>NW_022589705.1:77421443-78003433 GCF_004348235.1 Phoca vitulina | reverse complement strand
CTTCCCACGCCGCAGCGCCCCCTCCCCGCCCCTTCCCCCCTCTCCGCGCCCCGGCCTTCGCCGGCCCCCCTGCAGTGGCTGCTGTGCGACCTGGGACCCGTGGGCTGCCTCTCTGAGCCTCGACCGCGAGGATGGGGATCCCGCAGGACGCTGCGCTCCTCTGAGGGCCGGCGGGAGCGCTGGAGGAAAAGGATCCCGCGTGGGAAGGCAGGAGGACCCGCCTGGCTCATTGGAGGGTCTGAGTAGATGGGTGACATTTGTGTGATCACTAGCAGCTTCCCCCTAAGGGTACCTTTCACGTGGCTCTTCCGGGACCCACCACCCCCCACCCCCAAGGCAGTGGACACAGTGGGCCAGAGGTCATCCAAGTCCAGGGGCTTTGGCATCTTCAGGACACCTCGGACCAAGCCTGGTCCTCTCTGGGCCTCCATGTCCCCTGCGCACCTGAGGGTTGCAGGCTTCTGCCCCTGTCACGGGATCTGCAGAGGAAAAGCTGGGCAGGCCTGCAGTGGGGCCATTCTCCCACCAGCTGGGCGGCCCCAGCTCTGACACTCCGAGAATGGAGACCCCTCCCCGCCTCCAGTGCAGCTGGCGTGAGAAGTGGTGTGCCCGGTGCTGGCCTGGCCTCTCTCTACTGCCTTCCCCCGCCGTCCAACATTCTCTGCGCTTTACTTTTTATTCAAGTCCCATCGCGAAGCACATGAGCTCCAGGAGGGCAGGGTGTGGGTCATCTGTTTCACCGCTGCGCCCCCCACACTAGCAGGGGCCCTGGCACATACTGGGAGCTCAAAATCAATTTATTTCAATGAATGTGTTTCCCATTCACCTGTGCTCACCTGGCCCCAGGTGTTGGGGGGGTGGGCAAGGTGAATATTGATTAAGCCCTCATCCCAGGCGGGCATGACCCCATGCGCTTTACGTGAGTTGTTTCATTTCACCCCACGAAGTAGGTGCTGTTAGTGCCCCCACTACCTAGATGGGAAACTGAGGCCCAGAGAGGGGAGGCCATTTGCTAATGATGGCAGGCTGGCAGTCTGCCCCTGTGTCTGGCACCCCGTCCCAGGCCTGCTATCAGGAAATAAGAACCAAATTGAGCTGAAACTGGGACAGTTCCCCCAAGGAAAAAGGGAACTGAAACCAGGACAAATGGAGCCAATAGGGAGAGGGCTGGGATTGGGCCCGGAGGAAAAGACTCTGGGGTGCCAGCCATGATTTGGGGTGTCAGGGGGACTGGGACTTGTCCTTCAGGGCCTGGTGAAAAGGTCCAGAAGACAAATCAGAAGATGCTCCCTTAGAGGGAGTGAGAGAGCCCAGTCCCTGAAGGGTACACAAGACCAGGCTAGCTGCCGTGTGGCAGAGGTCCTGGAAAGGAAGGGAGGGGAACCTTCCAACTCTGAGATGCAAAAATCCCTAGGAATTCTCAAGTCCCAGCCTCTGGGAATCATATTTCCGAAGTCTTGAAATTCTGGCCCACGGGCATCTTGGGGAGATGGGTCCAGAGGGGCTGACGGGGCCCAGGAGAGGGTTCCAGCTGAGACAGCACAGCTTGGAGGTGAAGCGCGCTGGCTCTGGGTTGGGCAGATCCCAGTTCTGCCAGTTAATGAGATGTGTGACACTGGAGGCTAGATCTGAGCCTTAGCTTCCCAGCTATGAGATGGAACTAATGACCACGCAGGGTTGGTGCACTCGTTCGTTCATTCTCCAAACCTCACTGGAGGGCCTCTGCGTGTCGGCGCAGTGCCAGGCACCAGGTCGTGCCCGCACGAGCTCTCCCCTGCCGTTGTACTTTGGGTTCAGCAAACCCAGTGGCTGGGATGGTGCTTATAAAGTAAGGCACCCGGTTAGAGGGCCAGTCACCTCCCAGAAGGGCTGCCACAGGCCAGGGAACAAACCGGTTCTGAGGAGCTTCCAAAGGACAGAGTTAGGGCCAGCAAGGCTAGGGTGAGAGTATGAGAAGCCAGTTTGGTGTAAGTTGGTGGGGGGTGGACTCACGAACAGCTGGAGCTGGCCACGCATGGCTACTCGGAGAGGTAGTGGATCCTGTGTCTTGGGAGGTATGCAAGGCTCTGAAAACTAGCTATCCGGGAGGCCACTGGGTCATCATGCACACGGTGGGCAGTGAGCATGGCTCATCTTCAGAGATTCCTGCCAGTTCTGAGACTTCTAGAAGCTGCAGCCCCTCTTCCAGGATCTCCGGGTGGTGGTGGGGGGGGTGGTCTTCAGGCTGGGCAGGCCAGGAGCGCCACCTGCTGCGCGTCGAAGGCGCTGGTGTCCGGCAGAAGTGAGCCAGGGTCTGGACCCCTGAGGGTCTCATCCTGCTCCTCACCCACCTGCTGGTGCTCTTCTCGGGGCTAACAGATGCTCCCCTTCATCGGCCCTCGTGCACGCAGGGCACCATACGATCACCTCCCCTGTGCCTACCTGTGCATTCCAGCTCCACCCCAGCGCCTGGGGTCTCCCTTCACCCGCCGTGACCCACGCAGGCATCTGGCCCACCGGGCCCCTCTGGGGAGCCTCGCTGACTTCCCTGGGCAGGGCTGGACAAGCCCCGTCTTTGCGCTCCCCACCTTGTTTTACTGGCTCCCCAGGAAGTGGGAGCACCTCGGTATCCCCAGTGGACAATGATCACAGAGCTCCAGCAGGGCTGAGTGCGGGCCCAGTGCTGCTCTGAGAAGTGCGCATGACATTATCCTCACAGAGAAGCTAGGAGACCTGCCCAAGGTCACACAGCTGGTGAATGAGAGCTGAGATCCTGACCCAGGCTCTTAACAATCACACTGTAAGGCCAAGTCCAGAGGTAGGTCAGGAAGCTTTGGGTGAATGAAAGAGTCAGTAAGGGGATTCCCACTGTCACGTGAACACAACCAACTCGCGGACATAGTGGGATGAGCCTGGATCCAGATCAGCCCCGGCAGGCACGCCTGACCTCCATACCTCACCACCGCATCCAGTCAGACGGTTCTCTGCCCTCAGCCTGGCCCCTGGGCTCCAAAAAGACAGCACAGGGGATGTGGGAGCCTCGGCCAACACCTTTGAGCTCAGTACCTGAGTCACCCTGTTGACAGTTGCATCTCCAAGCCTGGCATACAGTAGGTGCTCAATAATTGTTGCCTGACGCTACCCGCCCCCCAGAGGTTCGGCTCCACAGACTGGCTCATTGTCACCCATCATTGCCATGTAAGATGAGAACCAGGATCCACGGAGGGCTTCCTGCTCGCCAGGCACTGTTCTGAGCACCTGCTGGCAACGGTCTCCTTGGCTTGTCCCCACAGTCCTGTGATGTGGGGACAAGAAACACACTTGCCACCATGAGGACCAAAGAGCGAACACTTGGGAGCCCTTCCAACAAAGCCTGGCCCCCGGGGAGTATGATGCATGCATTTGATGTTCACGTTTTACACTTGGGGAGACGGGCTCTGAGAAGCTGGTGACAGGCCCCACGTGGCAGAAGCGGGCCTCCCGACAGCCCTCACAGTGCAGCCCCCCGTGGGCACAAGGCACTGCCCCTCCAGGCAGTCAGGGGCTGGGGGGAGAAGTCCCCGTGTCCCCCAGGCTGCCCTTCCTCCCCTGCTCTCCTGCACCTTCCTCACCACAACTTCCAGCCTTGGCTGGATTCAGGATGGAGGCCGGAGCCCGGGCTTGCTTCTGAGCAAGTCCTGAGGTGAGTGACCCCAAAATTCAGGAACTGAAACAGGATTCTAGCAAGAGCCCACAGAGAGAGCGTGGGACACTCACAGTCAGCTGCCCCAGCAAGTAAGAGGCCCACAGGGGTGAGCCTCAGCTTCTGCGGGAGTCCTCAGGTCTGGGAAGGGGCCAGAGCGAGTAGGTAGATGACTTGGCCTCCGTCCATGGGGGCCTTCATCTGGGGGGGGGGAGCCCCCACCCACCCAAGGGACCTGGCTGTGTGAGGGACAGGCCCATGCCATGAGCTTGCCCTGAGCCCCACGTGTGTGCTTAGGCAAGTCCTTTGAAGATGAGGAGTGGGTACACAAAAATAGACTCAAAATGGATGAAAGACCTAAATGTGAGACAGGAGTCCATCAAAATCCTAGAGGAGAACACACGCAGCAACCTCTTCGACCTCAGCCGCAGCAACTTCTTCCTAGAAACATCACCAAAGGCAAGGGAAGCAAGGGCAAAAATGAACTATTGGGACTTCATCAAGATAAAAAGCTTTTGCACAGCAAAAGAAACAGTCAACAAAACCAAAAGACAACCGACAGAATGGGAGAAGATATTTGCAAATGACGTATCAAATAAAGGGCTAGTATCCATAATCTATAAAGAACTTATCAAACTCAACACCCAAAGAACAAATGATCCAATCAAGAAATGGGCAGAAGACATGAACAGACATTTTTCCAAAGAAGACATCCAAATGGCCAACAGACACATGAAAAAGTGCTCAACATCACTCGGCATCAGGGAAATCCAAATCAAAACCTCAATGAGATACCACCTCACACCAGTCAGAATGGCTAAAATTAACAAGTCAGGAAACGACAGATGTTGGCGGGGATGCAGAGAAAGGGGAACCCTCCTACACTGTTGGTGGGAATGCAAGCTGGTGCAGCCACTCTGGAAAACGGTACGGAGGTTCCTCAAAAAGTTGAAAATAGAGATACCCTATGACCCAGCAATTGCACTACTGGGTATTTACCCCAAAGATACAAATGTAGGGATCCGAAGGGGTATGTGCACCCCAATGTTTATAGCAGCAATGTCCACAATAGCCAAACTATGGAAAGAGCCAAGATGTCCATCAACAGATGAATGGATAAAGAAGATGTGGTGTATATATACAATGGAATATTATGCAGCCATCAAAAGGAATGAGATCTTGCCATTTGCAACGACGTGGATGGAACTGGAGGGTATTATGCTGAGCGAAATAAGTCAATCAGAGAAAGACATGTATCATATGACCTCACTGATATGAGGAATTCTTAATCTCAGTAAAGAAACTGAGGGTTGCTGGAGTGGTGGGGGGTGGGAAGGGATGGGGTGGTGGGGTGATAGACATTGGGGAGGGTATGTGCTATGGTGAGCGCTGTGAATTGTGTAAGACTGATGAATCACAGACCTGTACCCCTGAAACAAATAATACACTTTGTGTTAGAAAAAAGAAGAAGATAGTAGGAAGGGAAAAATGAAGGGGGGGAAATCAGAGGGGGAGACGAACCATGAGAGACTATGGACTCTGAGAAACAAACTGAGGGTTCTAGAGGGGAGGAGGGTGGAGGGATGGGTTAGCCTAGTGATGGGTATTAAAGAGGGCACGTTCTGCATGGAGCACTGGGTGTTATGCACAAACAATGAATCATGGAACACTACATCAAAAACTAATGATATAATGTATGGTGATTCACATAACATAATAAAATAAAATTTAAAAAAAATAAAAAATAATTTTTTTAAAAAAAGGTGAGGGGTGGGTGACGCCCCCTGGGCACACAGCTGCCAGGAAGGGGGCAGGATTTGAACCCAGGCCTCTTCTAAGTCTGTGAGCTGGGGGTTCACAAACTGTGGAGTCCAGAGAGCTCCCTGAGGGCCCCTCAGGGCAGGTGTAGAGGAGCAGGGAGGAGTGAGGCAGATTTTGTTTGAGCTGAGTGACCGGGCTGGTCTTGCAGGCAAGGTGAGTGGAGGCCCAGAGACTCTGAGCAGAAACTCCTGTCTGGCCAGGTCTGGCCCAGGTGCCAGGCCAGCTGGTGGTGGCGGGGGTCAGGGGGTGCTGCCTGAGGGAAGAGGAGGGCTCTGGGACCTCAAGCTGGGTAGTGATATAGACAGGGGTGGGTCTCAGCTCTGTGGGCCTGAAGCTTACACAATTTGAGGGGACCACAAATACAAAATTAGGAACAAGGCTTTGGAAGGGGGCCATGCAGGCAAGGGGCCCTGAAGCTTCAGCTTCCTTAAGTTTACAACAACTTTGCCTCTAAGTTTTTGTGAGTGAGCAGGGCACTGGGCAAGGAAGCGATAACACCGCTCTACAGGGTTGGTTGCCACGGAAGCAATCTAGGAAGGCTTCACAGTGGTGGTGGTGGCAGCATTTCCCCTGATCTGTGGCAGGCAGGTCACACGAAGGCTGAGCCCTGCCCAGGAGGATGGCCTCTGAGGCCTTGAGCTCCAGCTCCAGGTGTGTGTGGATGAGGCCAAGAACATTCTAGGGGCTTGTTCACTGTAACCTAGAAAGAACAGAGCATGGGGCGGGGGGGTCGTGTTGCTCTCCCTACTGCACCCCCTTCCTCTGCCCATTTTATAAGTGAGAAAACTAAGGCCCAAAAAGAGGAAGTGACTGGCCCGGGGTCACAGAGTCAGTCTGTGCCAGAACCCCAGGCTGCTTCATTCCCTGCCCTGGGGGCTTTCTCTCACCCACTCCTTCCTCCTATTTGTGAAAACTCAGTGGGGTCAGACCTACTCTGCAACCAATGCCCTCATTCAAGCCCTTCCTTGCATGGGGTGGCCCACTCCTGCCAGGCCCAGGTCACAGGGCTAGGAAAGGGCTGCGGAGACAGGCCCAGGGGTGCATCTTCCCAGCAAGGGGAGGGAAGAGGACGGAGCTGCAGGGATGTGGAGGAAGGGGAGGGAGCGCGCGGGAGGGGCGGGAGGGGGAGGGCTCTGCCATTCCAGAAGCCATCCCACTAGCACACCCCCATTCTTGGGAACAAATTGCACATTTGGAGTCATTTTCCTGGAAGAAAAAAAAAAGCCTCTCTAAAAATATTTTTTCTTTCTCACCTCATCCTGGGGCTAGAGCAGCCCGGCTGGGTGACAGCCAAGGAAGGGGGTGCAGGAGAGTGACCTGGAGCGGGAGGGGGGCACGAGAAGGAGGACTGAGGGGGGCAAGGAGACCTCCCTCCCCCTGAGGCCATGGGATCTGAGCAAGCACCACTGTCACTGAGGTATTTGGTGGGTCTTGTGTTTCTCTGAGTGCTTTGAGGTTCACAGGGACTCCTTCCAAACCTCAGCCTCCAGTCCTGGAGCCCCTGCTCCCGGGCCAGGCGGGCACAGACTGGGAGCCAAGGGAGCTGGCGTCCCAGGGCGGGCGTGGGCAACGGACAAGCAACCACATTCACGTGGGACAGGTCCCTGCTCTGTCCCTCACCGCCTGTGTGGCCCCTCGCCCCGGGCCTCAGTCTCCTCACCCATACATGGATCAGGTCCCGGGGGGGTGGCCAGCTTCATTCCCAGCACCCCGCAGGTGGCCCCAGGACGGGCCTGGCAGAGGGCAGGAGCAGGGATGGACTCAGCAGCCCGGGTCAAATCCCGGGTCTGCCACCCCCTGCCCGGGGACCTCGGGCCACGTTCCCGCCATGGAAGTTAGAGTGAGTGACTGTCCCGCTCCAGGGTTTGAGGGAGGTGAACAGGGTAACGCAGGGCAGCGCCCCGCTCAGGGCCAGACCCACAGTCACCACCCGATTGGCCGCTGTTTTCCCGCCATTCCCTTTGTGGGGCGCTCCAGGCCTGAGGTCGGTGGGCTGGAGCGGGGCCTCCGCTGGGACTGAGAGACCGGGGCTGAGCCACCTCTGGAACGGGACAGCTGTGGCCTCCTGAGAACCCCTGGTCCAGCCCCACCGCAGAACGCGTCTGCACCCCGGCCTCCGCAAAGCGCCGGGAAGCTTCCCGGAGTCCTGGGGAGGGTGTGCAGGGGCCGGAGCCGGCTCTCAGAGGCCCGCACACATGGGGCAGCCTGTGCCCCCCGGGCCCTCTGATTTGCCAGGGACCGTCCTGCGCTACAGCAGTTTCGGGGGCTGTTGCCTATCGCTGCGTAACAAGTTACCCCGAAACACTGCAGCTTGAAACAGCGACCAGCCCTGACGGTCTCAGCCAGCTCCTGGGCGGCAGGAGTTCCGGAGCAGCCGAGCTGGGTGGGTCTGCCCTGGGCTCTCCCACGAGCCTGCAGTCCTGGAAGGCTCCGTGGGGGCTGGAGGCTCTGCCTGCAAGGTGGCAGGTGTGCCCCTCCCCACGGGGACCCCGCCATAGAGTGTCCTAGACAGCGAGCAAGCAATCCTCGAGAGAGAGCGCGCTGGCGCTGCAATGTCCTGTGTGACCTGGCCCGGAAGTCACACCCCAGGTCTCCACAATGTCCTCTCATGTCCCTGCGGCCCTATTCATCAGGGGGGAAAACACCAGGAGGCAGGGGCCCATTGCATGCGGGCTACTGAGCAGCGATAACTCGGTGCTTCTGCCTTCATGCTGGAAAGCGCCCCAGTTGGGAAGCTAAATTGAGTAGTCGCTCTAGTGAAGATTCCAAGGGCCCCAACATGGCAGGGAAAATCGGAGGCAATGATAATTAACAACAACTCCTACTTATGGCTTACTCTGTGCCCAGCCCTGTGCCGAGTGCCCAAAGGGAGGAATAAGATTCACAGAGGTTGCACGGGGCCAGTGGAGCTGGGATCATAAAAAGACAGAGGTTTTAGTTGTTTGAAAGTTTGGAGCAGAAGCCAGGGATGTGGCCCCATCAAGTGGCACCAGGGCCTCTGGTCATATTAACAGAGACATGGGGCTGCCCCCGTCAGCCCCACCCACCTGATCTCATACCATCCCCGTGAGGGTGGCAGGGCTGGGTTACCACTCCAGTGACAGTTGGCTCAGAGAAGTCAGTGATTTGGCAGAGGTAACCCAGTGAGTCAAAGGCAACGCTGGGGCCTGTGAGCGGGATTCACGTGACCATACCCTGCCATCCCAAGCCAGGGTGAGGTACTAGCCCTAAACCCAGGAGAAGCTGGGGACAGAGGGGAAGCTCCATCTTAGGGCAGATGCCGGACCTCCGGTCTCTGGGTGGGCCTCCACTCCTGAGCCCCTCAACCCAGGGGAAACCCTTCCCAGCCCTGACCTTGGAGGCGGGAGCCCTTTGGCCTCTAGAATGCTTTCTTTAGGTAGCAGCACCCTCTTGTGGCTACAGCTGGTAACTACATGAAGTCCCCAGCTTCCTCCCGCAAAATGCTTCCCTCTCCAGCGCCTCCCGCTTCTGAAACCCGACTCTGAGCGCGGGAAAGACAGAACACAGCTATTCCTGGGGCTAACGGAAGGTGGCAAGAGCAAGACGGCACGGATAGAGCCCTGGACTTGGGGTCGGGAAACTTCAGATAAAATCCTTACCTGGTTATTGACTCATTCGTTGTATGGCTGGGATCTCAAACTCCTCATCTGTATAATAGGCTGATAACGTCTACCCACCCTTAGCCCCCAAGGCTTTCATGAGGATCAAGGAATCACAAAAAGGGACGCGCTCTGTAAACCGTAAAGCACTGCGACCAGGTAAAAGACCATTATATAAACGGTGTTGGAGGGACTCCGGAAGGGAAACCCAAGAACGCAGCTATCTGGCTGGTGGCAGCCCGGGGTACCCCATCCTGGAGCAGAAGTGGTGGGCGGCCAAATGCGCAGGCGAACAGGAGCCCCGGAGAGAAACTCAATCCTGCAGAGGGAGGGGCCTGCCCCGGCCCCGCCCCCTCGTGATGCCGGAAAGACTTGCCTCAGATCCCAGACCTGTTCCCCTGCGGTGGGGCGACCCCATTCCTCACAGGACCGGGGTGAGGAACAGCTGGTTCACAGCAGGTGACTTTATACGTGACGGACAAGGGTGGTTGGCTTCACCAGCACCCGTGCGCAGACGCGGGATGAGTGAAGTCAAAGCTGAAACACGCCCTACCAGCCCTTCATTGCCCCGATGTGCCAGGCACGATGCTGAACTACATAATTTCACGTAATCCTCACAACCAACCTTTGATACAGAGCTTCTATTATTTCCCTCACTTTGCACAGATGGAAACTCGGCCTCAAGAGATGACACGCGGGACACCTGGGTGGCTCAGCCGTTAAGCATCTGCCTTCGGCTCAGGTCATGGTCCCAGGGTCCTGGGTTCGAGCCCCGCATCGGGCTCCCTGCTCCGCGGAAAGCCTGCTTCTCCCTCTGCCCCTGCTTGTGTTCCTTCTCTGTGTCTCTGTCAAAAAAATAAAATTTTGAAAAAAGAGAGAGAGATGACATGGGATAAAAGGGATTAAACCCCATGTTTGACCGTACCACCTCCCCAGGCCTCCAAGACACAGGCCTGAACACGGTGGTGGGGAGGGGGCTTCTCACGGTGCCAAGCTAGTACCTGGCTTGCTACCACGAAAAAGCACCAAGACAAAACATTTCACAAAATGCTAAGAGTAAAAGGAGAGAGAAGAGACACAGAGTGCGAACGTAAGTGGCCCGGGTGGAAAGGAAGAAAACCAACAAGTGAGCGAATGCCAGGTACGTGCCAGGCACGGGACACCCATCTAGCAACAGCTTGGGCTCACGCAGCGCCAGTGCTTCCGAGGGAAAGCAGGGCGCCAACAGCTCATGCCGCTCGCCCAAGGTCACCAAGGTGGCGGGTGGGCAAACGGCAGAGCGAGATCCGGGCCTCCTGCTTGGCCTGCTTCGCACGCCGCCCCTGCAAGTGGCTGGTAAACCCGCCACCACTTCCCAGCCATGACTTCCCAAGACATGAAGTGATATCCCCACCCATGTACGTATTAGCACCTTCAGTTTCCAGGGGGAAGTTTGGTTTAAGACGAAGTAACACCCCTAGGCCCAGTGAGTGGAGGGACCCGTATTTGAACCTGGTCCGATTCCAGAGCCATGACACTCAAGTGTCGCACAGGCAGTGACAGATGGCGATGCCCCTCTAGCTCTAGCGTGCAGTCTCTGGTGGGCCCATGAGGACTATCAGTGAGAGAAGCCTCGGGAAGGACCTGATTTCAGCTACTGCAGCACAATCATCGAAACCTGCCTTAGCTTAGCTTCCTTTCCCTCTCTTATCCCCAGGACCGCAGAGCCTGCTAGTGACAGTCCCTTACCTTCGGGAGGGGATCCGGCAAAGCTCCTTCTGCGACCGGCCTGGGGCTCCACTCGCAGACGTGAGGTAGCGCAGGCTCCCACCTGGCCTCCCTGGCTGAGCCTATCCCGTAGCTGCCAACACCGACCAGTCTTCGTGGGGCAAAGGTGGTCAAAGGATGAGCATTCCCAGACATAGGTGGCAGGCCCACCTCCGTGAGCTAGAGCCTCCTGTACTAAAAACTGGAAGGCGGCCCCAATCTGAGGGTGATGAGCAAGATGAGCAAGCTAGGCTCCTGGGCCAGCCTGGTTGGGCCGGACGAGGACAGCAGCAGCCCAAACTGAGGAAAGGGAGGGGGGCCTCGGGAGGGGAGGCTGAGACAGCCCAGACAGCAGTCCGAGATGCCTTAGGGGCCGCCCACCTCAGAAAAGGAGATGCCCCAGCACGTAACGGAGCTGGGAGACATCTGTAACCGACTGGATTCAAATCTAGACCCCAGGCTCACAATGCTGCAAAGGCAAGAGCAAATGAAGAGCATCAAACTGGGTCCCGCCGCAGGGCACTGGCTCTTTGAAGATGTTCCCTGTGACTGATGGGCAGACCCTGGGCCCAGGGAGGCAGATACTCTGACTTTTCAATAGAAGTTGGAAATCTGGACTAACAGTCTTGCTTTTGAAAGCACGACAAAGGCTAAAGCCAACATCTTTGGGTCAAAATGCACTCCAGAGCTATCAGTCTGCCACCCCAGCCATATTCCAATCCCACTCCCACCGTCCTGCAAACAGAAACCAAACAAGCAGGAAAAAAGGCATAAAGAAGGAATGGGCTGTCCTGGGGCACTAATGTTAAGGGGGAGAGGAGGCGTTAACACAGAAGCACAAACTCAGATTCCAAAGTTCTGTATTTTTCAAAATAAAGATCACACATTGTTTAGAGACAATCTACACAAGAGTTACAAAAAATAGTTGCCCAGGCATAAGCATACACAGGTTTGTTAATTATACACATATGGTTACAAGTGTGCTTGCAAAAAAGTTCATTGGAAATATACACAAGGCTCTGGAAATGTACACCGTGTAGTGTTACAATTCTATATTCAAACAAGGAAAATTGACAGTATGTTACATTCACTTACAAGTAGACAAAATGCAAAATACAGTTCATCTTCTGTACAAAAAGGAAGGGCAATTCACACTTTACAAGGTGAGGGGGCTCTGATTGTAAGGAAAGCTAGGGCGGGGCTGAACTTTGCACGTCCTTATGACTGTCACAAAATAAGCAAAACATTACTTTTTTAGGATTAAAAAAAAACACTAGTGTGAACTGAATCATCTTGAATAACATTTAGAAAGGATCTTGCTACTGTGGGACTAGGTGACAAATAAAACCAAGCTATTTTTTTCCTTTTTAAACATTTAACTAGGCTGTATAAAGAACATTTATTCCTTCAAAAGAAAAAAAATTTACTTCTGGTTGAAATTACAATTTACAATATACAACACTATATGCTACGACCATAAAAGGTGTGAATATACACTGAATGCACAGGGCTGGCTAATTCTCTTTTCTTACCAAAAAACGTGTTTATGTTGATTCAAACTTCTCCACATTTACATTACAGGTATACAAATGTACAATTGTACAATCCAAAGTATGTTCGACTACTAGGGTCCATTATAGATACAGATTAGACATCAAAACAAGAAAATACTACAAATTTGTATATATGCAAAGTCTACACCAAGTATACACTATATATTTATAGAAGCAAGACCAAAAGCAGAGTTGGATTTTTTTTTCTCATGCTAAATAATCAGATTTTGCCTTTCAATGTTAACAGACAAAAATCCAGTAGGCAGTAAACAAATACACCCGCCCGGCCTTGAAAGACAGCCTAGGAGCTCACATCTCCTCCTCCCAAAACAGACTACACATCTTCTTCAGCATAATAGTCTCCAAAAAAGGCAATTTTTCAAAGTTTCCTAAACTTAATGTCATAAACTGAAGCTTTTGCAATTCTAAAACAATTTTCATTTTATATATATATATGTATGTATATATATATATATATATATATATGTTTTATAAACAGTGTTAAATGCCAGTTTGGGTCATTTAACAAAATTCAAATTTCTCAGGTTTTTTTGTTTGTTTTTGTTTTTTACTAAAATGAGGAGGTGGGGAAGAGCTATTTGCAAAACTTGCCGGCAAGGCAAAATGGGTTAAAAACCTTTTTTTCTTTTTTTTTTTTTTTAAACTTTTTTTGTTAAACCAACCACCCTGAAAGTTTCCACACGTGTAATATAGATACAACATTGAACAAAATATGTGGCCTCCCATGTACATTGGTTACCTATGTACAAGTATCCTATACACCAGTAAAACAACAGGGCAATTAGTCAATTAAAAAAAATAATTAGTACATGTTATGCGTAATAAAATTAAACAAATTTACAAAGGCTTTTCCACTTGTGGATTTGATTCCTTTTTTTGGAGGAGCGGGTAATCCTGGAGCAACCATTTACCCATTTCAGCTTCTCTACTAGAACATTTCTGGTTGCTGGTTGGATTCGCCAGTGGGCCAGTGAGGTCAGTGGGAATGAGGGGACAGGGTGACTGCCTCAGATAATACCATTAGGGGGACCGCAGATGGGCCCTAAATCAACGCCATTCTTCATGTAGTACTTCTCCAGCTTGGCCAAAATGTGCTTGCCGTAGGTGTACTTGCGGAGAGTGGCGATGTGGGGCCGGATCTGGGGAGGAAGCACAGTGTGTGTTACTCTGGCCCGCGAGCCCACCGCTCCCAGGCCCCGCAGCGCGCACGCGAGTCCGCGAGGCAACACCTCCCCCGGGTTCTCGGTCAGAGAACAGTGACCGCGCTGAGCGCGCGAGGGACGAGCTCCTATTCTGAGCACGGGCACGAGGGCTCGGGAGGCGGCTGGCCACAGACCACTTCCGGGTCAGGACGCGGAACACGGGCGTCCTCACTGACAACCACACCGCCGCTGCATGGCACCCTCCGGGGCGAGCTTTCAGCCTCGCTGGCCCCCCTCGAGGCACCTCGGCTCCCCTCAGCAGTGCGGGGAGGGTTCTTTCTGGGCACCATGAGCCCTGAGCGCACCATGTGACCCTGTCGTCCAGTTCACAGAGGATCCCAGAAAACGACTGACAACAGTAAAAATGACTAGTGTGGGCGGGGTACTGTTCATTGAAGCCCCGCATGGCAGGTGTGATCGTCCCCATTTTACCGATGAGCCCCGAAGCACGGTGGCTAAGCAGCGCATCCAAGGCCAGACGGCTACTCGGGCGCGGGCGCAGGCGCCGGGTCCTGCAGCAAGGGCTCTGCTGCCCACCGCGCCCGCCTGTCCACTCACCCTCTGCACCCACGTCCGGCTCGTGTTCTGTTCTCCAGTCCCCAGACACGAGAGGTGCTTCCTCACTGGAGCCACCCTTTCTCTGCTGGGAGCTCATGGAGCTTTCCACGTGCCCTGGCTAGGGCGTGAAGCACGCCACCTCGACAATCCCTGGCTTAGCCGCCGACGGGTCCAACAGTGAAGGACCGTGCGTACCTGCTACCCCACCCTGACGTGCACTTGCACACTCACACCCACACCAGGGTACATGGACGCTCTCCACCTTGAGAGCTCCACGCAGGCCACTATTTTTGTCTGGTTGGCCAGGTCCTCAAAGCAAGGAAGGCTCGAGCAGCTCTAGAAACCACTGCTGCGCCACAGGACACAGACCCACAGCAGCTACTACGTTCTCACCTACGAGCCCGTGTGGGGAACCGTTAACAGCCCTGGGTTCAATTCTGAGCTGGGTGGCCCAGAGCACTCGCCTCAACAGCTCTGTAAAAAGAACATGCGATAATGCTACACTTTCATTTGGGTAGCAGTGAGGACGACAGACACGGCTGGTGTTTCTGGCATTAGAACGGGAGGTTCAGGACCCCCTGGGTTTTTGGTGGCTCGCCTTTTAGAAACATTAATGACATTCACATTCAATTCTTTCACCTCTCTGTCCCTGGGACTGGTGACTGCTAAGTCCAGCCGCTGAACTTGGATCCCTCTCCTTTCCCAGGCAAGAAACTAACGACCCTCATGCACAAGCACACACACTGTTGTTGAACTCCATTTTTTACTTGATTTGGTGGGAGGTGGAAAGGAATCAACCTGCTCCACGGTCTCCTCTTGCTGAAAAGGACACTGCCCAGCAGTGAAAGCTGGAAAACTCTCAGTTTTTTGGATCCGTGAGACTCTTCCTCTTTCCACTCCCTCTACCAGCCAACTGCCAAGCCCCATTCTGTCCACTTGTCTTCAATCCCAAAGCCATCACCACCTCTTGGCTTTAAAACCACCCATCCAGCCTCCTCACTGCCTCCTCTCCTGCTGCCTGGCCTCCTCTAAGTTACTCATCAGCCAGGAAAATCATGTGAAACGTAAATGTGACCTGGCACCACAGGCCTGCCCTACTGAATACGCCTGACTTTTTCAAATACACGGTCTTGTCTCCTGCTCCTAAGCCTTCATGCACCACGTTCCCTCTGCCTGGAAGGGTTCAGGGCTTTATTCAAATGTCACTCTCTGGGGGAGCCTTTTCTGTACCCCCACATTAGAAGAGAGCCTGACACATTCCCGCACAGCCCTCCCCCATATGTTCCCAGCACGACTGCAGCTACCCGTCAAGGTGCTGCCCTATTCACAGATACCGGAGCCCTGCTGAAAGGAGGGCTTGCTCTCCAGTCTTCCAGCTCTCCGGTTTCTCCAGCTTTCACTGCTGGGCTTGCTCTGAGGATGCACACGAGCATTTGACAAATGCAGGACTGAACGAATGGACAGGCTGAAAACTTCTATATGACTCCGACACGGCCTCGGCCTTCCGCAGCGTCCTGACCCGCGCATCCGCGAGCCTCACGGCTGGAAGGACTCTGGACTCCCCCAGCCTTCCACTGCCGCCGCCACCACCACTGCAGTGTTTCGCTGTGTCGTGCTGTGTTCCCAACTGGAGGCGGGGGTGAAGGAGGGGGCCCTCGTCTGGCTCAGAACTTGAGTCCGTAACAAAGATTCTCATTACCGAACTTTGTTCTCAGTGAGGGCAAGTGGCTCATCATCGCCAGACCGTGGCCAACCTCTCCCATGACAAGGGCCGAGGGAGCCCAGAGCCCAAAGGCTGGGGTTCAGGTCGAAGCAGCTGGGGCTTGCGGCCCTGCCCAGCACAAACACAGCTGCAGCGGGCCTGCCCGTGGGTGTGTCTTGCTTCCCGAGCCCAAGGAGGGGCTGCGTGGGGCTGGCTGGACCGGCTCTGCGACTGTTCCAGAAGCCATGGGCGGCTCTCGCTGTCAGCCCCACACACAGCACCTAACAGTTCAGATTTCTGTCCCTGTTCTCCTCACTCGTCCTCAGCCTGGACTTCCCTCCCGCAGAGCCTCCCGCGAAGCCGCGAGCACAGGGTCTCACGTGCTCACCAGCCCTTTCCACTGCTCTTCCCCCCCACCGGTGCTCTGTGGGCAGGGACCGATCTGCGTCGTGTCTGCACTGGTGCCTGGCACAGAGTGGGCACCAGGCCAGGCACCGGGCAGGCACTCTCTCAGTGAAAGTGGGGGGGGGGGGATGAATGAGAGGAAAGAGGAAAGGAAATAAGGCAAGCAGGCTGATTTGCGGGACTGAGAGCTGGCCTCCCAGGAGCGGAGAGGCAGAAGCCTGCCCTGAGGAGCACAGACGGAAATCCCCCACAAAGACCGGAGTTTAAGACTCTTTCACACCAGTGAGCTACTAAAACATGAAGACAACGGCCACTCTAGATAAAAGGAAACGAGCACAGCATGAGACCTAGTCCAGTGACAAACTCCACAAAAAGAAGCAAGCTGTCTACCTTCATTTGCATTTCAGAAATGTCAAGAACCTCAGGCCTTGCACCCTTTCTAAGTGAGATCTGCCCAACCTGGCCTACCTTATGCATGACGATCTTCCGCTGGGCTGGCTCTGCCACATCGATCATCTTCTGGACCACATAGTTGGCATACTGGTCCTTCATCATGGTGTATAAGGCACTGTGTGGACCGTCATTCATGGTGCATACCTCATCGATAAGCACAGCACGCTCCGTACGGGAGGCATGAGTGACACACTTCTCCACAACATTGCTGTAATGAGACAAATCCAGGGACAACTCTTAGAACAAAGACCTTGTTAGGCTGTGTTTGTTTGGTCTCTGTCCTGACTCACAGTCAGCAGCAAAAGAGAGCCTGACATTTTTGGAAGATCCATTCACCAACTGTCTGGCTCTATGAGTCTCCCCCTTTGCCATCTGTGGCTGCCAATGTGAACCGTGGCTGACACCAGGTCTCGGGGGGAGAGCAGGCCCAACCTTCTCACAGGTGAGGGTAACAAGCCCAGGTAAGCGAAGGGACTCACATATGAGGCTCACGTGACAGCTTAATAGCCGCCCTTGTTAATGATTATAATTTCAACACACAACCAAAATCCATGAATCGTCTCCTTTCTAAGTGTACGGAGGTCAGGAACAAGCCTTCCTTATGTCTCTATCTCTAGTGCCCACCACAAAGAGCGGCCCCCAGGAGAGGAGGCCGGGCACGCTCAGTCAAGGAGGGTGTAAGCAGGAACCACAGCACTCATTCAGCAGCCTGCTGCTGCCTCTTCAGAGTCTAAGAACAACAACAACCCTACGGGCCTGCCGGCATTTCTGAGCACTTCTCAAATACATCGCCTTGGGAAAGGAAGACAGGACTGTGGCTACACTAAATCCAGGGGGGCCAGAGAGGGCGATTTAATTACACACGGCTGTGCTAATGGGTCTTTACCATCTCGGGGTGATTAAGTCCGACACCACTATGCACCTGTGGCTCCGTGGGTATGAGGAGGTTGTGTGATGTCCAAGAATAATATGTATTCTCTGTATCGCTGGAGCTGGCAAGGAGGGCATCTGCTGGGTCGGTGTGCAGCTGAGGGCTTCGCAGAGAGTTTGTGACTGGGGGAAGAGCTGCTGTGGGCCACAGAACTCTCAGAGAGAAAAGGAACTTAAGAGTCCAGACCTAGCTAATGCAGGAAGCTCTTCTGTGACAGTCCTGAAAGATGGCCACTTAGCGTCTGCTTGGGAATTTCTCATCATCCGGAAATAATTACTTTCTAGGGCGACCTACCACATGGGCAAAGGGCTGTGAAACAGTCTTCTCTACATACTGAAGCAAAACATGCTCTCCCCTCAAATTTCACCCATTCGTCTTAATTTTGCCTTCAGGGACTGAAAAAGGACATGTATACCTATGTCAGGAGCACCTTTATGCAGGGACTCTTACTCCTTCCAGAGGCCAGCCCTCCGGATATCTGAATAGTCCAGGAACTATCACCAGAATAATTCCCTCCTCCACAAGTTCTTACACTGTAAGAGGATGCTGTTCCACAGAGCTCTCAGTATTAGCTCACTGTGCACACTGAGCTTTTATTTGGACAACATAATTCTCAGGGAGCCTGGGTGGCTCAGTTGGTTGGGCGTCCAGCTCTTGGTTTCAGCTCAGGTTGTGATCTTGGGGGTCGTGGGATCGGGCCCTGCGCTCGGCATGGAGTCTGCTTGGGATTCTCCCTCTCCCTCTGCTCCTCCCCATCCCAGTGCATGCATGCTTTCTCTTTCTCTCTCTCAAATAAATAAATAAATAAATAGGAAGGAAGGAAGGAAGGAAGGAAAAGAAAACAAAATTCTTAATAAAATTTTAAAAACTACCATCCTACCGGTCATTTCTTCAAACTTTAAGATACACAGTGTCTGGGGTGCCGGGGTGGCTCAGTCATTAAGCATCTGCCTTCGGCTCAGGTCATGATCCCAGGGTCCTGGAATCAAGCCCCACCTCGGGCTCCCTGCTCAGCAGGAAGCCTGCTTCTCCTTCTCCCACTCCCCCTGCTTGTGTTCCCTCTCTCACTGTCTCTCTGTCAAATAAATAAAATCTTAAAAAAAAAAAAAATACAGTGTCTGTCAAGTCTGGTGACCTAACCAATCAAGTCTAATTAAGACAACAGCCTCTCCCTTTGACACAGCATCGTAGAAAAACTTCTTTCCCCACCTTCCTTCTACAGCACTATCTAACTACTATACAGTACTGTTCTAGTGTGAGCTCAAAGTGTAGCACTGTGGAAGGGAATCTCCTAATAGCCATCGGCTTCTCCCTTATCAGAAAAGGGACTTAAGGTATTACTGATCCCGTTCAGAGAGGACAAAGCCTGTCATGATCTCCAAATGTTCAGGCAAAGAATTCATCAATTTTCAGGACTGCTTGGCTGGATTGTACCTTCATCCACTCCAGGCCTGCTTCCCCTAGAAACTAGTCAGGACTTCCTACTAAACTGGATTGGGGACAGGACACTCATTCTTCTGGGTACAGGACTCAATCCTCAACACTGACCTGTCTTCCAAGAAAGCAAGCAGGTAAATCAGCTACCACCATGGGATCCCACTTGGCCAAAGACTTCCACCTTAATACATGATCGAGAGTGTTGCAGTCTTTAAAGTTTATTCTAGGCATTCTGAAACTACAGTTCCCAGCCCATTTGTGGGTGGTGAGATCAACTTAGTAATTTGTGACCAGCTTTTTCTTTTAAAAAAAAAAAAAAAAATGAAACAGAACAGTAAGTATCAGAATTAATCATGGACAACACAGTTTCAGTTACACGTGTATGCATGTGTGTGTGTGTGCAAAGTCAATGAAACTTTTACTTTTTATTTTGGGTCACCATCAAAACTGTAAGTCACTAATCTATTTTATTTCTATTGATCTATGTCCAAATGTATCAGCTCTTTCCTGTGTTATCTCTAATCTGCTGTTGTTAAGGCCACACAGTGAATTCTATTTCAGAGGACTTATTTTTCTATTCTAGAATTTCCATTTTATTCTTTTTATAATAAAGCTTCTAATTCTCTACTAACATCTTTTCATTCATTACGATCATATCTTCCTTTACATCTTTGACTATAATTAAAATAGGTGCTTTATAATCATTCTCTGCTAACTCCAATATCAGGGAGGTCTGGAACTAGCTGGGGTTTTTTCTATTTTTTTCTTTTTTTTTTTTTTTTGACTATAGGCCATATTACATTTTCCTGCTTTCTAGACATAATGAATGATACACAATAGAAACTGAGTTCTGTTACATTCCCCCAAGGATATTACTTCCCCCACTCCTTTATTTAGTGCAAGTAACCTGGCTGAACTCAAAACTGCAAACCTCCCCTGCAAGAGGAATCTCAGTTCCTTCACCCTTAGCTGGGCTGCCTCAAGTTCGCCCTATGCAAATGTGGTTCAGGAGTCAAGCAGATTTTTGGGAAGTTTAAATGTGGGCCTCCGCGCCGCCCCCCTTCTCTTCCTTTCCAGGATTTCTGCCCTGTCGCTTTGTCACTCTCATTGACATGGCTGTCCCTAACTCTGCCTTCTGGGAACACTGGAGATTTTTTTATCCCAACTTTAGAAGCCCAGCATGGAGCAGAATGGGAACTGCCTACAGGCTAAAAGCCGATTAAAACTGGGAAGTTTCCTATCATTATAAAAAGTCATTAAGAGACTAGATCTTAATGGTGTTCTCAACACAAAAAAGAATAATGACATGATAAAGGTGTTAGCTAACGCTACTGTAGTCATCATACTGCAATATATAAATGTATCAAACCAACGTATTACACACGTCAAACCTACATAATGTCATTCGTCAATTATATCTCAATACAACTCAATACAAAAAGAAAAATCAAAAGGGGAGGCGGAGAGGGACAGGGAGATTTCCCCAGTGCAATTACCTCCTTCCAAGTATCAACAAGCCTCCCGTCCCCCAACCCCTTCTGGTATCTACCTACTCTTGGCCACTCTCTTAACGGCTTAATGCCTTCAGGAAGGTTTTTGGCATTTTATACACAATTTATAGTTGTTATCTGTGGGAGGATTAGGCCCAAAGTAGCTACTCAGTCATTACCAGACCACAAGTCTATTGTAATATTAATACTTATACCTAAGAATGAGATATTAAATACACTGAAAAAAAAAAAAGTAAACAGAGGACAGTGACCCAAGGAAGAATTCTAAGAGATTCTGCCCCTACTTCCCTGGTCCTGCCAAATGTCAAAAAAAAAGACAATACAAGGTCACAGAGACCCTGATGTGGTCAGCCTACTGAAACGCTGGATCTATGAGTTTTTATTTTATTTTTTTTAATTTATGGATCTATGGATTTATGGATCTATGAGTTTTTATTTTATTTATGGATCTATGAGTTATTATTATCTATATTTTTAATTCTTTTCTCTTTTCCATGCTGCAATGTTACAAAATTTCAAAACTTAGAGATGAACAATCAAGGCCATAGAGTCATACCTGCTTTGCAATCTATTCTAAAAAACAAAGAAAAATATTCCCAAAATACAAATTACTATATTGTGTGCTGTAGGGTACACATTCCACTTAGAAAGACCATACCGCTAATCCCTTGGAAAGGCCATCAATTTCTTCTCCAACCACTGCTAATAATCATAAGTCACCTAAAACATCTTTCCAAATCTGGAGATAACTAGCGCATTTTATTCTTGACCTGGCACAATACAAAGACTGGAAAAGAGACTCTAAGAATACTGTATACATAGAGATGGCATGCTAATTGTGGCACCAGAGAGGAAACTGAGTAAAGAACACCTCACAATTGCGAACCAGTAAGTGAATAAAATGTCCAGTTCACCAAAGTATAAGATTTAAGTTCTTCAGAAACATAATCCCCAGATTTCAAAGTGGGGAGTGAGGAGGCATTAAGGGACCTGCTTTATTTTATACTTTATAGTAGAACCATTTGACTTTTTAAGCTGTGCATACTTTGAGAAAAATAAACATTTAAAAAAAGAAGAGAATGAAAATTCTTTCTTTCTCTCTAGACTTGAAATACTATTTTATCATCTTTTCTGGAAAACGGAGTCCGTGTGATTCAAAGCACGCACCTTGCAAATTTGTGCTGACTCAATACAAGTACATTGCCTCGGATTTCTGCTACAATTTTACTTTTATCCTCAGGACGACCGTGCTCCAATACATGCTGGATTACATAATTTCCATATTGATCCTATTTGAGAAACAACAGAAATAAAATTTATGTAAAAATGAGTTCTGTGGATTACCTAAATCCTTATATCTAATCAACACCTACCTACCTTCCTATAGCACCACGATGGCTTACCTGAATACTAATGAACACTTAAGAATTTTAAAAATGGATAGGGAGTGATAATTTTTCCCTATGGTTACGAAAAAGGAACATATTACCAGATGATGGAATATTTCTCTCTATATTTATGCCCAAAGGTCTTTTTTGGGTTCTTCCTTCATAAGCTATGTCTAGACACAAAAGAGTAGGCCTCCTCTCGTTTAAAAACAACAACAACAAAGAAACAAAGAAAGGAAGGCGCAGGTGGGAATAAAGAGCTATTTTTCTGGGACACCTGGGTGGCTCAGTCGGTTAAGCGTCTGCCTTCGGCTCAGGTCATGATCCCAGGGTCCTGGGATCGAGCCCCGTGTCAGGCTCTCTGCTCAGTGGGGAGTCTGCTGCTCCCTCTGCCTCTGCCACTCCCCCTGCTTGTGCTCTCTCTCTCTCTCTGACAAATAAATAAAATCTTTAAAAAAAAAAAAAAAAAAAGAGCTATTTTTCTCTCAAACAGAAGTTTATCTCTAAGAAAAATGGGAAACACTGTTTATGTCCAACAAAACAGACAATACCTAATTAAATAACATCACAAGCATACAACAGATATATTCACTCATCTAAGGTTAAAGGTATTGGAGAGAATAAATGTGTACAAGGAGGCAAAAGTATTTATTTGTAAGATGGGAAAAATTAAGAATGTACAAATAATATTTTTAAAAACAAGTGCAAAGGCCAAATGTGTTTGCTTCTGGATGGTAGGATTATGGATGATTTCTTTTGTTGCTGCTTTCTGCACTTCCAATTTTTTTCTACAATGAGGATTTAATACACTTATAACCTCACACATCCCCCCAAAACAAACCACAAACTCCAACAAAAATGCTGCTTCAGTACAAAAATACTACACATAGGAAGTATTCTACTGGTTACTGTGATGGGGGAGAAATTTTTAGTGGCAGAAGCAAAAGAAAGTATCAAAGCTAAAAAGAAGTCACCTAATCCACTAAGTTCATTTGAAATGATGAAGTTGAGACCCAGAGAGATGAAGTGGCCCGCCTGAGGGGACGCGGCTGGCCAGGCTACCACAGAGGGACAGAAGGCTGGCAGGCAGCGCACTTCCCTCCAAGGCCGGGGCTCCCTTCATCACCCGTATTCAAAAAGCCCAAACCAGGATGGTAGAAACGAGAACTTGCCCCAAAGCTTCAGTGGGCATTTTAAACACATGAACACGAACTCTTCGGGAACGGATACCTGTGCTGAGAAAACACACAAGCTCTGGGCCTGCACGAGCCCACAGGTGTTTGCGGTTACTCTACTGGCAACTCCACTACCTGTACAAGCTGCTCTGTGTGCTGGTGAAGCTCCTCTAGGATAGGGAGTGTCTGGTCAGGGAGACAGTGCTCCAGGATCCTCTGAATCACTCGGCAGCCGTAAGGATGTGTGGACAAAGCAAAGACCTAGGGCAGACAACACAAACAACAAAGCCAAAAATGACAGTTGCCACTTTCCATGCCTCGGTGTCGCTCATACACATTATTCATCTTCCCAAAGACTCAGAGAGAGAGTGAGTAATGAGTATTCTCGGCATACGGAAGAGAACTCTGAAGCTCCCAGAAGTTTCTACAGTGTGCTTGCAGTCATACAGACAGGAACTGACAAAGCCAGGATATTATGTCCTAGTCTGACTCAAAAGCCCAAATTATAAATATGGCACATTTGAGTTCTCTCTACAAAGAACAAGGTGTGTATGTATGCGTATGTGTAAACCCGTTTCATAACTATACTAAGAATTTAGAGATGTACATAAATTCAGACCTGAAAAGGACTTTTCCAAGAAGCCTAGAACCGACAGAGAATTATTCGAGGTCATAAAAAACATAGTTTAGAGTCCACAGTGTCGAAGAACAGGGTTAAAAATAGAAAAAGAAATGGCTGGAATCAAATCCTAAATGCTTTCACCTAACCGTGCTGCAATCTTCTAAATTTAATTAGGGTGTTTTCCAGCAATAAGCAAGAAAAGCTTCCTCTTTTCTTGGGTCTGGAGAAGATAAGCACATGGGCTTCAGCTCTGGACCACCCAATCTCAGTTCTGGCCTTCCTAGCAAGAATGACATGGAGTAACCTGCACCTCAAGTCTGTTATTAAGAGTAATCACAGGGGGCACCTGGGTGGCTCATTCGGTTGAGCGTCCGACTCTTGGTTTCAGCTCAGGTCATGATCTCATAGGTCTGCTTGAAGACTGTCTCCCTCTGCCCCTCCCCCGTGCACTTACTCGCTCTCTCTCTCAAATAAATAAATAAATCTTTAAAAAAAGAATAATCACAGGAATAATAAGAACAGTAACAACAGCTCACACTTGCTAGATATTGACCAAGTGTCAGCACACTAAGTGCTTTTTATGTGGTTTTTAATGTGTAGCTGTATGTGTACAACAGTGTACTTCCACAGTATAAAGTACAGTTCTTCCCCATTTTATAAAAATGCTAAAAACTCGCAGTCTATAACGTATTAACTTATTTCACTCAATGTTATGTTTCAAGTATTTACTTATACTGTGGAGCTTCTGCTGGGCAAGTACCTGAGTTTGTTACTTTAATTTCTAACCCTCTGCTGACCGACATCTAGATTAGTTAGTCTTTCCTAGGAGAATAAGGCTGCTTTCAACATGTCGAAATATGTCTCCTAGTACCCACGTGTAGATGTTCCACCAGGTACACACCTAGGCTAGGAATGCTGGGTCACAGGAAATATAAATGTTAGACTTTGAAAGATGATGCAAAATGATTTTCCAAACGGCTGTGCTAATGTCTATTCCCACCAATAGTGACCGGATCCCACAATATTGCCAGGACACAGAGGCCGACCAGTGGGGAAACAGTGGTCTATAATCTGTGCCCTTATTCTGCATCTTCCTGATTACTAATGGAATTATTTTGTCTTATGTCTACTGGCAATTGGTGTTTCTTTTGTCTGTTAGTGCTTGTGGTCATTTTTGCACTAATTTGTACTCTACTTTTTGATTACAGGAGTTCTTTATATGTTCGTTATTAATTTTTGGTGATTTCGTCTTGAAAGTATTCTCTCCTCTTTGGCAGTTTAATCCTTTTACTTTCCTTGTTGTCTATTTTGATAAATGTAAGATCTTAAAGTAAACAGATCCACTTTTTTTTCATTAACTCAGAAAACCCAAACAACCCCCTAAGTTAACGCCTGCAATCTCCTCACTGCTTGCCATAATTGAGCAAACCCCAAAGCCTAAACAACTCTAAAATCCCATTTCAATCTAGGCTTAGCAGTACACGTGATTGCACCTAAAAATCTACTTGGTATCAAAAAAAAATTTCACAGACCCAAGAAGGAGGTGTGTGTTTTACTCTCTTTATTCCACATAGCTTAGGAGGGTGTGAGGATGATGTTTTAGGAAAGAGAAATTAATGATAATAGCTAATTAAGGGGGCAATTCTGGGAAAATGGTATAAGAAAATATCACCTCTGCTTGGAAGCTGGTGCTAAGAGCATAGAGGCTCTTACGACATACAGGTAGATAGGAGAAACTAGAAGCTATCTCTGGTGGTGTGGCCACGTGGGGACACCCCACAAATGCTACCCTGTTCTCTGCTCACGGTGGAAACACCCAAACACTTGTTTCCTTTGTTTCTTTCTTAAGTCACTTACCTGCCCCTTAAACGCATCAATGATAAACTGCAAAGACTGGGGCTGCACACACTCGATGCATTTCTGAACCACATGATTACCATTCTGGTCTTTCACACACTTCAGGACGTGGCCGTCTAGCTCCCGAACCATCTCGTTCTATTAGGAGACAAGGAAAGAAAGCACCACCAGAATCACAGCAAGCCAAACACCTGGAAAATGAACAGTCTCCTTACCCAACACAAAGCACAAGGCAGGGAATCTATGATGATGAAGTGGGAGCACACTGCCGTGGCACCGTGACAACAACACAGCAGCACCAAGTGAGGACTGCAGGGTTTCCATGGATTAGCAAATTTCCTGTAACAGCAACCCATCTTTAAAAAAAGTGCCCGGGGCACCTGGGTGGCTCAGTCGTTAAGCGTCCGCCTTCGGCTCAGGTCATGATCCCAGGGTCCTGGGATCGAGCCCCGCATCGGACTCCCTGCTCTGCGGGAAGCCCTCTTCTCCCTCTCCCACTGCCCCTGCTTGTGTTCCCTCTCTCGCTGTGTCTCTGTCAGAAAATAAATAAAATCTTAAAAAAAAAAAGTTCTCTAACTTACAAAAGACCTCAGATTTTTTAAAACTGCAGACATCTATAGAACCCTGTATGACATACACTGTCCTAGAGAATTTCACGTATAATCTATCATGTTCTAACATGACAACCCTGTAAGGTACATGTTATTAATAATGAGAAGAGTCAATCTACAGCTTACGATAGGCTAGGCATATCTGTAAGTGCTTAACATGTTATGACTCAGTGAATCCTCATAATAATCCTATGCACTGGACACTATTATAGATGAGGAAACCAAGGCACAGACAAATTATCTGACTTGCTAAAATCACAGACCTATACTGCCAAGATTCAAACCCAAGCAATCTGGTCCCTGTGTGGTAAAACAATGTGGGTCAGTAAAGCACCTGTCAGCCAGCTATATATTACCCTGCACACACCCTCCACCCACACGGATGAGGGAGACTGAGAGAGGGAGTAAGCAACCAACGGGATCAAGACTGTAGATGGCGACTGGCCCAGAATTCTACCCCAGGTCTGGAACTCCAGCGTGATCTTTCCCCAGGCCAGTGACAGCAAGGACAGCAGGAAGGGCTCAGGGAATACAGAAGGCCAGACACTGGAGTTGTGGGAGATTCAGAGTGTGAGCGAGTATGTGCACGCAGGGAGTGAGTGGAGGTGACAAGGGTACAGGAAGAGATGCTGAGATCCCTTCCTTAAAGCTGAATACCTGCACCAAGGCTGGGCCCTGGCACCTGCTGCCCAATCTCCTCGCTGTATCCAATCTCTGTCTATTTGTTCCCTTGTGCTGAGTATGTATTTATGGTGGAAACTACAAGCCACTCCATAATGGTGACGTTTATGAGAACAATGTCATAAATCTCTGAGATGTGGAATATGTCAAAGCAACTAAGAGATCATCCCATTAAAGAAATTCAAGATTACAATGCCAGGGACTAAACAAGCCAACGGCAACAGACTCAGGAAAGTTTCCTAAAGCAATTAATCAAATGTCAGGAAGAACATTTATTCTGGAAATATAATTATCGGAATGGTAAGTGGAGAATGATAGTATATATAAAGAGAAAGACTGGAACACTTTTAATCAAAATAAAGGGGAGGTGGCTTCCTTGCATATGTTCTGGAGCCCAAAGAGGTAAAAACTCCACTGGAGAGGAGTTAATTTCACCTAAAATAATAAACTTCCATCTAGAAAACAGTAAACTACCCACAAGAGGAAGAATCATACCAGGCCCAGAACAAGGTAGACAAAGAAACCAGACCAGAAAAGAACACACAGAAATATAGGATAGAAGAGCACACCGTGGGGGAGAGAGAAAGGAAGTGAAAACTACTACAGTGTAGCCATCCAATCAGAAAAGAGAAAACAGTAAAATCTGAAAAGATGGAGACTAAATCAACAATTTATCACAGTCATAAGAGGGCAAAGATTGAGAAACTGTAACATTCTTCCTGCTTTCTCTGAGCAAGTGAGCATTATAGTAAAAAAAAAAAAAAAAAAAAAAAAAAGGAGTAAGACACTTCCATGTTCAAAAGAAATGAGAAAATTTAAGAGGAAAAATTCAACCATGAAGTTTTCATCCATGAAAATTGCACGGAAAATTAAAACTGATAATGATCTGAACATTAGAAAAAAAAAAAAAGAGTAGCAGCTCTGCCCTGCTCCTAGCTCCTCACATACAACACCGCGTCATCACCGCCGCACCTGCAGTGCTGAGCGCTGCACGAACGCCACGGTCTCCGACACGGCCTCGGCCTTCCGCAGCGTCCTGACCCACGCATCCGCGAGCCTCACGGCTGGAAGGACTCTGGACTCCCCCAGCCTTCCACCGCCACCGCCACCACCACTGCAGTGTTTCGCTGTGTCGTGCTGTGTTCCCAACTGGAGGCGGGGGTGAAGGAGGGGGCCCTCGTCTGGCTCAGAACTTGAGTCCGTAACAAAGATTCTCATTACCGAACTTTGTTCTCAGTGAGGGCAAGTGGCTCATCATCGCCAGACCGTGGCCAACCTCTCCCATGACAAGGGCCGAGGGAGCCCAGAGCCCAAAGGCTGGGGTTCAGGTCAGAAGCAGCTGGGGCTCGCGGCCCTGCCCAGCACAAACACAGCTGCAGCGGGCCTGCCCGTGGGTGTGTCTTGCTTCCCGAGCCCAAGGAGGGGCTGCACGGGGTGGCTGGACCGGCTCTGCGACTGTTCCAGAAGCCATGGGCGGCTCTCGCTGTCAGCCCCACACACAGCACCTAACAGTTCAGATTTCTGTCCCTGTTCTCCTCACTCGTCCTCAGCCTGGACTTCCCTCCCGCAGAGCCTCCCGCGAAGCCGCGAGCACAGGGTCTCACGTGCTCACCAGCCCTTTCCACTGCTCTTCCCCCCCCCCCGGTGCTCTGTGGGCAGGGACCGATCTGCGTCGTGTCTGCGCTGGTGCCTGGCACAGAGTGGGCACCAGGCCAGGCACCAGGCAGGCACTCTCTCAGTGAAGGGTGGGGGAGGACGAATGAGTAAGGAAGAAGTGAAGGAAAATTGTAGGTGGGCTAGATCATCTAAGTTTGATTTGTTGGAGTGGTCAGTTCTAGCATTTTAACCTGCTTTAATTCTTGTCAAACAAAATACCCACCTGTAAAATTGCACCTACTAGACTGGTCAATGAGAGAAGTGTTTGAAACCAATGGCTTTAACATAAGACACCGGATCTATTGTAAATTTACACAATTAATTGCACAGTTCATGCTTGCCATGCACAGGAAGGCAGCCACAAGCACCAAAAAAAAAAAAAACAAAAACACACACACAACTGTACAAGAAAACTAAAGACTGACAAATTTACAGGGCTCACTACATGTACCATGGAGAAACATCGAACACCAAGAGAAAAGTTAAAGGGGAAACTTACAATTACCTGCTGGTCTGAGGGAATAAATTCAAGAGCTTTCTGGATAACACGGCAGCCATACATCTGCAGGGCCAATGACAGGACATGGCCTCGAATCCGTTCTGCCAAAGCCAGCTTCTGTTCAAGGCTGCCAAACTAGACATAATGTGTGGGTGAACACCATTACTTAGGTAGAAGGAAAGAAACCAGAGAAAGCAAAGCATCCATTATTCTGTATCAACCACTGGCATAACCTCTTTTAGCCCTGTCACCCTATGATTAATTAACTAAACTTTTTTGTTCAAAAACTCTTTGTTTTTTCAAGCCAAGAGTTCTCAGCCTCTGATTATGAGGAACCCATTTTAATGTTGAAAAACTTCTCACATACCCAACAGCAGCAGTTTCACTACTTATCTGCTAATTCCTCAAAGCTGCCATTAATTCACTAATACTATGAACCTATATTCCCATTAACTATAAGAGCATTTACATTTATTCTAAAAATAGTAATACATGTGGGAGACACTGTTTACTGGAACCTTAGGAAGTGTATGGGAAAGATTCAAGGACTTCCTAGAGCAAATCTATAGCGCTCAGGTATCTGAGGCCCATGGGTTAGAAAGTTCCTCTTTCATCCACATGAAATTAAACATATGGACATTCTGTTTTGAATTAGGGTTCTACATCACTCTAAGAACTGAAATTTTCTCTCTATATAGGGCAACAGAGTCCGGGGGGCCAAGTTAGCAGAATAATTTAGAGGTAAGGCTGCACAAATGTTAAAGCTCTTCCTAGAAGGATTTCCCATCCCTGGCTTTTTATTTTCATTTGAATGACATAATCATGAGACTGGAGGAGATTTTATATATAATCAGCTTCCCAAACCCACTCAGTTTCCACGCAAGGGAACTATGGACCAGGGATGCTGTGTGAGCCGGGGAAGTTCTCCAGCTTGTCCCCAGTCGTACAGCTATGACCCCTGCTCAGCCAGCCATCTCTGCCTGCACATGGACCTCTAGAGCTGGAGAGCCCTACATTCTTCTATCTGGAACAAGATGTGGTGAGAAGACATTCTAAAATCAAAAATATAAGTCATTTTATGTTGGTTTCTTATTTTTAATTGGGGATTTTTAATTTTAAGTGAAATTTAAGGGGAAGAAGCGTAGGATTAAAAGTCACTGGTTTGTTTTTGTTTTTTTTAAGATTTTTTAAATTTATTTGACGAGAGAGACACAGCGAGAGAGGGAACACAAGCAGGGGGAGTGAGAGAGGGAGAAGCAGGCTTCCCGCCGAGCAGAGAGCCCGATGCAGGACTCGATCCCAGGACCCTGGCATCATGACCTGAGCTGAAGGCAGACGCTCAACGACTGAACCACCCAGGCTCCCCTAAAAGTCACTGGTATTACTTTACCAATTCAATAGATGCATCTCAGAAACAAGAATCATCATAAATGGTTTTTCAGTTCTCTGAATTTTTAAAAACAGACCATATCTAGTACAGCACCCCCAGTTTTTGCTTATTCCCCAAACTGACTTTGACTGATAGTTGCCCCTCAAGTATTGGATCAATTTAAAAAGCACAAACATTCAAATTAAAGATACAATGGATTAACTCTAACCTTTCGCAAGGGCACATGGATTGTTTGCTACCAAATATTACAGTAATTTTACAGGGACCACAAAAAGGTTACTCTTTGTTACAAGAACCTAAAGTAATAGCAACAATTTTTACTGCTGTTAATACAGACCACAAAGATGACAGATGTGTTTATAAAACAAAGTTCCTTTAAAAGTCACTGCATTTTCATTTTGCTCAGAATTTAATCACAAAATCTCAGTAAATAAAAATGTTACAAATATGCTGGTTTCTTAGTGTATCACTAAGGAGTTAAGAGTCAAAGAAGTAGGGCACCTGGGTGGCTCAGATGGTTAAGCGTCTGCCTTTAGCTTAGGTCATGATCTCCAGGTTCTGGGATCAAGCCCCATACTGGGCTCCTTGCTCAGCAGGGAGCCCGCTTCTCCCTCTGCCTCTCCCCCTGCTTGTGCTCTGTCTCTCTCTCTCAAATCAATAAATAAAATCTTAAAAAAAAAAAAAGAGTCAAAGAAGTTCAGTCTTTGTGAGAAAAGGTAGGAATACAAAGGCTGTGAGTGAGCCTTTTCTATTTTTTAAATCTTCACACAAACTGAACAAAGTAAGATGTATAAACTGACAAATTTCTTCTGTCTGGAGCAGGTAATGTGCAGTCCCAGCATTTTCCCCTGTAACAGGTTCTTCATCTCAATGTCTCATTCCTTTCTGGATTTAGGACTTGGTTGGAATTGCTGATACCGGCCCACCAGGGTTACAACAGCATACCAAAAAATCCCTGCCTTTCCGACATTTTAGTTTAGTAGGGGAAACAGACATTAATCCAACAATCTCATTAATCCTTTCCAAAAGCAATGGTAACAAGAGTGGACGTTATTCATAATAACAGAAGTAAAAGAGGAAACCAAGGCTGAAGGATCACCTAAAAAGAAGCATTTAACAATCCTCATGACTGTAGTTCATGATGAAAAAGACTACAGTTGACATTCAAAGATAACTCTCCAGGAATCCTAAAAACCCATTTTTTAGAACACTTTATCGTGATCCTGCTAAAATTATCTTACGAGGATTATTTCCTCTAAAAATGACATGTTTAGTGAATCTATCATAACAATCAGAAATAATGTGCTGGATCCTAATGGGGACAGCGGTTCTCCAAACACATTCCTAAAATAGACTGGCACATCTGCTTGGGTATTTAAACGATATACTGCTGCTAATAACTTGGAGAAACATCTAAAAGCTCTTCAAAAAGACCACACACACTTCATTTTGAGGACTGGAATGAGATTGCCATTCTAAAAACAGCTAATGAAAATCAAAATGCTCCGGAGATTCTCTAACGTCAAAGAATAGAAAGAACAAAGGCTTACTTCAAAGAACTTCTGAATGACGTAATTTCCAAATACATCCACCATTAGCTGGTAAGCGGCCTGGAGGATTTCATTGAAGACAAGCTGGCGTTCAGCTGGTGTGGCTCGTTCCAGTTTCAGCTGAATGAATCTGAAGTACAAAGTAAAAATGGCAATCCTAGCATCTCAGGAAGACTTGGAAATCAATAAGGATTAGTTCAATTTATATAATGTATCCATTCTGAAATTGTGCGCATGTGCATGCACCCACATATATGGGCACACACACACACACACACATACACACACACACAAATAGCGTTATTTAAATGAGTTAGTCGAGCTCACTTCATTGAAATCTCTGAAAAGGAAAAAAATTATAGTGTGAAGTACCCCTAACTTCACTGAGCTTTTAAAAGTATATTTAAATTTTAGTATATTTCATTACAAACATACAAAACCGTATGTATGTGTGGGGATGAGGGGGAGACAAGCAGGGGGGCAGGGAAACGAGGGTGAAGGTAGGCATAACTCAGGGAGAACTCTACCTGATTTTCTCTTTTAGAAACCAGCCCTACATCAATGAACTCTGTGCTTACAGCCCTTCGCTGTCTCCTTTAGCTCATGGGCATATGAAGCAGTACTCATTCATGATATGGAAGAGCTGTGATTTATGACTGCAGGGTCTTCTGAAGTAGTACTCAAGTCTGCAATTTTCAGTTCAGGTAACTATATAAGAAAAAACATGCTGTCTCCCAATCTGGTCTATAGGATCCAAGTATGAGAAATCCTTGCCCAGTAGCAAGATGGCAAAACTGAAAGAGGAGATGGGTTCTTTAGAAGCTGTTTCAGTGGGCAGAGAGAGCAAGAAAGAGAAATGGAGACAAATAGGAAAGGATGGGTGATGTCACCATAATTAGGCTTTTTTCCCCCAGAACCAGGGTGGTCCCCTTCTGCGAAGGCCACTAAAACAGCCAAACGGGGAGGGATAAGCCAAAGCAGATTCTGTGTTTTAGAGCAGCCTCTTCTCTCTCACCTCTACGTAGACTCACTTCTACAGAGTGGAACGACACAGAAAAGTAGTGGAGCTATCTTATTCCTGAGCAAGCAGACACCCAAACTTACATGTGAATAATTTCTCTTTAACAGCAAGACTCTTGGGGTGCCTGGGTGGCTCAGTCAGTTGAGCATCTGCCTTCAGCTCAGGTCATGATCTCAGGGTCCTGGGATCGTGCTCCATGTTGGGCTCCCTGCTCAGCAGGGAGTCTACTTCTCCCTCTGCCCCTCCCCCCCACCCCACTTGTGCTCTCTCTCAAATAATAAAATCTTAAAAAAAAAAAAAAAAGAGCAAGACTCTTAATAGTGATTTAAGTAACAAAAGTGTACATACATCTTTGTGTTAGTGTTTCTGTTCCTTAAATTATAGACATTCTGTGAGGTTCCCATGAACTAGGAACACCACAATAAGATAAAAAGGTTTGTTTGAAACATGTGATCCAGATTACTAAAGGGCTCTTTTCAATCACCTGTGTATCTGATGACCCTCATATCCCCACATCCCTCTGAAATAAATAATAGGAAGCATACTAAGAGGCAAACTTTGTTTCAATTACTTCATGGCTATTTACTTAGTGTATACCTTATCTGAGGCATGGAATTTAAGGCATTAAGATTTCAGTTACCTTAAGTGCCAAAGCCAAGTCCTCACCTGGACCCATGCTGGTCTTGGGAAAACTCCATTATATGCCCAGCGATCTCCCGCAGTTGTAAATTGGGGTACCGGTTATTTCGGAAATCCTCCAGAAGCCTGCTCCTGCCAGAGGGCATGACATCAGACATTCCGTATCGCAACCGGGAGGAAGAAAACAGGGTGCTGCTGGGGCTGAAGAGGCTGGAGGCACTGCTCGCGCTGCGGTACTTGGCTTCAGCGCCTGGCGCAGCAGAGATGTATCTCCCACTGCCATTGGTGAGGCCTCCTGTTGGTTACAGAACAAGACAACTCAAGACTCATTCTTAAGGAATTCTGTTCAAGAGAGGGAAAAAGCATCTCACACATGAAAGCCTGCATCGTTTCTGATTTTGTTTCAATGCTATTGCTTTTGTGTTAAGATCTGATTCTATCAGTGCCACAGTTTTTATAAGGCCAACTCACCAAGACGGAAAGAAACTTCTGCACAAAGACTGAGAGGGGAAATGCTTGGACCCACTGATAGGGGACCGCTAGCAATAACGGAGCAATGGTTAACACAGCCCTTAGTAAGGAAAATGATGGGGAAAGTGCCTGCCCTGTGACCCAACATCTCAGCACCAGGAATCCGAAAACACACAATGCACAGAGACCGCAAGTCGTTTTCTGCTCTGAGCTCTGGGGAGATTCCTGCCATGAGTAGAATAATCCAATGCCCATCGGAAACCCTTCCTTAAAAAAGGAAAAAAAAAAAATCAAGAGTATCCAGATTGGTCTGTTTTATATAAAGAGCTTCCCAAAAAGCTTTGAAGGAATGGTTCTGCCACTAAACAGAAATCTGAAAAATCACTAAGGCACCCTAGGCTGAGGAAGAGACATAAGGAGTAGGAAAAAAGGACATATGCTTTGCAATGGAAGGTTTTCAAGATCTGCATCCGGAATGGGCAGCTCTTAACACCTTCTTTTGGGACAGAGCCTGAAATGATTGCAGTAGCAACAACTTTCATGCCACGGAGACTGATGACTGAATTGATGACAAGGGAATAATAATTGTGAATCTCTACACAGATAAAATAGAGGTAAGACCAAAAAGCTTATCAAAATGTAAAGCAGAGTAAAAACGTATCATGAGAATATATATTCAATATTCTTTCTTTTTTACAATGGTAGTTTTTTCTTAAGTTTACACTATAAAAAAAAACAAAACCCTTTCTGTGTGTTACTTTACCCCACTCCTTTTAAACAAAAAGGCAAAGTAGGTAAGAAAAACCAAAATAAACCACAAAGAGCACAGATGAACAACAACTCAGAATCCATGAGAAAAGTCACCCAGCATGAACTGTCCATTAACTTCATGAGAAGTAATGAATGTCTGCTCTGGAGTTTAATGGCAGCTACAAAAAGATACCCAGCTTGGATTTCTCCACAGAATTCTACGGCCCAGCTTCAAAGGTCTGGATCTCAATGAAAGTGATGGAACCAAAAGGAAATGGCTCAATGTTAACATTTGTGAAACATTTACTGAGCACTTGTCCTATGCCAGGCGCTATGCTAGAAGTATTCCATATACACTTTTACTGAATTCTCACTGGTATTTTGGAAAAGAAGTTTTAAATTACCATTTAAGTAACAGATAATTAAGGCCCAAAGAGGTGAAATGCTCACCCAAAGATACAAAACCCAAGATAACTGTGGCTAGAATCTGTGACACAACTCAACTCCAGAGTAAGTGCCTTTGCAACCAAATGAGACTCATTTTCAGACTCAGTTATATCAAGAAAGGGAGGAGGTTTATAAGAATAGAGAAGAGTAAGTAGCCATATGGCTGTTCTTTATTAAACCATTAGAAACAATTCTTTATTCCCTGGCCTGAGAAAGCAGAGAAATGGGCAAAGAGGTGAAAATCAAGTAAGTCAGCAGGTCCTGCAGAGTGTGGGAACAGCAAGGAACGTGCTTAAGAAGAAGGAATGGCACAAACACACACAGTTTTGAAAAGAAAGATATTTTAGGAATCTAGTCACTAATAAAGGCATTTAGGAAAAAGTAACAAATCAACGGAGAAACAGAACGAAACTCCTAAAAAAACCATCCTAATATGGATGACAAACATAAGGAAACCTGAACTGTAATTGACAAATTGCTTTATTAACTTAGAATGGGCAGCCCTGAGAGTTAAAACCCCCATATTGTGAGATTTACCTCCGAGATTGCAACCAGGTTCCACAATAAATACAAGAGAAAAATTTTCTCTGGCTTAAGTAAGGTGAAGGGAAAAGAAACCATTCTGAGACAGGCCAGAGCGCTCTGTTCTTCACCAAGTCTGCCCTCTGGGGAAACTAGTTAACCAGAGCACAACCTGCTGGGCTACCATCAGAGACCGACTGAGCTGGGGAAGGGAGATACACAACTCCAGCCTATTCAACCCATCCTGTCCCATCAAAAGGGGGAGGAAACAAATGAGAAGCCCTTGTGAAGCTGGAGGTCTGGAAGCACGGGCTCCCTAAAAGACCGAGCCCCAAAGATGGGACCACAGAGCACTGCCCCTCCCCGCACACCTCGCCAACACATGACTGAAAGCCTCTTTACAGCAGTTCTTTTTACCCGGCACATCACAGCTGGCTCTCACGAAACAATTACAAGGCACACCAACAGTCAGACAACACAATGTGAAGAGAAAGCAAGCATCGGAGACATACACGGCAGGGATATTCAAGTCATCAGACTGGGAACTGAACACAACTCTGGTGAATACGCTACAGGCTCTGACAGGAGAAAGGAGACAGCATCCAAGAACAGGTGGGCAATGTGAGCAGAGATGGAAGTCCTAAGAACTAAAAAGAAATGCCAGTGATAAAGACTTCTGTGACCAAAATGAAGAACTCTTTGATGGGCTTCTTAGTAAACAGGACTCACCTGAGGGAAGAATCCCTGGGCTAGAGGATGCATCAACAGAATCCCCAGAAACCAAAAAGGAAAAGAGAACAAAGACCAAGAAAAACAGAATCGAATACCCACGGGAAAAATCCTGCCTTCTTCACCTTTAAAGAAAAAACGGTCAAGGTCCCCAACATCTGACTCTATTTAACACAGGCAGAGGCAACACCGCTCACCAAAATGTTTACAGCAAGTTCTCCCCAGTCTACTCTCTAATACTAATACCACAGCCAGGTAGCCCTAAATTAAAATAAGCCCAAAATGAGTTGTCATCAGTGCATACTACTGAGTACAAAATAAGTTAATTTTCACATGGTTAATTTTACAGATGACAAGTCACTTTCAGAGAATCAGGTGAGCAATCACAAAATACTACATTACCTTTTAGAATGGAGAAGTAGGAAAGGCACACACATGACTAGTAAATAATCCAAAATTAGTACAAGTTACTGAACGATAAATTAGAAACATCTCTTGCAGTTCATGCAGGGGCAGAGAAAACCATTTTGTGTTTGAACTTTGCTTTTCTTAAAGGACTAAGTACATATAAGAACAGCAAGAATTAATTTCAAGAAGACAGGAATTCTATCATATAAAACTAAGTGCTTACATTTTTTTTGCCTTGGACAGATTATGAACTTTCAAGCTTATTTTTATTGTATTTCAACACTGTGGGAATTAACAAGCACAGTATACTTCTTCCAGGACACATGATAAGGCTGGTGGTTGTCAACCATGCACATTATATTACATCTGCTACTTCTTGATGCTTAGAGTTTAAAAATGGCACAATCTGGAGATTACGGAGAAAACCATAAGCATGAAGAAGCATTTCAGGAAATGGGGAGGAGATGGGTGTGGAATGGAGACATCTACAGGGAGGTAAGACACAAAACTATTAAGTAAGAATCAGACCTTTGGGAGACTCATCTCCACATCCCTTACTTTTTCTAGCTGAGGTAAGATGGAACTTATTAGAGACGAATGTTTTAGGTACAGGTGAGACCCTAAAGGCTTCACCTCACCTACAAATAAGCCACAAACGGGGACTGTAAGTCTAGTTGTTAATAATATTATCAATAGTAATATTAATAATTACAAAAGCAATACTTTTTAATTTAGAAGTGTAACACACACTTAAGACAAACTATTTTCAGCATCTGACTTGCTCGGGGTCATACAAAACTTATTTATATTACTAAACACACATATGCACATATGTACATTTATGTATGGGAGAGATGGAAGGGAGAGACTGAGAAGTGGGTGGGAGATTTTATTTCTTAAGACATTTCCACTCTAGGCCAACAAATGTGACAACTTAGAACAAATTCCTAGAAAGTCACAAATTACCAAAATTGACTCAAGAAGAAATGGAAAACCTGACCCCGTAAGATGTAAATAGAAATTGAGCTAGTAATTAAAAATCTTCCCATTAGTAAACACCCAGGCCAGAATAGTTTCACTGTTGAATTTTATCAAATTGTTTAAAGAAATAATACCAATACTCCACAAACTCTTCCAGAAAACAGAGAGGGGTGGTACATTTCCCAACCTATGCTATAAGGTCAATGTCACCATGATAACAAGTCAGACAAAGAAAGGAAAATGACAGAACCCTTCATGAATATAGATGCAAAACTCTTCAACAAAAATATTAACCGACTCCAACAGGACCAAGCAGAGTTTATCCCTGGAACGCAAGGGTGGATTAACAACCAAAAAATAATTAATGTTAACATACCATATTCACAGAATAAAAGATAAAAACCACACAATCATCAATAAACACATAAAAAGCACTGAACAAAATCCAAACCCCATTCATGGCAAAACTCTTAAACTTAGAATAGAAGCGAGCCTGATAAAGGGCATCTATGAAAAACCTACAATGATCATACTTTAAAAAAGTAAAAGAGTAATACTTTATCCTCAAGATCAGGAACAAGGCAAGGATGTGTGCTCTTGTCTATTGTATTTAACACTGTGCTGCAGCTTCTAGACAATTGACAAGAAAATGAAATAAAAGGCATCCAGATTGAAAAACGCTTTATTCACAAGTGACATGATCCTATATATAGAATATCCTGAGGAATCTACCCCTACCTATTGGGACTAATTAAGTAAGTATGGTGAATTTGCAGAATATAAGATCAATACACAAAAATCAACTGTATTTCTATAAGCAAGCAACAAACAATCCAAAACCAAACCAAGGATACAATTCCATTCATAACAGCGTAAGAAAAAGAAGACAGGTAGGAACAAATTTAACAAAAGGCGTGTAGGACCTGTACACCGAAAATTTAGATACTTTGCTGGGGAAAATGGTGCACGCTTAAAAAGATGAACTTCCACCTCAGGCAATAACACAAAATTAACTCAAAACGGATGATAAATTTAAATGTAAGAGTTAAAACAGTAAAATTTTTAGAACAAAACACATGGGAAAAATCTTTAAGAGCTTGAGCTGGGCAAAGATTTCTACACCAGAAAGCATGATACGCTGGACCTTATCAAAATTAAAAACTACTGCACTTCAAAAGATACTTTTAAAACATGAAAAGACGAGACGCCTGGGTAGCTCAGTCGGTTAAGCGTCTGCCTTTGGCTCAGGTCATGATCCCAGGGTCCTGGGATTGAGTCCCGTACTGGGCCCCTCACTCAGCGGGGAGCCTGCTTCTCTCACTGCCTGCCATTCCTCCTGCTTGTGCTCACGGGCACTCTCTCTCTCTCTCTCTCTGACAAATAAATAAATAAAAATCTAAAAAAAAAAAAAGATTGGTGTGGAGTATTAAAAAAAAAAGGAAGGAAGGAAGGAAGAAAAGACAAGCAAAAAACATGCAAAGCAGGTATCTAATGAAGGAGTTGTAGCCAGGAATATAAAAAGAACTCCTACAACTCAGTAATAAGACAAACAACCCAAATTTTAAAATGGGCAAAAAATATGAGCAGACATTTCACCAAAGATACATGAATAGTTAATAAGCACATGAAAACGATGGTCAACATCCTTAGTCATGAGGGAAATGGAAATTAAAACCACAATGACATACCATTTCAAGCCCGCTAGAACAGCTATATTAAATAAGGCAAGAACAACACTGGTAAAGATGCAGAGAAGTTAGAGCTCTCACTGCTGATGGGAATGTAAAATGGTGCACCAACTTGGAAAACACTTTGGCATTTTCTCAGTAAGTTTAACATAAAACTGAAACAAAATTCAGCAATTCTACTACTAGAGAAATAAAAAAATGTGCCCACAGTAACACTTGCAATGTTCATAGCAGCATGATTTCTAATAGCCAAAACCTATAACCAACAAAAATCTTCAACTGTGAATGGTTAGACAAAATGTGGTATGTCCATAAAGACGACGACAATTCAGCAAGAAAATGAAACAAACTACTGACACATATAAGATTATGAATGAAATCTCAAAAACGTGCAAATGTGGTGGGGGGTGGGGCTGGGGGGAGGGACACACCATGAGAAGGGAAAGAAGCCAAACGAAAGAGATCACATATTGTATGGTTCCATTTATATGAAATGTTCAGAAAAGGCAAATTTAAAAACAGAAAGTAGATCAGTGGCTGACTGGGGCTAAAGGTATGAATGCAGATTAATTGTAATTGGTCTTGAGAAATCTTACTGAAGGGATGAAAATATTCTAAAACTGATTTATGGTGATGGTTGTACAATTCAGAAAGTTACTAAAAATCACTGAACTGTAAGCCTGAAATGGGTAAATTTTATATGTAAAATATAACTCAATAAAGTTTTTCTTTAAAAAAAAAGAATTTTGGTCTTTAAACAACTGCTAATGGAAAAAACATTTAAGAGTCATAAGCAGGCACCAACAAGTGATTGTTGAATAAATAATGAGACACCAAAAAGTGTTGAATAAATAATAAGGGGAAAAAAAAACTAAGCTAACTAAGCAGGTCAGTGATCATTTGGAGAGTATCCTAACACATGTGTGACTTCGGGGAAGAAGTATGAAAATCGTATGATGGAGAAAAGATCCACACCGGTAAAACAAGAGAGATCTACAGGCTGGTATGTATGTTCAAATACCTGCTAGCTGTGTGGTATTACGAAAGGCACGAGACCATGCTGAGTTTAAGTTTCCCTGTAGAAGACAGTTACGAGAGAAGTGAACACAACGAATGCGCGCACAGCACGGCTCCCGGTCTGAGAACCAATGGCCAGGGTCAGCAGCACAGCACTATTAACAGCAGAAACCGTATCACGTGTGGCCCAATATATATCTGGCAAAGAAATGTTAAGTTTCCTGCACCAAAAATGGCTTCAGGACCTCTACATGAACCCTGTTAGAAACCAATTCCCATACCTATATTTTCTCTAGGTTAAGACTAAAGCACACAAGAACGCTTCTGTCAAGGAAACAGACTGAGCGAAGGCAAAGCTCTACTGATCAAGACACAGGGTTCCTGAGGAATGACATGTCTGACTCACACAGTACCCGCAGCCATGGAAGTCCCATGCAAACACAGGCAACTAAATTGCTTAAATGAGCTCAATTGTTTCTAAAAGAGAAGATACGTTAGAAAGAAAACCAGGCAGACAGCAAGAGTCATTAAATTGAGAAATCGCTTGCCCCAACAGTCATTTCCTCCTTCACAGGGGAAACAGGAATGAAGAAGGAAGTATACTTCATGACAATGTTGATCCACTGGGAAGAGGAAAGGTACCATGCATGCAAGTACTGATTCCAGCTCCATTTTCAAACCCCAAGAGCCACAGCATCTAGTTCAGGGGCTGACAAACTACAGCCCACAGGACAAATTTGGCCTACCACCTATTTTTGGAAATAAAGTTTGACTGCATGATAGCTACACGTCCATTTACATTTTGTCTGTGGCCGCTCCTGTACTTCACAGCAGAACTGAATACTTACTACAGAGACCATCTGACCTGCAAGCCTAAAATATTTACAACCTGGCTCTTGGACCACCACCACCCCACCCCTCACCCCCCACCCCCGCAAAAAAAAAGTTTGCAAGATTTAGTTGGCTTACTATGAATGTCAATATGAGCTGACATAGTTCAAATGTTTAAATCAAGGAATTAAAAGGGAAGACCTCTGGATTTGATAATGCACTGGTTTAAAAGATACCCTGGGCATATCACGCGACAGGACGTACAATGATGGTGTGGGCTTTGGAGCCAAACACATTTGATGCTAAATCTCTTCAGATAATGAGAAGACTTCGGCAAGGTATTTCAGGCAATTTCCTCACTCTTGTACCATGGGCAAAATACCTACACCTGCCAGAGTTATATGTACAGCACTCAAAACCATTAATAGTAGCAGATAATAACTACAATAAGTATTAGCTCCTTCCATCTACACACTAAACTGGGACTTTGATTTACCCCTTACAATTTGCATTAACCCTCAGTCTTTAAAGCCAAGCATTCTGTCACTAGGAAACACTGTTGTGCAATGTACCCCCCATTGCCTTATCCGTCCAACATGGATTTACCAATCTAGAATGGCGTGACAACTTCTCTAAAGTAACGTCCATATATAACCTGAGACAATGAGTTCCACAAGGACAGCTCTGACCGCGTGCGATTTCAGGATACACACACACTCACACAAATGTGTAGGTACATACACAGGTACGTATTTTTGCCTTAAAAACCACCTCTCCAACTCAGAGATAGCATTCTTGGTCCTAGAATAAGACCTCTACTATCCTATCCCCTTCAGGACTTCTTTGACTTTTATAAATCACTTCCCAGTCTTTGTCTTTCCAAATGAAAGCATACTATTCATGTTTAGTCCGTCCTCATCTTGGAGCCCATAAAGCCACTTATAATCTTGCTGGTTAAAAACTGAAAAGAGTCCATGTAAACTATGAGCTCTGGAAGATAACTGTGTGTCAATGTCGGTTCATCAACTGTAAAAGGTGCCGCTCCGGCTGGGGGTGTTGCTACTAGAAAAACCTGCTCATGTGAGGGCAGAGGGTACAGGAGTAATCTCTGTACTTTCCCCTCAAATTTGCTTTGAAGCTAAAACTGCTCTAAAAAAAAATAAGTAAACAGAGGATTAAAAATAAAAACCAAACATAATCTTCTGGGGAAAGTGGCCATACATGATGACTTTTCCTAGGACAGTTTAGGTCTGTCATCACAGAGTTCATTGTTAACAGCACTCCCATCTACTCTCAAATGTGTCCTACCGTGCACCGTAAGTTGTATGGTCACTCTACTTCAATGCCTCAACTCTCCTCATCTAAGAAATAAATCAGCACTTCAAAACGCAAACTCGGTAAGTATCTGAGGAAAGGAAGTATGCACCACCTTCCACCTCTTGAAGGACTTAGGAATTTGCCACCCGAAGTATTAATGTTAAGTTTCTTCTCATTCTTACAGCCTGCTGTTTACAATCCTCTTTTCCTTCCTCATTTTAGGATCTAGATGGTAACATTTTTAAATCCCCATACATAATAACAACCTAAACATAACAGTTGAGAAATACACATCTATACTCATTAGCATACTAGGTAGTTTATACCAAAAAAGAAAAAAAAATCAAGAATCTGGCAATTTTTTCAAATAAAACGTTTTATGTGGGAAAGTAAGATATTAGGCGTATATGGGGAGGGGGGGAGGGAGTCTGAAAAATAAGGCAAAATATTAATTGTGATATTTCGGTGGAGACACTAGATGAACACATTCTTTGTCTATGTCTCTGTGTTTTCCAGCTTTCCTGAAAATGAATCTGTACTGGATTTATAATGAAAGACTCCCACGTGTAGCCAAAGAACAAGATGTTCAGACTGAAGCTGAAGTGAATATATAGGGGATGCACCCAAACTTGAATAAATCCAAAACTGCTATGCTCTCTAGGTACAGCCTAAATAACATGAGGCACTTAAGGAAGGCACAGAACACCCAGGACACTCCTGGGATAAAGGGACTGTCCTTTGCTTACGCAAAGTACTTGTAATGTCATCAGTGGCAAGAGATTTCTAGAGTTCAAGGTGGTGTTAGAGTAATGGTTCTTACCCAGGTTTAAGCTTGAAGAGGATCCATGTGAAGAGAGGGAAGGAGGTGGTGTCTGTGAATGTCCTGGTCCCTGACTAGGGAGAGGCATGCCCACGGGTCCAGGAGAGGAGGAAAAGCTAAGGCCGTTATAAAAACTGTGTCCAATGGGGGTCAAGCTGCTCGATGTCCTCTTATAAAGGTCACTGCTGCCAGTCAGGGAGTCACGGCGGGAGCCACTGCCAGTGTTGGAGTTTGCAACTAAAATGGAATTAAAACAATGCAGATAAGAAAAGGCCTGTTCTTTGAAGAACAAGCCCAGTGACCTGTTCCTAACACTTTGATCCAGACTCCTTACCACCGCAAATTTGTCAGCAGAGACAGCCTAACTGTTCGTGTGGCAGTTCTAGGGGCAGGTAAAGTAATAAAGAGGACATGGCTCAGGTTAACATGAAGCTTTTGTTCAAACCATCACACGAATGCTAAATTTACCTTCCTTTGGTGTCACATATTATGGGGTGGGGATGGGGTAAAAAGCTCGGACGGCCACATAAGCTATGGAAAAGGTGAAAGAAAATGGGCTAGAAAGAATGCCTTTCATCAACCCAAAGGTTCTAGTAGAAAAATGGAATACAGAAAAAAGATTTGTAAATGGGGTATTTCCCCACTACACAAGACTTACATGTGAAAGCCTATCTTCTCAATGGGTTCAATCAAGAGTTATTGCTAGCTCCCAATTCCAATCTAAGATTCTCTCTCTCAAACATGCCCTTCTGTTCTGAGATCACATTGTTTTACAAACACTGCAATTATCCCACTGTTTTCCTAACTACTTTCCTGCTTTATCCTCCCATCGAAACATTAAAAATATCTTGGTCTAATGTCCTTCTTCCCACTTTTCCATAATATCCACCTTAATTCTTCTCAAAAGACTGGAGCAAACTCCTGACTCTGTAAGGCCTGCAGATTGAGGGGTACACTACCCTGTCGTCTTTGGTCAGTCCTCCTCCCTCAGTTTTTAACATTCACATTTCTACACTTCCCTCCAAGTTCTTCCCAATGCCTGCAAAAAACCTCCCCTGGTTTTCTGATCCCTGAAACAAATCAACTATGAGAGTATAAATAAGTAGCAATATGAGCATAAACCTGAAATCAGCCCCAACTGTAAAACTTGATTTTAACAGTCCGTCATCTCAAAGATATGTGGGACGGCCGAATTCCCACGGGGCTCGGTCCAGATCTGCCTGGGGTATCTGTCCAGGGTTCCATGCATCATCAGTGTTCCACAAAGATTGCAAAAACAACAAAAATTCAGTTTTAACAGCACTTAAGTCGGATTTCTACCTGCTGTTCCAAACCCTCCGAGGGCTGATCCCAGGGTGGCGCCGAGAGAACTGCTACTTCCGAATCCCAAGGATGTGTTGGCAGGCTGGGCAGAGCCCTGGGAGAAGAGGGAGCTGCTCTGTGAATTGCTGCTCAGAGAGTTGTTGCCATAGAAAGAGCTGGATGCCAGGCTGTTACTGGGCTGCTGCTGGGGCTGGGGCTGGGGCTGCTGGGTTCCTAAAGGGCGAAATGGTCCATTTGTTGTTCCAGCAAGACCACCGGCTGCTCCATTTGCTGAAGCTGCGGCCGCCGCAACAGCTACGAAGAAGAAAGCAAAGCATTGGGCTGGGAAAGGCGCTGGCCGCGTACCCCAGCCTCGGCGCTAGCCTTCCAGAAATGCTGTCACGCGCTCCTAGCTTCGCAAAGCAGACATGAGCTTTGTAAAGAACTACACGAATCTGCCTTTGAGCCCTCCATCTGAGGCTTCTATTTTCTACTTCTGCTTCCAATTTGAAGTCAAAATACCATGGAAGCCAAATTCACTATGGTGGTAGCTTTAAAGAGTCTGCAGTTTAAAATAGGTACAGATGTCAAATGTAGCCATTTTAAATACGACTACTTCCTAAAATCTCAAGTTCCACAAATATCAATGTTGAGGACTTTTCCAGAACCACTGTTGGCAATATACGCAAGCCCCTCGAATTCCTGAACATATTGCTCTCTTCTAGATGTTCCCACTATTGTTCTTAATTTATATTCCTAATATATATACACACATATAGAAAGCTTAAAATAAAAACCTATTCTGTCCCCCATCAAAATATATTGCTCTGCCCACTTCTCACTATCCCCTCCATCCCGCCCCCCTCCAAAAAACAAAAAACAACCACCCCCCCCCCAAAAAAAACCCACAAAAACAAATATTATCTTAAAATAATGTCAAGGATTTCTGTGAAATTAGCCTTGGACTTCTGCCAACGGTGCCATTTTGTGTGAGTAATCCAACTTCCTATGTTCACGGTGGAGCAGGTCCTTGCTGCTAACCAGCTGGTACATGGCTGTCAACAGAATCTATCGAGGTCACTTGCTGCTTCTGATTTTCTCTTTGAAATATTACAGGGCACAATTGCTATATTGAGAACTGTCAAATAAAGTACATTTCAACATATTGTAAGAACATCATCCATCGCCCCTTTTGGACTACTGACAGGAGTTCACGAAGACGGAAGCTCACCTGCTTGCGCGGCCGAGGAACTGATGATGACTGGGGCAGGAGCTACAAGCCGAACAGGAGCTCCCAGACCATTTCTCGCTCCTGCATTTACCACAAGGGCGCCCGTTTGGTCATAGTAAGCAGCAGGAGCCAAGACTGGGTAACCTGGGAATATTAAGCCACATACAAGTATATATGAAACTAACAGTGTTTCCTGGGTAGTTGCACATTGTCAAGTCACAGACTCTCAGCTGTGGGGACAGACAGACGTAGATGTCTCTCCTGGCTTCACCACCTAGATAGCTGTATGACCTTGTATCTCTGAGCATCCATTTCTTCAATGAGGATAATAATAATACCTGCCTCATAAAGTTCCTGTGACAATTAAAGGACGAATGTGACAGATCTAGCATGATATCTGGCACAATAGGGGGTAGTACTACTTACCATCCGCTAAGTGTTAGAAAGGGAACTCGGGGGGACACCTGGGTGGCTCAGTCGGTTAAGTGTCTGCCTTCGACTCAGGTCATGATCCCAAGGGTCCTGGGATCGAGCCCCACATCGGGCTCCTTGCTCAGTGGGGAGCCTGCTTCTCCCTCTGCCTCTGCCTGCCACTCCCCCTGCTTGTGCTTTCTCTCTCTCTCTCTCTCTCTGACAAATAAATAAATAAAATCTTTTAAAAAAATAAATAAAAGAAAGGGAACTCGGCAGGATAGTGAACACCCGTGCTCTTCAAAGTGCTAACCAAGGTTATCACCAGAAATCATACACTGACAATATTTTATGTTTTTTGACTAGAGAAGTAACGGAGGGTACAAATGATTACAACAATTACAGTACTTTCATACCTCACAACAGTGTAAGCACAAATATCCTGCAAGTTAGCAGGTAAAACCTAGACACACTTCAAATAATAGGATCTTCCACATCACCATATGAGATGGAATCTCCAAATCCTACTGAATAATAGGAGAAATTATAGGTGACTTCCCAATAAAACCTGAATGCTTAATAACTAATATAACAAATGATACATGTTAAAGTTACTCAGTGAATTCATAAATAGATCAATTAATTGGGCTACACTCCACGATCGGTAAGAACCCATACATTTATGCTGAGGTCTTACAAGGACCTGTTTCAAAGGAAGAAGCACAAATTACTTCCAACCCATGCAAAGAATAGGACCAGGTGACAGTGAGCCAAGAATAACATATATTCAAGATAAATATTAATCACGGGCAGGCAGCTATAAAGCACCTCTGCTGTTGGCTTGGGAGAAATCCTAGAAACGTGAGGGATCGCCCCATCAAGGAACACTAGGAACTTCCTAATAATACTGTTCAGAGACATCAGCATGAAGGCTAAGGCCCTGGAGTGATGCTAAAGTAGCCTGCCCACTCCTTTTATTATCCCTAATCCTAAGGGAGAGAACAGATCATCACAAAGGAATACAGCATACTCTAAGCAATGTGTGAGGAGATATATGTAAGACGAAGACTGGCTCAGAACAATTAGGTGCTCTCATCAGCGAACTACGGTCTAAGTGAGGGCAAGTGTATGTCATCTTTGCCAGTGCCCAAATAATGACGAGCCGACACAAGCTTAAAGCACTGCCTGTTCTCCTCTCAATCTCCCCCAACAAGCAGACTGTTTTTCCCTCCAAGTATTAGAAACAACAATGCAGCCTCACCTGGCATGCCTGCAGCCAGTCCTTGTCCAAAAGCAAGGGCAGAATTCACTGCTGCAGCTGCCACTAGTGGATCTGTTTGCTGTCCCTGCTGGTTCTGATTTGGGGTCAAAGGACGCTGGCTGGCTCCTCCACGGAGAACCTGGGAGACAGAAATAAGTCAACTACTTTCTTGTCACTGAAAATACCTAAGACCCACCGTGTGCTTAAGTTGGGCCAACTTTTAGAAACTGATAGTTATAACTGTTTTTCCTATAATGTTTTATATGACATTGCTGTTAGGATAAAAATTCAATTAGCAACATCTCATTTAGTGAAATCTCATTCTACCATTTTTAAACATTATTACACCTTTATAAGCAGCCAAAAGCATTAAAAAAAATGATGATTCATTAATCAAATACATAATGACTATCATCTGGCAGGTACGAGAGATAAAGCAATGAACTAGACAGAGCCCCTGCCCTCTTGAAGCTTTTATTCTAGTGAATGAGACAGACAATAAATGGCAACTCTATAAAATATCAGTGCTCTGACAAAAAGTGGGTGGAGGAGTCTGATGGAGTGGGGAGGGGAGTTCAGATAGGATGAACAAGGGTAATCTACCCACACAGATTAAAATATCTGTGTCTAAAGGGGGAAAAAAAAAACCACCAAAAGTCTGTATTTTCTTTATGGAATATAAGAGCACCTTCTCTACCTTATAACACTATTCCCATTCTACAAGGCCCAAATGGCCCCAAATGAGCTCCCCAGATTTGACTTAGGAGGCTTCTGACCTGTTTCTATTTCTCCTCTCATAAATTCCAAAATAGACCGCAATCTAAATGGAGATGAGTGTCAAGAACACTGCCTTTTTCAGTACAGAAGACCAGTTCTGTCACTGTGCTGAAGGATCCACTTTTTATGAATGAAACACGGTATCAAAATGGTGGTAATCATTCTTATTCTGAATGCTCTGAAGAATCTACTCCACATGATCTATATACTCCAGCAAGTAAAAATGCAAAACCCACAGACCAAGGCTAAAATTATAAAATGTGTTTTGCAGGTTTTCAAAGGCAAAGAAAGTTCTTATCAAATCACTTTCACTATCACTCTGCTTTTTATAAAAATTAGACATATGATCAGGAACCTGGGTACAGATTATTCTTGGTACCATTTGGTAAAAAATGTAAAAGAGAAACACCACTAACACTCAACTATTAAAGGAGCATAAGGGAAACACCACCATCCGTACTGGCAAAAAGAGTCGTGTAGACACTTGGTTGACTCCAAGTCTCTTATTTCCTTATCTGTAAAAGTAGTGAGAGTAATGGCTGATCTTGCAGATCTGTTGGGAATATGAGAATTAATGTCTGCAAGGCACAATACCTGGTACCCAGGAGACAATCAATAACCAAGAGCTAATTACTATCAAAATATTTGTTTGTGATCTAAAGAATCTAATGGACTTTAAAAGAGAAGGAGTGCTTCAATCCACATTGACAGAAGAGTCAAGGGAGGCTGCCCAGTTGAGTGTTTGCACCAAGACTTAGAAGATGCCTCACCAATGACCCAGAAGAGCTCTCACTCTAGGAATAAAGTAAACAGCGTGTACAGAGATACGGCAAATACTAACAGTTCAAGAACAACTAAAACATCAATGAAAGCATCATTTCCATAGGGTATTGTGAACCAGGTTTATGTATGGTTAGGAGTTGTGTAAAAGGTTGGGGGACAGGCGAAGGGACAAGGTGCCTGAAGAAAGAGGTAGTCCAGACTACTGGGCCCAGTTTTAATGAGAAGAGCAGCAGGTTTCCTTTTTGTCCACTGTCTAGAAATCTGTGTGGGACCCTGATGATTAATCAATGTTCTTAAGTCAGCTGCCAGTATTCATGTATTTTAATTTCATCAACAGCTATCAAGTCTGGATTTTATGGAAACAAATATGTACAATTTTACAAGTAACAGTTTAATATCGAATAAAATCAACAAAAACGACTGAAGATCGGTGTAAAACACTATTCTCAGAGTCTGCTTACTATCTACCTTTACAGTGCAAAAGCTGTTAAATTCAAATTTCTTTTCAAAGGTTACTGATTTACATACACAGCTTTTGAGATCTACCAATACTTAATATGCAAGTAGATGCTCAATGGGGAGATTTTAATTAATAATCATTCATCCTTCTATAGTTCACCATGCTCAGTAGAATTATCATCTACACAGTCTCCCCCAATCTAGAAAGTTCAGAAGCCATTCTAAACGCTTCTCTGTCAAAATGCCATATCTAACACCAAATCACCACCAAGTATGCCTACATGTGCTTGGCTTCAACCCAACACCCAAAGAGTTTTTCTTTAGCAAACATTTTGAAATAGAAAAGAACAAAATTTTTGTCAAATGTCAAAGGAACCTTCACAAAAAGGATGAAAAGGAATCAGAAGTAAGACGGAGTGCCTGGAACGTCACTGACTGTGCTCAAGGTTCCAGCAATTAGGTGTGGAACAGTTACCATGCCTAGAACGTAACAAATGTTCTGTTTTCTGAAAAAATGTCAAGGCCAAAAAGATCAAAAGCAAACTTTTTTTTAAAAAGGGCCTCTCATTTCAATGACTATGACAAAGGAGTTCACCAAGAAAATCATATTTTCCTAAAACAACTGAAACCAAAAACTGACAAAAACAACACTGGAACTAAAATATGGCTGCTTATTAAAAAGGAATGCCAGTAACCTTTTCTCAGTGGCATCTGTAATAGTGGATGACAGAAAACCCTGAAATGCAAAGGATTACAGTGCCCATTTTACAGCTAAGGATATAGCTTCTCTATATTCAGAGGTTCTCTATATTCTCTATATTCATGCAACACACCCCTAGGTGCAAAACCAGTCAGTAATAGAACAAAGACGAAATCTCCGGTTTTCTGTAACTCCAAACATCACCATATGGTCAGAAAATAACACAAGTTGTGAAATGACAGATTTGTGTTCAAATCTTAACAATTTAATATCTGTGTGACCCTGGGCACACAAATTCCATTTCCTCAATCTTATGAAGGCAAGTCATATAATTTATCAGAATTAGAAAATATAAAAGAAATTATAGGTAGAGCACTTAGCTTTAAACAAAAAGCTTTCGGGGCGCCTGGGTGGCTCAGACGGTTAAGCGTCTGCCTTCAGCTCAGGTCATCATGATCCCAGCGTCCTGGGATCGAGCCCCGCATCGGGCTCCCTGCTCAGCTGGAACCCTGCTTCTCCCTCTCCTACTCCCCCTGCTTGTGTTCCCTCTCTCTCTGTCAAATAAATAAAATTAAAAAAAAAAAAATCTTTATAACAAAAAGCTTTCAAGAAGAAGTATTTACTACTATTTTTCTTGTGCACTCTAGTAGAACTAATTTTAAAAACACAGCAATTACTTCTGTCTACCAAATCCATACTGGGCAGCCATTTAAACACAAAGATCATCACGCAACTAAATACTGACTATCCACAAAGAGTAAGCTTATTAAATATATTCACAAGGATCACCCATTATGTCAACAAATTATCTGCTAAATTCCCTTACATACCTGGGGGACAAGAGTTGTATCTACTGCAAAGAAAATCATGTATTAGCTTCCAAAAATTTATCTTACTATAAAATTACTGACCAAGGATAAATTGGCTAGAATTTCAAGACCTGTGTTTTTTCTATAATTTTGCAGAATCTAAAAAAATTAAACATACACTCTCTTAGTGGGACTAGTAAAAACCAAAGCGTTCTTGTTTGCATCACGTCACAAGTACATGGACGAGCATGGTGTCTTGCCTCTTTAATTTGACAATGTGTACCAAAGCCATTCATTTTATTTGCTTGAAAGACTCCACTTCTAGGAATTTATTCCATGGAAATAATCATACATTTATGTAAAGGCTATCAGTCATTTATAACATCAAAATGTTGCTAAATTAAATATCAAATAATAGTAAGCTGGTGAAAATAAAATATGGGATACTCTGACAGATTTAAAGATAGCCAGTAAATATTTCTAAAAAGCACTAAATAACATGGAAAACTATAAAAACTGTAGAAACTCAAAACCATTGGACAGCATAACCCCGATTTTATCAGAAACTGAAAAATAAAGCTAGAACGACAAATACCACCCATTAATTTTGTTTTATCCTGACATGAGGATTTTTTTCCTTTGAGTTTTCCAATTCACCATAATTTTCAGCAATAAACAGGTATTCTTCTAGTAAGAAGGAGAAAATGGCCTATTCAAAATAAAAGGGCATACTTAGTTTTGTAGTTCATTATTCTTTCCCAACTCATTAAAAAGCTCTAAATTAAAAGAGACGTAATAGGTTTAAAGATTTATATCCAGTTCAGCTGATGTTCTCAATAAGCAGTCTGGAGAACGAGCCTCCCCGTCCGTGGCAAGCTGCCTGCGGGAGAGGCAGAGGTGATCTGAGACCAGTGTTTGGAAAGCAGCGACGGCATCCCGTAGTTATGGCAGAAAAGTAGCTCTTACTAGCAGTATGAGTACTCGTTTGCCACTTGCTAACCATGTACCCTTAAGTGGATGATCCTCTACGTGCTTTGCCCCTACACAATCTCATGATCTTACCTAGGTATGCAGACCAAGAACCTGATCATAAAAGGCATTCGGTAAGCCCCGTTAAGTCTCAGCCTGAACTCAGGTAACACACACAGTGGGAACTCGCCGATCCACAGCATTTCTCTATCAGGAGCAGCATTACCTTTTAATGATACACGATTACTAAAATTCACACTTAGAGGGGGTAAATTCTGTTTACATTTACCTGCTGCTGGCCTTGCTGAGCCTGTGGGGTAGTCTGCTGATTCGCAGAATTAGTTGCTGCCGCGGCGGCAGCCGCTTGCTGCTGGAAAAGACTGGCAGGGTAGACTCCCCAGGGAGTGACTCCATAATACTGGTGAGGGACCACAGCCGGGCCTAAAAATAGCGAGAGAAAAGAAGACAAGTTTACACTAGTCAGAATCATCTCAGGGTTTCCGAAGGCTACATCGGACTCAGCAGATCCTACAGTAAAATAGTAAGGATATATTGATTCGTTCTAACTGATCATGAATTCTGTTTTTGAAAAATAGAACATATTTTTATATTTTTATGAAAGTCTTCTGAAGTCACTAATTTACTCCAGGCCTAGATGAAGAAGCTAGTGAAGGACAAAACACCAAAGATATCACAAAAGGGAGAATAACTGATTGAAGTTGGAAGGGATGGGTTTAAGAACAGAAGAACTGGCCTTGGCAGGAAGAAGGCAAAAGGCCTGTGCTTCCCCTGAGAAAGAAAGGACATGGGACAGACAGAAACACAGTTTGTTGTCTGAAGGGAAATAAATGGCAAGTCTGTGTGCATCAAGTGAAGGAAGAGAATAAAAGATTAAGCTGTGCCCTGCTCTCAATGGTAAGGATGGCACCTGAAATGACTGACAGGGACAGGGGCCCTGGTGCTTCATTAACTCCTGAAGCAGGAAAATCCATCAGTCTTCAACGACATAACCCAGACACTCCACCGAACCTCCACTGCTCAATTTCTAAGAGGCTTGGTTCTCCTATTTCTGTGTTGGAAGTCATTCAACACAACTACATTCAGACATTGATATATGAAATTTTGAATTTAAGTCAATGTTGAAAACAAACAAACAAAACCTTACAGACCTGCTGAGTGTCCTAAACAAAACCAAGCACTCTGCTTCAATCTCAATGATCTGTTCACCTTTGGCAACAGGCTCCCGCTACAGTGTCTGCCGTACGCAGTATGCAACACAGAGCTAACACAGCCATGCAGACCGCAGCCTGGGTGTGGCAGAAATCTACACCACAGAATTCTCTGAAGATGGCAGCAAGAAACACCAAGGCTTCATTTTGCCAACCAAGACAAGCTCCTCAGATCTGCTGAAACACATCCCCCAATCAAAAGTTTCTTGAAACACAGAGTTTAAAATATCTGCAACTTGACTGAATATAGATAGAGTTCCAAAGAGCTATTTCGAATGTGTCTATTCTGACATGGTAGCTAATCCTGCAGAAACATAGATTTCGGGGTGCCTGGGTGGCTCAGTCAGTTAAGCGTCTGCTTTCAGCTCAGGTCATGATCCCAGGGTCCTGGGATCGAGCCCTGCATCGGGCTCCTTGCTCAACAGGGAACCTGCTTCTCCCTCTGCCTGCCGCTACTCCCCCTGCTTGTGCTCTCTATCAAATAAATAAATAAAATCTTTAAAAAAAAAGAAACACAGATTTCATTAAGTCAAAATTAATTGGAACATATGTTTTGTTTCCCAGTTTTAAGCTTCTAAGATACAAGTAAGTCAAATTACATCACTGCCCAGTACTGCTCTGACATTTCTGATTTGGTATTTTCTGCCCCTGTGGGCCTATTAGCCAAGATCAAGCAGCTCTGTTTATAAGATTACCCACTGTGAAATACTACATCTGGATGTAAAATAAACATGCTGCTTAGAGAACCTAGGTTATAGTAGGAGCTATTTTTTTTATAATAAGCAAAGGGGTAAAAATCTTTTAACTCCTCAGAACCTGAAGGGCCTAAGAACCATACCTCCAAGTTAGAGAGTAGGGAGCCCCCAAACCCACCTGACTAGTGTTTACAAAGTAGGGTGGTCTTGGGCATTTACAGAAGAGAATGGAAGAGACAACAACACAATGGAGACTTAACCTATGCCCTAGTTTCCTCACCTGCGAATGGGTATGATAAGGGTGAGGATGTTGCCACATCGATGGGGAAAGGCTGGATTGTAACCTGCAATGACAATCTCAAGGCTCTGCCACATGTCAACAATAAAACCCTCAGCTGCACAGACTGCTGTTACCATAAATATTTATATAATCCTCTTCAATTTTCTCAACTAGCATTTCTACTACTTTCCCTGCTCACATGGCCTCTGACTGCAGTTAGGAAAATACCCCCCGGGATGCATGATCAATGGAGCTTGGCTCATCAGGATGCCTGCTCCAATTCCTTTGTGATGCACACCCCACAAGCATATGCAATTTCATAGTTTGGGTGGTTAACATTTCTGGTTCTGTGTGAAAGCCCTGAAGTCTTTTTCAGTCTGGCTCAGCTGATGGGTAGGTACAAAAAGCAACACTCTCGTCACCAAACTATGATTTCAGTGAGGACAAGTGTGTTGTCCCTAAGATAGTTGTTTTAAATAACATATAGTAAGTCAGCAGAGAAAAGAAAGAGAAAAGATAATTCAAGATAGTGTGGGCATTGTACACTATAGTGAAGTGCATGCATGGACTCTGAGATAGACCTGGTTCAAACCCCAACTCTGTAGTATTTAAGTAGTGTGACCTCGAAAAAAGACAGCTGAGTTCCAAATTCCTAATCTGTAAAATCAACATCCAGAGCACCTAGATGACTCTGTCGGTTAAGCATCCAACTCTTAGTTTCAGCTCAGGTTGTGATCTCAGGGTCATGGGATCGAGCCCCGCATCGGACTCCATGCTCAGCGTGAAGTCTGCTTGAGATTCCCCCCCTCCGCCCGCCGCTACCCCCGCTCACACACGTGCACTCTCGCTCTCGCTCTCTCTCTGAAATTAAATAAATAAAATCTTAAAAAAAATAAATCATCCAACAACTCATGAAAGAAAAGCACTCAGCACAATGCTTGGCAAATAGTTAATAAGGGCTGAATCAATATTAAAGATGGTTAGCAAAGATCATTCTGCCAGGAAGAGCTTTCTATCTCCCTCAAAGGCAAGGGGGACAGAGGAACTATACTACATACACTCCCATCACAACGCATGCCAAAATGTGAATAATGCTAAAGAAAATAGTAAGAAATTCTATACTGCATCTGAGTTCACAATGGCAAATCGCATGCTATATAACAGTAAGTAAAATCTTACAATAATAATATTTAATTATGATTAACATGACTTGGAGGGATCTGTTCCCAGAGAATTTTTACTTTGGAAGACACTGACTTTGTCCTAACGTTGAATTCAATCTACCAGACATGTGTGAGTCCATTATGGCGCCAGCAACTGTGCTCCAGAGTCAAGTAACAGAAAGGCCTGCTTTTGAAAGAGCTCAATCTCAAGGGGAAACAAACCACTCATGTATACATCCACAAGCAAATAAATACAAAGTAAAAGTAAGTAACAGAGAAAGAACAGGGGAGTCAGCAAAGGAAGGGTTTCTAGGTGGTGACAATGCCAGCTAAGGAGATCCCCAGGAGAAGAATGGGAAGAGTTTACTACGGAGGACTGAAGAGGCCTCAGCAGGTGTGGTGCCCGCAGCAAGCTCAAACCAGTTTAGCACTGCTAGAATGTATGGTGTGAGCCAGTGACAGCCAATCTGGAGGGGGAGAAAGTGGTATGCATGCAGAGACATCTATATACAAGTCATAGAGAGATCAGAGTGGGTCCCAATCCTCACTAATCCTCAGTATGCCATGGCAGCTCCTTAAAAATAGCGATCCAAGGAACAGCACACCACCACCCAATTAGGATGGAATAATCAGCCATGTCTGATCTATGGTTTGGGTGGATAAGACAGAAATTGGTGACGGGCTTCTTCACCGAGAAAACACCAAATGGCAGATGACACTGGTGCTGCGGGTTTATTAAAGATAATACAGCATGAGGAGGGAAAAAAAAGAGAGAAAGAAAAGAAACTGGTGATGGTTTAAAGCAGAAAGGTGAAAAGGTAAGATCCATGTTTAAAACAGTTTTCGAGAACACTGGAGGGGAGGGGTAAGGAAATTAGGAATACATAAGTGAGAACAGGTGCCAAAGCCTAGGTAAAGAGTATAAGGACCTGCACTGTGGCAGACTACAGGTAGTAGGAAGACCTAGGAAAGGGGATAAATTCCCCAACTATCTACAAGCAACTTGGTGGTTTCGTGGATCACAAATACCCATACAGGAGGCAGCTCATGAATTTGCCTTTGGATATGTTCGAGTCTGAGGTTACAGCTAAGGAGAGCTATCCAAACAGGGAGAGGACACTGGAAACCAGGAGAAAAATCTCCACCGGAGACCTGGATTCAGGACAGAGTACAAAGAATGCATGCCAGCCCCCACGACTTTTTAACAGGGGATAAAGTCCCGCATGCAGAAGAACACCTCACCTAGTGTCGCCGCTGCAGCCAGTCCAGCTGTGTAGGGGTCCGTCCCCGGGGGAGCAGCGCTGATGATGTATGGATTGGGGACAAACGCAGCGGGCGCTAAACCTGCTGAAAACACACCTGTCAGTAAAAACAAACCCAACTAGAACTGCAGCCCTACCAAATACCTACACAATTTGGCTACTCACTGCAGGTGAGGAAAAAAAGAAAAAAGACAAGACAGGATAGGTTGAGAGGAAAGAGGACTTTTAAAAAGATAAAATAATCCCTATACTAAAGATCAGGGTAACATTTATCTGTTGTCTTTCTTTTTGTCGTTTTGTTTTGTTTTGTTTTGTTTTTTGTTTATCTTTGCTAACAATTTAAACCGTGAGGCAGTTTTAAATTCAGCACAATTTCTCAAGGACTATTAAAATTATGGCAGGCTAAAATAAAGCAACTTAAAAGACTTTGTAATGGGATGGAAGGAAGAATTTATCTCCATTTAAAACAATTTTCCAAACAGTTTTTCTCAAAGAAAATGTATAGGTATTTATAAACACTAGCATCTTCAATTATAAATTAAACCAGACCTAGGCAAAAGCCATTATGCCTAGCCTTAATACATTTAGGTTGGAAGCACATCTTTTCTTCCACAGTATACCACAATCTATGATTAGCGATCTCCTTTCTATTGACCCGTATCATTTTGACACATCAAAAAAAAAAAAAAAAAAAATTCTACACGTACTTGTTTACACACACAGCACTTTGTTTCAAAGAGACCTTAAAAAGGTCCGGGGGGGGAAGGTCTAGGCAGTAAGACAAAATATGTACACCAAAATATTAACACGTGCTATAGGAAAAGGGCAAAGCTACTTTAAAAACCAGTAATTAAATGAGAATACTTTTTCAGATCCTCAATATATGCGGCCTGGAGAATGGATTTACACATACTACCTGCTACTTAGTAAGATGAGAAGTTGATACATTCACAGTCGAGGCAACCCTAACAAGAGCAAAACTATTCTTATGCCATCAATTTCATCCAACCTTACCAACAGAGTTGATGCTAGTCCCTACCGTAGTTACTTTAAATCCTACAACAGCGGAGGCAGACCAATACCGGGACACTAAGAAATCTTATGAACTGAAGTCTAGAAGGTTGCCAAAAATGAAGAATGTGGCAAAAGACAGCAGGACAAGAGGAAGAGGCCATCTACTCTGAGGGATCTGCCTGGACTTGATTATAACCACTCTGCGCTACCGGGTTTCGCGGCAGCTGGCGCGCTCAGCTCGGGGCATGCGCCGCACACTCACGCACTTACCGATGTGGGGCTGATGAGCCGCTGCCAGGGCGTACTGCTGCTGCTGGGCAGCTGTCAGCTGCTGGACAGCAAGGGCGCTAGGCCTTTGGAACAGCTGAAGTAGGAAAAAGACGTGATGAGGTTAGAGAAACTGTCTCGTGAAATAATTTTAAAACCTCTCTGAACAGAAATTTCTACAAACCCTTGTTCAGGAATGACATTTTTCAACAAAAATGTTCTCCTGCTCTACTCCATTCCCATTTTGATGGCACCGTGAAACTTCACAGTAGGGTTTTCCCTCTCCTTCTTTACCTCAAGTTGGTGCACCCGGTCCCCACGTGCTGCCCACTACCCTCCCAGGTTAGCCTGATGTCCCCTGAACCACAAGCAATCATACAAATGCTCTAACAGCCGTCAACAGGTCTGAGGGTCCTGCCTGATCCAAAGCACACTCAAAATTAAATCTACTACAAAATGAGCCACATCACATTAGCCCTAATGCTGTTACCTCTCTTCGGCTCTTTCGAGAACCCCACAAACACTTTGGAAAGGAAAATGAAAAGTTCATTTCGTTCTCTGGCTGCCTCTTCCAGGGAAATGATACTGGATACCTTCCTCAACTAGTGGCTTATCATAATGAATAAATTAGACAGCTGCCAACTTTTGGGAGCCCTCCAGTTTCCTAGGATACCTATTCTTTATGTGTAGGAACTCAAACAACAGAAATACAGCTGCTACTAAAAAAAACCTGGATTTTGAGCTCAGACCTAGCACACTTCTGAATTCACAAGACCAGGATAGGAATGCAAAGGTCCTGACACTAAGAATATGCTAAAATTCTATCTTAATACAAGGTCAATCATTCACTCATTCATCCTACAAATATTATGAAACCAGTAATACCTGCTAGGCACTGTGCAAGGGACTAGGGATGCAACACTGCATAAGATGGGGACACACTTTAGCATGAATAGTACTGGTGCAAAGAAAGGGGGTCCTCGATTGCCTTGACATGCCACCTTCCAGGGAGTCATACTGAAAACGTCTTCATTTGCTAAGGTCAGACAGAGAGCTTACTGAAGGCACCTCCCTAGAAAGTACCCTCAACCTCCCTACCTGCTCTTTCTACAGTTTTCAATAGCTCAGCTGCCATCACTGGAGGATCTTAAATGGATCTTAAATAACAGATTTCCTCATAAAGAGACCTGACTGTTTTAGACATTAAGACATAATGTCATCCCACCAATTCAGCTTAATTATCGTCAGAGCTGGACTTGTAATGCGATCTTAGGTGGTGGAGAGACTTTATACAAGTAGGCAGATTTTAAATAAAAAGAAAAAAAGGTGAATATTTCAAATATACTAACCAACGTCACCTGTTACCTCTCTTTGTAAATATTCATCTTTCTAAAAACCAGAGTAAAATTAGCCTTTGCCTTTACAGTATGAAAGGAAATCAAAGTAACCCTGTACAGATTTCAAAAATACTTTTAGAGTTTTATTTTCAAAGGTTATAGAAAAAAGAAACTTCATTATGATGCTGGTAAAAAGACAAGTACTCCTTTATGGGCAATGATTAAATATCAAGTCTTCAAAAGCAGTACTGGGATTTATAGACAAACCTATCAAAACAACTTTTTGGGGGCGCCTGGGTGGCTCAGATGGTTCAGCGTCTGCCTTCAGCTCAGGTCACGATCCCGGGGTCCTGGGATCGAGCCCCGCATCGGGCTCCTGGCTCGGCGAGGAGCCTGCTTCTCCCTCTCCCTCTGCCTCTCTCCCTGCTCATGCTTTCTCTCTCTCTCTCTGTATCTCTGTGTCTCAAATGAATAAATAAAATCTTTAAAAACAAAAAACAAAAAAAAACACCAACTTTTTGCTCCAGGAAGGGAGCCAATCAGTACTATTGGGTAACTGTGATCTTGTGATTTTTCCAAGTTGTTTTTCACGTGTCTGTCTTACCTAAAGGACAGTGTCCCACAGTATTCCTACCAACAGGAAGCAGCTCACCCAAGAGGGGCAGCCAGGAGGGAGAAAACATTACCGTAAAATAGTGGAAAGTTCTAAGTTTTTTCCAACGTTGTAAAAATACCTCATAGTTTCACTAGGTATCTACTGTGTCTTCAATGGGTCTCTGGAATTTTCCTAGCCTCAAACCTTTTGAAATATTTAACATCTCAGACACTGCTCATGCTAGCCTCTTCCCTCTACACTTCTTTGCCCTGCTACAAACAAAATAATTCATTCAACATTTTTTGAGCACCTATTAGCGAGGCGCTATGACATGGAACCAGGGAAATAAAGACGGTGTGTTCAGAATAGAACTCTTGAAGTGATCTTATTAACCAAAAACAGTACTCACTGTCATGCCATCCGACTTATCCCCACTTCACAGGTTTTTAACATGGCGTATAACTCCTTAAATATACGTGTACTACAGCCATATATATCCAGTGTGTGTTAATACCAACCATCCTGCACAACATTAGTTTGTGGTTCTTAGCACCACTTCACCACACTTTGAGAAGTAGAAACTATTACTTTTAACTAAAAACATACAGGTCCTACAAGAGCTCCCACATATTCTGTGTTTGAGAGTTGACTGATATCGCAGTGATTATGGTGAATAGAGAAGGAGCTGTTTTCTTGAGTGCATTTTGCAGTAAACAATTAACAAAAGTAAATTATCATCTACAGCAAGCAGATTTGATTATAGCATAGATTACAGCAATTCTGGCACATTCTCTTTATGTAAATGGTCCAATATTAACTGGAAATACAGGGTATTCAAAACAAAATTGGGTAATTGGCAAGTAATGGATTCCAAAGGATCCTGAAAAACTCATACAAATGCCATCTGCTGGGCAAAGCACTGAGCTCTGTTAACATTTTCATCATTTTCGAAAGCAAGCCAAAGGTAACTGAGAAACAATACTGTGAGATTTGGAGAGAACACTGGTTTTAAGGGTGGTATAATGATAAATGTGCCACTACTGATTACAATGTACTTGGGTTGAATTCTTAAGTTGTTCAAGAGACTGAATGCAAGGGAAAATATATCAACTATTTCAAGTTCATCGAGGTTCCTAATAAGAAACACTGAAGGTATAATCTGGGAACTACACAAGCAAGCTGATTTGACTCCCTTCTCTGTCACTACATGACTTTACAAAAGATAGCCTGCAGGGTTTTTATTCCAGAAAGGGGCAGTCAAAAACCCCCAGTATAGTGCTAAGTGATAAAGACAGCTACTAGTGTTACTACGTTATCAATAATACCTGTTGGCATAAAAACAGTTGCTGAATTTTCAGAATGTGGAGTAATACCTAAATATGGAGCTGATGTATGTGAAAGACTATCCCCCTCCCCCACCAAAATAAAATGTCCCACCAGCCATGGCTTCTGACCAATTTTTAAAGCTATATACACAGTGGACAGGGGATAAGAGCACAGACTCTGGGGCCAGAAAGCCTGGATTCATATCTTAGCTCCAACACAGACTACGTGACATGGGGCAAAGATAACCTCTCTGTGACTCACTCTCCTCCTCTCTCGACTAGGGACAATTAAGACATGTCTAACACATAAGGTTGCTGGAAGTATTAAAATTAACACACGTAAAACACATGCTAGGAACAGTCCTTCATGTGTGTTCTTTCTGATGAATGGGGGGAGTACCCCCATACAGACACGGCCCTTTTGTGAGTCACCTCTTACAACTCCTCCCCCAACAAGGCAGCTCAGGATGAGGAAAGCAGAGGGCAAAACTCCTTGCAGTGAATGTTAATGTTAAAAATCCCAATGAGTTCATGAGCACCAACTGCTGTCAACAGGGCACAAAGGTAATAGGGAAGGAAGAAAAACCTTTTTTGTTTTGTTGTGGAGGAATATGCTTGACCATATACTCCATGAAGAGAAAACCACAAATGGAACTGAATTTGCAGGTGAGACATCCCCACATTATCAAAAGGCTTTGTGTTTCTAGTACTAGGTCCCCAGGACAGAGCCCAGAGCTAGACACCAGAACACAGACGTTCCCACAGCTTGGAGTATATGACCTTCAATAACTTTCTTAGCTTCATGAGGTCTTAATTTTCTTATCTGTAAAAATGTAGTACCTGCCCTATCCCATGGGGATGTTGTAAGGGTTCACAGAGAAAAGATCTTCAAAACACTTAAGGTATTATTACATCTATGGTGGGACTATAATCTTTAAAAAAAAAAAAAGTTGATCATGGCAACCAGTCTTTAGTACATGAAATATGTGAAAGTCTGCTACTGTCTGAAGCTTCCAGATCAAAGCTCATTTTCAACCAGGTTATTTGAACAACGACCATGTCCTTCTAACCAAGTAATTAAGTACTTTTGAGGAAAATCATAAAATTTCACCGAAGTCAAAGAACAATAAAGGTAAGCTTCAACTGACCCAACCGCTAGCTAAAGTCAGCATTTTAACAGTGCCTATACATGACACTGATAAAATAATCTTCCTCTCACTTGTCAATTGAAAGGAAAGCCAAGAATATTAAAGACCTATATTAAAACTGCACAAACTTGGCTTCAGAAGAATGACATCTAATCACTACCACACTTTTAAAAGCATTGTGTGCCACTTCCTCTCCTATCTGTCTAGAGCTGTGAGGGAATGAATCTGTACTTCCATTATGATTTTTGGAGTACTGTTTCTTTGCTAAAATTCATGCTTAACAAGTGAGAGTTTTAGTACATCAGTATGCAATTTTGTACAACATGCTACATTAGGCTATTTTTAGATTAACTGAATTCTAAATAAACAGCATCAACAATTAACCTGATTAATCTATAAAGATGGAATCCTGGCTTTGATTTCTGCTACATATAATTGTAATATAATGAAATCTAGCAGTAACTTTATAAAATATATTTAGGGGAAATATAAATAATTGTATGGCTCTTCATTAAAATAAAGAAGATCACTCATGTACCATAAAACAAAATGGTTCACATTATTATGAACTGTGCACTGTTTCTAATGCTCACTGTTCACTGTCCAGAATTAAGAAGACAATGGAGGGAAAGTGAGGGAAAGAAGGAGAATACTCCAGAGATATCAATGAACATTTCAAAGCGCCCTAGATTACGGGTACTTAAACCCCAGATCTTCATACTTGGGATAGTAAAATTATCCTTATTTTCATGAAATTTAGCATGCCTTCAATTATGATTGTAGACAATAAACCACATTAACCTTAGCTATACACTTGTGACTTAATCACCAAGAGAAGTCACATATGGGGCGCCTGGGTGGCTTGGTTAAGCATCCAACTCTTGATTTCGGTTCAGGTTGTGATCTCAGAGTTGTGAGACCAGCCCTGCGTCTGGCTGCAGCGCTGGATGTGGAGCCCGCTTAAGATTCTCTCTCCCTCTTCCTCTGCTCCTCCCAGCCCCTCTCAAAAAGTCAGATACATTTTCATGTTCCTTTACAACTATTAGACATCCCAAAGTCATGTTTATCCTCATCATGATCACTAGGTACGCCTACTTCTGCTGCATGCATTGTTTGATAAAGCAGATACATATTCAATTTGTTAAATATTTCTGTAACTATTTCTGTATAACTGCTTCTTTTGTAAACTACTTATACTATACATCATTCACAAAATTCAGCCCATAGATCTCATCAAACTGCTAAGGGTTCATGGCACAAAAAAAGGAATCCTTGCTTTAAATAAATCTTAGGTTAAATTTATGATAAACAAGTAACTTAACTATCCAAAACCCAAAGTATCCCTAAGTACCATTATGTTTGTGATGAACTAAATGAAAATTACCTTTCCTGTATTTGCAGGCTGCTCTATACTATGTATCTCAATAGAAGTTGATACTAACAGTTTTATGAAACCAAATCAAAATCCTGATAAAAAGGAAATAGGACACAAGAAGGAATTATTTATTTTGTCAACTTCCAAACCAGATCCCATCATGAAATCACAAATAAAGCTACCTCATTAACTATAGCAAGTAACTCAAAACTTAAAAAAAGAGAGCGAGAGAGAAGGATAGCCTTTGATGCTCATTTAAGAAAGCCAATATAAAAAAGCAGAAATGTATAGAAAAACACGCACTACACTAGATCTGTGGTTTAATTCTCACAATCATTAATCATGTCTGGGACTCAAGCCTGGCTCTCAAGCCTCTGGGACCTAGACTCAACAGCCCAACGCAGCAAGCTGCATTTCACTCTAAGTGTGCCTTCTACTGTTGTCAGTCGATGACCACACCATGCTCATTTCTATCTCCACAACTCTATTCTCTTAACTGCAGCAATATACACTGCATCTGTCTTTCAAGGAAGGTCTATACAACCTTGGTCTCCATCAAGCCCTCCCCTGGCCTGACAGCATTCCTGACCAACCAATTCAGCACTTGGTTCCTCAACTGTCCCATTCAATTCCACGTCTGACGGCCTTACTATGAGCACCAGCTCTGTTCACTACCGGTAGAACCAGCTCTCTGGAAGGACACAATCATCAATAATTAACTGATTAATATGGGTAAGTAATGTCTACAGTTGCTACTGAACAAACAGCACAAAAAAACCAAACCATGGTAATTAAGTCATTCCTTCTGTCTTGTCACTGTCAATCAGGTAGCATGACAAAGTTGCTAAGACCCACAACCCTGCCTGTGCGACCTCAGAGGTCGCCGTTTCCCAACCTCACCCCCCACCTAGGATGACTACTACGTTATCTACCGAATGTGCACCTGTTAAGTTCTCATAGTAAGCCTTTAAGTTTTACTATTTCCTCTAGTGGAATTTTCACTCTTTTCCTGGTATAAACAAGTCTTACAGGGCGCCTGGGTGGCTGTCGTTAAGCGTCTGCCTTCGGCTCAGGTCATGATCCCAGGGTCCTGGGATCGAGCCCCGCATCGGGCTCCCTGCTCAGCGGGAAGCCTGCTTCTCCCTCTCCCACTCCCCTGCTTGTGTTCCCTCTCTCGCTGTGTCCTCTCTGTCAAATAAATAAATAAAATCTTTAAAAAAAAAAAAAAACAAGTCTTACAAGGCACAGCTCAAGATCTACCTCTTCCAAAAATCCTTCCTTCCCCAGAATAGAGTATGCTCTCCCTTGTCTAAGGTTCTAGGACATGGGCATGTCCTAGACTTGTCTTCAAGCATGTCCTTGCACTACCGAAATGACCAAATGAGTCACAATACCTAAACCGCGAGCTATGGGAGGGGGGAACCATAGTTCATTCATGAAATATATGCCAAGCTACAGGTGAGAACAAAAAATGCAAACACAAAGTTATAATCCACAGTCCACAAATCTGTGATCTCCCTGAAATTACCAACAAAATTGGATTTTGAACGAATTACATACTTTTTTTTGATCAGATGGCAACAGAGGGCTGTGACCCTAAAAAGGAGGTAATTTCCTGGATATTGTGCAGGTCTAGTTACAAACATGAGCACAAGCTTAGTGGGCTAGATCTAAAGGACTTGCATAGTAGAATACAAGCTAGGCCTCAAAGAATGGCCTCCAGACCTCTTAGAAGGCTAGTTCCAAATTTCAGTTTGGGGAAGTGTATTTAGTAATGGGGGATATTCTGAGATACTATAATAGGAATATGGAAAAAGCTTCCTGAAAACTTGGTCTGAAGACACAGAAGAACAAGACCCAGGGCTTACCCTCAAGGAGCTTACAATCTAGCAAGGACTCTTAAACAAGAAATTATACACAAGGCAGAAGATGGTGACTCCTTCTCTTAAGGGAAGTACAAAGCACTAGAGTTCAAAGGAGACAGATAATGCAACTCATGGAGATCAAGAAAGCTTAACAAGCATTGGATCTTCAAGAATGACAATCAATTAAAATAATAGAAAGGGAAAGGGGAATAAAACAATGTAGAGCAAAAGAGTAAGGAATATTGGAGGGATAAAAAGTAAGATCAAACACCAATTTCCAGTAGAAAAAGGATCCTACCATCTTAACAGCTACTCCCACCTCTATGCAGGAGCCATTGGGAGGTTAAGGGTCTTGAAAATACTTAGGAGTCTTGGCCCAATAGTTCCCGGGCATGCTATCAGGGAGCCCACTACATGACCATGTAAAACAATCTACTCAGAAAAGCAAGAATTATAGGCCCACGGGATAAAACAACAATGATAACATCACGTGATTGTGGTCTACCTATGTAACAATGCCCCTATGTTAACCACAACCAAGACATTCATGGGAAGCCAAAAACCAACAATAGTTTAACTTTCAAAATAATAACACTCAGCTTCAAAAATTACTGAAGTGGGATACGTGGTGAAGGCATCCCAGGCTTCATAAATCTGAGTGGGTGTTGTCTTTGATGTAATCATGTTAACTGCTTGTGAGTTTGCCAAAGGACACATCTGTTCAAGTTCTAATAATTATCCAGCCTCCCAAAACATTGGTAAAATTAGTTTGAAACGAGAGATCAATACATCAAAAAAAAATCCCAACTCTGATTATGAAGTAAAGAACAATTCAATGAAAGAGCATCAGATTTTTCTTCACAAAAGGTTGAAGACAAACACTTCTTAAATAACAAGCAAAGGGTTAGACTCGATTAGATGAGGAATGGGAAGCTAAGCACCAAAAATGGCCAGAGTTCTAGGGGCTGCTATGGAAGTTCAGACCACAGAAGACAAAGTAAAAGAAAGAATTCAGATAAAACTTCTTGATATAACCAGGTTAAGAATCCTGATTAGAAGTAGCCTACACTCCCTGAGTGTAAACAGAGATGTCACTTGAGCATGTGACTCTTGATCTCAGCTCAGGTCTTGATCTCAGGGTTGTGAGTTCAAGTCCCGCACTGGGCTCCACAATGAGTGTGGAGCCTACTTAAAAAAAAAAAAAAAGAAGAAGAAGAAGAAAAAGTAGCCTACACTCACGAACCTCAATTTAGACAGAGAATTACCACCACACTCCTATCCTAAGCTGAGCAAGCTGAAGTCTACTTGGTAACAGTGTCCCCTACATTTGCTGATGTGGCACAAAGTTGAAGTCTAATCTATCTTCAGCACCTGAGGTAATTTCTGGCTTCACTCAAAACTGCTGTTTTGAGGATTCACTTTGAAAGGGGGCAAAACAGTGAAAAAAGAGAAAAAGCACAAAAATCACCCTTTCAGAGAGATGGCACATCTATTGGGAACCACAGGGAGAGTAGCGGACACTTAAAATTTACTCTCTCTAGAAAAAGAGTTTGTTAATTAAACCTAATAGATCCACCTGATATGACCAGAGCACACATATCACATCATCCCTTAAAGGGATTTCCTTTTGTAAACTTTATTAATGTTATTATTACTGCTATTAATTCTTATTAATATTAAATGGTTAGCTTTATACATCAAAATTCATTTAAAATCAGCTATTTATAACAACAAAGGGATAGACCATAAGCCAATTTCCCCCATAGATGTAGAATTCCTAACTATCAAAATGAGATTTTAACCTTTCAAGCCTAGAGATAAGTTTATATTTATGTTCCAGTCCAAAACTAATGAATATCAGAAATTCATGGCCCATCAAAGTGCTTTCAGCCACAAGAGAGAGCTTGTGGTACCTGACAAGATGGGGAAGCTACTTCCCCCCTTTTATAATTCAGACAGCTGGTTTTTTACTTTAAAAAAATTAAACAGAAGGATCAGTAAACCCCAGAGTTAATCATGCCATGCCTTTAAAACCAGAAGGCACATATATAATGTCTTCCAAGGATTCATGAAGAAAAGAAAGAGCCACATAATTTCACTGTAGATTTTTACAGGAGTGATTCGTGTTTTTCCCCTAATTGTATTTTAACTCTTCAGAAAGGTAGCAGGTATGTTTGTTATCTATAGTTACTCACTTAATTAAAAGACATGACTAACAAGACGACCTCACACTGGACTCCTGCCAGCAGTAGGTAACAGAGTTTACTATTTTAAAAACAAAACCAACCAACAGCATCACAATCTTATTAATCTTCAGAGAGATCAATTTAGCATCCAAGAAGACTGTGTCACAAGCGGTGACACGACCTCACCCACTCCCCAGGCCCTGGGGTGACAGAGGAGCCAAAAGAAGCACATGTCGAGCAGAGTGATCTCTTGCCCATAATCTCAGCATGGGAATCCGCCTCTGGAGGGGAAGATACAGAGGCTTTGTATGCCCACATCACTGTCGGGTTAAGAAGGGCTGGCTACAGCCTAAAATAATGCCACCCTCCTCCCATCCCCCCGATTCTTAGTCACTTGAATCATGTGCTGGCTGGAGGAGAGTAAAGAGAGTGACAGAGAGACACACACAGTACCTGTTGTTGAGAATTGTAGTCAAAAAGTCCCACAGTTGCTGCTGCTGAGTCCACAGGTACCTGCGTGCCTGAATAATCAAACTGAAGAGGCTCCATGCCCACATGTTCCATGGGGTCCAAGGGGACACTCTGGGACTCCATGTTGGAGAAATCCTCCACAGGCTTGGCACCATTGGTGCTGGTCAGCTGGGCTAAGCCCTCAGAACCATTCTGGTTTGGACCCAGAAGATCCACTTCATTAGCAGAGTTCTGGCAATTACCAGGGGTACGGCTAAACAGAGAAAGTAAAGGGCATTAAACCTTATTTTGAGCGGGGAGGGACACTACAGCAACCCAAGTTTAAGGACGATGTCCTTGAACATAGTTTATCATCAACAGTACTTAAAACTATTTCTACAAAACAACCAGAGGCACTTTACGGGGCTTACATGTTATAGCCTATAAAACAACTCTTCTATTGCTTGCCTTCCCACCACAACCCACCCTGTAAATTCACATTAACTAGTATTAATTTACAATTCCTTTAACCAAAGGGCCCAGATTTGAGGAACAATGAACGAACTGGAAAACACTGCCTGTGGCAACCATGAAAACAAGATTCCCAAAATGCAGGTGGTAAATTACGCCGCCCCCGCCCCCCCCCCCGCCCCCCGCCCCAAGTAACACCTACTCTTTAAGCAGAGAGCCAATGGAAAAAGTAGTTTCTAGGGGGAAATTCCATATATGAGAATGATTCTATTTTTAAAAAAAATTTTTTATAGGTGAAAAAAATTTTAAGTATTATCTTGGTACTACTGGTCAGTGCTAAACCTGTCTCCCTTTTCCCCTTCTAAGAAACCAGAAGCAAACCATTACAAAACAGTACAAAATAAATTCATTATCTAGGATATGCCCCTGCTGAGGAGACAGCTCTAAGAATTAAAAGTAGTGTGAGAGTATCATTTATCATCCAAACTAGGATATTCCTAAGAGCAAAAAAGAGGCACTATGAATAAATATCCTAGGACACGGCAGAAACGAGTACTGTCTCGGGTGACCGGGGATATAGGATCACCCTATGTAAAAGGACTGCAGGACAGTATAATTCCAAATCAGACTAATATAGAACACTGTTACATTCTAGTAAGGGGAGCATAGCCTGTGGCTACATTCCGTGCCCTTCAGCCCTTTAAGCTGGTACAAGTTAAAGCTACTGCCATATTCCCTCTCACACACCTGCCCTACCATCTCCACCCAGCCAGAAGTCAACTACTACCAGACCCTACTACAGGCTGCCTGAGGTTCAGGATGGAAAGGCTATCTACTTCATCTGAAAGACCTTAGGTAAGTGGTTATTACTCTGTGCCTCAAATTTCCTCCAAAGACTGTAATTCTTTATACTCACAAGATTAACATAGTAAATTAGGAATACTAAACAACTGAATGTTGTTCTGCATACAATGATCCAAAATGAATTTTAATTTTGGCTTTGGTAGGTATCAGGATCAGAAATAGATGTGTGTGTGTTTAGACACACATATATTAGCTTTAGACTAACATTAAAATTATTCAAAATTAAATTCTCTATCTGTATATCACTGACCAAGGATTTTTACCTTTTTAGAATTATATACCATCACTAAAGGTTACCTACATAAATGAGGAATATTGCCAAGTGTAGAAGACAAATATGCAACATCATCTGAATAGTGTGTATATTAAATTATAGGGTAAAACCTGCAAATCAGTCATGACCAGAGATGGAATGAGAGGCATCCATGGAAGGGAGACGACTAAGAACAAGTCATATAAGCTGCATCTCTGGTTCTTCAAACTGAGGAAAATGATACTGACCCACCTACCTCCCAGGGAGTTTAGGAGTCTCAAATAAAATAATGCGTAAGTTCTCAACTGTTTCTCTCCACACCAACATGCCAGAGAGAGGGGACACGCTTCCATTAGTGACCATGGTTACTCCCAAGCTAGTGATTTGGGAGAAATTTAGGGAAAATCCCAAGGCACCCATCCCAGGTGACTTTGATATTTGAGAACCACTGAAATGATATTTATAGAATCATTCTGCAAATAATAGAGCCCTTTGCAAATGCAAAAGTCTATTGTTTTGGGAAAGCACCAGGCATTGACGGCTCTTAGAAGTTCTACCTTACCAGTAAACTTACAGTCTTTGTGGTATGGCCTGCACTGGACCCAATTCTTAAAAAGGACAGGTAAGGAAGGAAAAAAAACCTAAAATCCAAATAAAACTAAATCAAAACAAAAACCCATAGCCCCCATTCAAAAGTCAGAAGTGTAAAACATACAAACCTAAAATCTTTGACGTCTGTGTCAATCCCATTCTGCACTGGCAAACCATTGGTCTTGTCCATCACATCACCCTCCTCCTTCAAATCTCCTAGCTTATCTCCATCAAACGCACCCTTGTTCTTCTTGTCACCTTTGTCGTTTTCATCACTGTCTGCATCCCTTGGGCCCTGTTTAAAAAATAGCTTCAGCTTCACTAATCATCATCAACTAACAATAGCGGGCAACCACTGTGGACACGAGACTACACTAGATGCTAATTAAAACAGGGTAGTGTCCATGCCCTTTCAAGACATTACAATCTAATTAACAGACAACACAGAGGCAGGAACACTGCAGAAAGTCTTGCCAAATGGGGGAGACAGACATACAATTATGTTACAGAGTTTAGGACAGTCTTACCATACCCAAATGTCCCACCATCCCATTTTTTCCTTTCTACCCGAAGCCCAGCCACAACTTTACATCTCTTGGTCCCACTTCTCTACTTCCAAATCTAACACTATTCAATAGCACAACTCCTAGTAAGCTCCAGGTATGGCAGCTAACAGTATAGCTGGAAAGTGGTAAGCTTACAAAAAGAATTCCCTACTTCGCCATTGCCTGTGTAAACTCTCTTACTTCTGAGTACTGAGCTAAGTGTGGTCTGACATCATTCCAATTCAATTACCCTCCACTTTACCTTGGGACACATGCCCTGCCAATTTGTACCACCTACCATCACCCCAGCTCCGCTCTCCGTCTCAAGGCTTACTGCATCAATAATTCACCGATCATCCTTCACTTTAATTTTGTTCTAATCCTTCAGAACATGTTAAATCTGTGAAATTCTTTCAAGAGTACTCTAAGTGCTTATCTGTTGTTTTTCACTCTGAGCCTGCCCCATGCCAGATTATTTTGAGACTACAGGGAAGCCCCTTCAGCTGGATCGCTGATGCAGCGGACTTCATCTCTGAAAGACTAGACCTAAAGAATTATTTTGGTGCCAAGCACACCGATGCTTTCTCTTCTAAGGAAATGAAGTCTGTCCCCTCTTAGCAACATCCTAAATTAAGAACCCGACATATAAAGCAAATGTGCCTTGATTTCCAAAAGGAAAAGAAGATTTGGTAGAGTGACTTGACACGGGTCAGAGATCTTGGCAGAATCCTACCAAATGGTAAGTAACCTTTGCTTTTATAAAACTGGAGAGGGGCAACCTTGCTTGTCTTCCCCACTGACTTCTGGACCAAATTAAAGCTCCCGGCAAAAGGCAAGAACCAGAGAGAAAAAGATGAGAGCTACTTCACAACATTTCCAGTCACCACAACCAAATTTCACTGGGGCAGGAGAGGATCAGTAATGGATGCTGGAGCAGCAGACACTGGGTTGTGAATAGGCAGGCCCGGGAATGGGCAGTTCCTGGAGATCTCTGGCCCAAAAAGAGTAACTCATGAATCTTGACATTCTTAGAGCTTTCACCTGCCAGTTCAGAGCCCATTTTACTTTCAAAATCATTCTCTGTTCAAGACACAGAAAAAGACTTCATGGCTAATGTGAACCAAGGACCACGTACAAGAAGGAACAAAGAAAGGATACACAACTTCATTTCATGCGGCATCAAGAGGGTAAACTACAGTTTTGGCAGCCACTGAGATGTGACTTTCACAGTAGAATCTTCAAAGTGTAAGACTGTTACTGGTTCAAGAGGAGTGAATGACAGCCAATTAAGCACCACAGTGAGATCCAAAAGCAGAGATGGAAATATGATAGGATTCTAAAGACAGAAAGATCTTTAAAAACGTCCAGAAACAATACCTCCCTCCTACTGCAAAGGTAAAACTGACAAAAACCATGTATTCATTTTCATATCCCCAGCACTAAATACAGCGCTTGGCAGAAGTTCAAAAACTATGACAAAGTAAACTGAAATGACCAAAAAATCCTGAAAAACTGAACCACTAAAATTAGAAGGATCCTCCCATTGTCTTTATCATAGGAGTCCAGGAAGTAGTGACACGGTCTAGATAACAAACAACTCTGCCTGCATTAGCCACTATTAATGTCAGTAACAAAAGTATTAATTAGAAGGATCATCCCACTAACACACCTAAGTAATCCTCCATAAATCTACAAGTCGCTGGCTCAGAAGGAGCAGTCCAGCTCCAATTTCTCATCAGCACTTGCAAAGGTCTACCAGCAAAAATAGGAAGGAAATGGGATAAAGAAGCAGTAGGAAGTGTCACCAACAAGCAAGAAAGCTGGTGACGGGGGAGAGTCACTCGCCAAATCAACACTCTGCAGTATCTCTCCTCAGTGACCCTTTAAAAGGAGGCCTAACAGAGACAGCTCGGCCTGTCTCTGAAAACAGTCCCTGATACTTAACTTTCTTAATTATACTGCCAAGGGCTAGATTTTCAAAGGAATCCCTAGGATGGGCTGTTTTTCACCAATATTGTACAGTCTATTCATATAAAATATAGCTACCTGGTTTTCTGCTCTGCGTAGGCTATAAATTCCTCAGAATAGTAGGTTCCTTCTATTTGAAGGCGGGGGGCCCAAGGGAGACTTCCATTCCTTGATCTGGATGGTCACTGGGTATATTCATTTTGTAGAAACGCATGCAGATGAACATTTATGACTTAAACACTTTTCAGCACACAGGTCATATTTCAGTAAAAAGTTTACTTAAGAGAAAAAATTTCAGGAATTCAATAATAGCCCTAAATAAAAATGGTTGACAAGTCTGATTTTTAAGGATACCAAAAGCACAGTGGGAAGACTTTTTGTCAAAAGTCTGCCAGTAAAAGAGAACACAGGGTTCAAGATCATGAAAATGGTCTCTTAGAAATGTGAACACCCTAGAGAGAGAAGAACAGGGGTAGAAATGGGCTGGTACATTATGGGATTTTTATAAATATTTTTAATATTTAAGATAAGGGTAGGTATTCACAGCTATGTGGTCTTAAAGAAAGAACTAATCCAGATTGCACAGAATCTACACTCCATCTCAACTGCAGACACATACTGGCAGAGGACTTTGGACAGGTCATGAAATCCGAGTCTGAGTTCTCTCATCTACGCACAGGGGTAATTTTGTGATGGTATTTCTTCTGTAACATTATCCATGATATCAAGATTAAAACTCTTAAATGGCCCAATTAAGTGGTTTAACTCTAATAGAAGTATACAGCCAATCTGGCCCTCCAAAGGACACTCATTTTCACAGAGTAGTGGCTGTATGGTTAGTGTTGAACATCACAATCTTTTTAAAATTTACAAGTGTCTGGGCTCGCACCCAGAGATTCTGATTTAATTGGTCTGCAAAAGCTCCCACAAGTGTTATAAAAAGCTTCTCCTCCAGCAATTCTAATAAGCACTCACAAATGAGAACCACTGTAATTAAGTCCAACATAAGCATCATAAAGGCAGGGTTTTTGTTGGGCTTTTTTGTCACATATTCCCTAGTATGTAATAGTACTGAAAAAAGTCTATTAGCTAAATAAAAGAAAAAACAAAGAAGGATTAATAGCATCTTTTTATTGTGGGCTTCCTTTAAATGAATGTTAACCCAAACCTGTAGTACTCACATATAAGCTTCAATGAGTGCTCAAAACACACATAGCCAAGCCCAATTAAAATCTCAAGAGTGGGGCCAAGAACGGTTCTGAGAGGTCCCCTGTGTACACAGAGGCGCAAGACTAAGTTCCACTGCGAGATACCAAAGAACTGAGAGAAGAGCAGACAGAGAGAAGAACCTTCTATTGTGGAGATTAGAGTCCATCCATTTAGGGATCAGCTTCCTCAAAGGCCTCACATAACAGGAGGAATATTTCAGAGAGTATCTATTAATTCTGAATGAGTCAGAGAAATGAGAATTTAATTTCTCCTCTTACTGCAGTGATCTTACCCACAGAGCTCCATGGAACAAGTCATATTCGATAAGATTAGTAATTTTCCTCCCTTCTTTCTAAAAAGGAATATTTTGCATATTTGAAATTAGAATGAAGTTTGAATCCAGGCCCTACCACTTCCCTTCTAAGCCTCATTTTTCGCAGCTATAAACTCATAGGGACAACACTATCTACACCTCAAAGGACTGTTTCAAGGATTCAATAAGGCAATTCATAAAAGTGCAATTCTTTTTAAAAAAAAATTCTTAAAAGTACTTTATTCCATTTTCACATTTTTCCCTACTGCCTTTTTCAGATACATCCACCTTTCAATCTCCCAAAGCCTCAAAATTGCTAGTTACCTTATGTCTCTCCCCTTGGAAAAAAAACTTACAGCTCTGATCATCAGACCCTTTGTACCACTGATTTTCAGGAGATATGTGTGCAGAACTGAGCCACCACCAACTACATTTCATCAAATCATCAATTAATAACAATACCATCATTTTATGAAATGCTGACAATTAAACTATGATATACTACCATCTGAAAGATGCATCCCAATTTCAAAATGAACAAAGTGGGGAAGTGTATACTTTAGAAACAGTGGAACACAGAATATCCCAGGCACTGTGTACACGATCACCTAATTCCTGGTGTACAGAAAAGTAAGAAGAGTGGTCCCCTCTGCTGTGATAACCACCAGATCCAGAAGGGGGGAAAAAACAAAAAAATGTATCTTGACCATGCGGAATGGTATGTTATGACAGAGATGAAAACAAAACAAGTTTTCCAAAACTTGATTGGTGCTTTTTTAATTTTTTACCTAGTCAGTACTTAAAAGCTTGACAGGGCAAAGTAGAGCATGTAGAATTCTTGTTCAAGGGAAGTTCAAATCTGAAGTGGCTCTACCCTGTAGATGAAGTTTCTGAATGTGATCCATGGCCTCCTGGTAATTTAATCTTCCAAGAAAATTATGTATTTTTCAAACTTCAGTGTGCATGCAAATCACCCGAGGCTCCTGGCAATATACAGGTTTTGATTCAATAGATCTGGGGTTGAGTCAGAGATTCTAAACTGATAATATATAATAAGCTCCCATGCAGTGATAATGTTATTGGCCCATGGACTTTGTGGAGCAAGATTCTGTAAGGTTTACAAAGCATTTTCATATACAGAGCACCTGGGTGGCTCAGTCAGTTGAGCGTCTGCCTTCGGCTCAGGTCATGATCTCAGGGTCCTGGGATTGAGCCCCACATCGGGCTCCCTGCTCAGCGGTGAGTCTGCTTCTCCCTCTCCCTCTGTGATCCCTCTCGCTCTCACTCTCTCTCAAATAAATAAATAAAAATCTTAAAAAAAAAAAAAAAGGGCATTGTCATATATATTACACATCCATATAAATTAGGGTTTTTAATTACTCCATTTCACAGATGAGAAAACTACGGTCAGTTGAAATTCAAACCCCTGACTTCTAACTGCATTACACTGCACACAGTTTTTAAACAAAATCAATTAAGTAGCACTGGTTACCTAAAACAAATGCAGTGAGAAAAACAGTTATCAAGTTTTGTGACCCAAATGAATTGCTAGGAGTGTGTATGCCTCTTCCAGGTCAGAAAGCAGCCAGTCTCTATACAAGTAGAAAGGCCTGCCAAAGGTATTTTTTTCTAAAAATCTTTCCTATGCAAGGTTAAGGTGATCTTCACCTAAAATTGAAGCTTAAGTGGTCTTCCCTAGGCACCATAAACCTTCTCAGAAAGGTAGAAATTATGATCCACTCTTCTGACTGGCTAGACTTCAATCTATTTGAAGATCGACTGGTATTCCAAAAGGCAAACAGCAGCGTCCTTCGATGGTATATTTCACTCAGTGGCCTCACAATACAGTAGTCACATGTGGTTTTGTAACCACTCTGAACCATGCTTTATTGGGGGGGGGGGGCACGGAGGGGAGGCTGTCTTATTCCAGGAATAAATAAAATAAAGGATAGAAAAGAAAACTTTAGAATTGACAGACTCTGACTTAATTGGTATTCTGAGTTTTCCTATTATTCTGAAAACTGCTACCCTGAAGTTTTGGATTCATATGTAGAAAAGTACCAAAATCTTACAGTGGGTGCTAAGAACAAAATATTGCTCTAGGATTCTTATTGTCAGCTTGAAAGTAATCTCATCACAGAAGCCAAAAGTACTCAACTGAATCCATTTGCATGATCAAAATGAACTTAAGAAAGCTCAGGAAAGCTAGACAAAGAGTTAAATACCTTCATTCAAGCTGTAACCAAGAAACCACCTTACCGAAAGTGGAAATCACTGTAGAAGGAGTAGATTTAGTTCTAAACCACCTCTAACTGAAAAGTTATTAGTCAGAGTCTGGATTACCTGTTGTCAGTATCCAAGAACGGCCCCTAAAGCGCTTGCTTTGAGATCTACATTTATTACACCATCAGAGATGATGTTTTCAGCTCTTGGAATTAAAATGGAGCCTTTCCATGGTTTACTGGACGTACAGCCACCCAAAGTAAAAATACCTGAGTGCTCTGACCCATAAACAATCAATTGCCACTCTTAGAACAATTATCTACAAAGCAGCACATATTCTCTCTTCCCTGGCCTCTGAACTTTCAATGACAGACTGGATTTTTTTTTTAAAAAAAAAAGGAGGTTCACCTTTTCCAAGAAGATGCATGCATACCATGACCACCAACAAGTGATTCAGGTTTCCATGACCAGAACTTTGGTCAAATGTCATCCTAACCAACAGGCAGAGCAAAGCCAGGCCATAAAGCTGATAAAGTAGTTCACTGATCCTCAGGCCTCCAACCACCAGAAGATTGGATATGCAATGTGGTAGCCTGATGTCACCAATCAGTCCTCCTGGATCACCCTTTAGATGCAACTCAAGTCAAAATACACAACAGTATCTCATACCCACAATCTGCCTTCCGAGAAGTTGGAACACAGATTTAGAGAAGTTTCATTTATCTTCATGCAAACCTCAGAAGCCCAGTAAATTATCTGATTGGGAGAGTTCAATTTTCTGACCTCTTAATTTTCTGAGATCTTAAACTCCTCTAGTGACAATACTGTAAATAAGCTAAAAATTACCAGTCTCTCAGGACAACTAAGGATGAAAGCCACCTTTACAAAATCAAATACAAGACAATGAATGCAGAAGCTAATGCTCTGTCATAAGATTAACCGCCAAAGTGATTGCTTAAAAGAGAGAAGCAGGCAAAAATAATAATTCAGTCCCAGTGTTTTATCTTTCTCCTAATTCCAATTATTTTTCTGCCTGCTTACAAACTTTACAGTAACCCAGGCATGTGCCTCTTGGCTAATACCCAAGGATTAGAAACACATCACACGCATGACACAGAATTCATGGGAAGTGTCATACAGGTTTCAACTCACCACACCGACCACTTACCTACACACAATACTGACTTTTCTCCCATAGTAAATAACTAGAAGTTATACACAGAAATCAGCAGGCAGTACTTCCTCTAAGAAATCTGCGCTCATGAGATGGGGAAAGTGTGAGGACAGAAGAAGAGGTGAACAGGGGATATGGTGAAAGAAGAGGAGTAACACCATCCTTCCCATGGGACAACAAGGAAATGATCATTTTGCCCAAATCCATTCCTCACATCCACAGGGTAGATCTTATTGTTCCCAAGCAGTCTCTTGGGAAGGTTCAAATAAGAAGGCTTTTCCTAGCTGATCACAAGCCACTAAACCTGACCTATGTCTTTGCAGTGTCAAAAGACCCAGAAGCAATCAGGTCAGCTTTGGAATGACTGGTACTCAAGACTCAAGACAAAAGCCCCAGTTCAGTCCCTTGATCCTCCTAAGGGTCATTATAAAACAAAAAGATCCTTTTCTGGCTAAATTCCTCACACCAAATTTCTAGGTGTGAAGCTGGGAGAAATCCAAAACACCCTCTTAGAGAAGTTAATCTTTTCTGGTTTTCCTGCGCAATCAAAAGTTCCAGCCACATGGCAAATGTCAATGGCAGCCGAAGCATCATCTTTGGCATGCCTAGAAGAAAGCTAACTCCATGTGGATTCTGGTTACCTTAAACTTCACCTGTTCTCCTCATGCCAACCAAGTCAACATTCATTTAATGTCCACTAACATATGAAGGAATTGTACTTGACACTTGAGGAAGTTGTACCAAGAATGAACTCCTGTTACTCTAAAGAAGTTTCAGGCGGAATGAGGAAAACAGGAACAAGCCTCTGATACCTAGCAACAAACAGACACAGGACGATAAAAATACTGACAACAAATGCTCTAAGGTAACATAAGATAGTTATGGAGGCAAAATGATTAATATGATTTGGGGGAAAGAAGGCCTTTTATATGACTGCCAACAAAAAGGATTAGCTGAAAAAGACTTCACAGAGAAAGGACTTTGAAAAGGTACAAAGCAAGCCAAGTCAGGAGGAAAGGAGGGAAGACAGATTCAGGCTGCCTCTCATGACCTTCCTGGCTACCACATGGAATACAAAACCAGGCACAGACCACAAAATGAGGAAGACTCAAATGGAAATGCATCGTAAGACTTCACATCTATAGAGAGCTAATGACAAAGAAGCAGTTTTGAGAAAGAAAGCCTATCAAAGATGCTTGAGGAAGACTGTTTAAGACTTATAAGGGAAAAGGCTATGGACAGACAAGCTGCTTTGGCAGCACAACTGAGCATCGGAGAGTTCAAATGGTGATGAATAAAAAAAAAATAAAAATAAACCCCTGCAGGTCTGGAATTAACAGAACTTCGAATTTCCTAACAGGCAAGGTGTAAGAGGCAAAGCTATTCAAAGAGGGCTAAAGACCATACCATAATTAAACAAAGCGAAACAAGAATGATCCTACATACCCATACACTTTAAGGATTATTGGGAACTGGCAAATCACTGCTCTCAGATCTATTCCCTATTGACACCCCAGCTTTGGCTTTCTTATTTTAATTCCTTCTCTTTTTATGTTTTTTGTTTTAAACTAAAAATGTCTTCTGATAGACCAATGAACTGAGAACTAGATTTCAGTTCTACCTCACATTATCAATGTATCCCCCCAAAAACATCATGTCTTTGTTTTTTAAAAAGTTCAGTTTGCATCTCCTACTGTGTTTGCTGGCATCTAATTGAAATAAAAGTGTTTTTAAAATACACTGTTACTTAGTGCTGTGAATATCTAAGGAAACTAAACAGGCATGTTTTGCTTTAGGGGGGTAAAAAAAGAGAGATATAGGAACAAGTTCCTCGAGCCAACTTACAAATCCTCCTTTTCTTAGACAGGAATCGCCCGGGGATGAGCTCAACACATACTCCACCATGCTAACGCCTAGTCCCCCACTCTCCGACCGTGGGGACAGTACAGAATTGACCTCACTGTTCACATGGAAACTCTGACCAGGTCTTCTCTGCACCATGATTGGCTGGGAAACTGAATGATCTACAAAAAAGATACACAAGCATGATACAGTGCAGCCAGAGGCTCAAACAAATTATGAGTGATGTCTCATGGATAAACCAATGACTGGGAATCAGGAAGCCTGCCATGGTCAGGTGAGCCAAAACCTCCTATTGTGTTTTTCCCTAAGTATAAAATTCTACATAAACTAAGGAAAACGGAACACACTCCTCATATATCCAGACAGCAGAGCAATACAGCAGTTCACATAACTGGTTTATCTAGCTATAGTGGATAAACTGTTTACCCCTTTCAAGTAGCAGAATTTCTTATTAATATATTTTATTGGTAATATTACTAAAACAAAATGTGATGTTACTGCCCTTTTTAAAACCAACAACATAATTTGATATTTTCTGATGACTCACTGTCATCTGAGGTTCCATTTTTACATTGTGCTGTAACACAGCACAGCAGCTTCTAGGTTTTCGGTCTCCTTCCTCCCTAGCCTCGGTTCGTTCTTTCTGCTGTCAGTGTGTGCCTCTACAGGTTCTCCCCACCCCTCTTCAGGGTTAGTCTGTCAGAAGAGCATCTGTGCCCAGTGACTTCATTTGGCCCCAACCACATTTACAAATAGATCATCCCATACACAGTACACAGGGGAGCAAGGGGAGGAAAAAGAAACATGAACTTCAAATGGCAGGCATGGATTTTCTAATTCCAAGTATGCTGACAGCAGTACAGAACAAGAAGTTATAGCTGAAATTATGGTCGTTTCAAATAAGACCACTCCCCTGTGGCTAACACTTCAATAAAATATTGAAGATTTGATTTTGTGTTAATTATGTTTTAATAAATTACATCATATAAGCTCCTTCATGGCAATTATACTACAGGACAGGACATTGCTTGACATGCTTATGTCACTGATGTGAAATTCATGACTTGCCAATTGCTGAGGAAAGGAGCTCTAAGACAGGCATAAATCACAGTACAGATGCTAGAGCTAGATTACCTGATGTTCCCCAGGCACTGTCTCGCCATTGATCACCCAGGAATATTCCTTTTGGTCCATCTTTGCTGGATTCATCTGTTTCCCAAAACTTTTTACCTGGCAAGAGCTGCTGCAAATTAAAAATAATAGACGCTTTTAAAGAATTCATAAAGGATGAAAGTACAGCAGTCAACACTTTCTTTTAGACAAGGGTACTGCAGATGCTCACGTCCCTGAAGGTCTTTAATCACGGTGTTCTGACTAGACAGATTGTGCTCAGAGCACTACTCTGCATTTGGTAAAAGTCACAGAGAGGCCTAAGGCAAGGAGGGGCCACAGATCAACCCACCACAATAGAGGCTCGGCTTAAATATCTAGAATCATTCACTTATCTATGCCAAGATATTTACGGGGGGTGGGGGAGGAAAGGGAGTAATATTAGACCCATTAGCTAAAGGCTTGCTAAGAAGACTCCTTTTGAAAAAGAAAGTACCTACAACTACTAAAACACTACTTCTGCCTTCATGGGTACTAACTGGCCATACAAAGTTACTCAAGCTGGGGCATGAACTCAGACCCCAGCTACGGAATGCTAGAGGCAAAACTCACCTCCTTCACACACAGAGATTGTGTTAACCAAAAACACTTTCATTACCAGAAAGAAAAAACAAACAGAAAGCTTCCCAACCACAACATTAACCTATTGCAAGATTTTGGAAAGACAGAAGAGCTATTTCCCCATTACTGGAAGGGAAATAAAATCTCTTAACCTCAATTAATTTTAACAAAACTTAGTAATACCATTAAAGTGACTTCACATAACATTCCATGCTTCATAGAAATGTACACACCACTGGCCCTAAACCAATATGAGAACTTTAAACGAGCTATGACCAAAGAAATGCAAAGTACCCTTCAAGTAAAACCCAGTACAGTGTGCACAAGACCAAAGCACTAGTGACCACCAGGGTTACAAAGTGAAATTCCACTACACTTCCATCATTCTTCATTCCAGTCATCAGCTTTACTCACTAAAATGTCCCCCTCATTGCTTCTAAGTATGTTTTCATTTCAGCTACTACCAGACAAGAAATTCAGAAACTTTGAAACCATACTTAGTAACTGCTTGTGAGCATAAAAGAAGGCACCTGGAGAGCTGAATTTCTCAGAGGAACGGAATCAAAAACCAGAAAGCAAAGCATTTGCTCTCCTCCTTGACAGTAAAGGTTTACCTTTCCAACTTATACCCCAATGATAAGGGGGGAATAACTCAACTTTGCCCTCACGAAAATCACATCTTGGCTTTCCAAATCTGAATCGTGGGTTTCTCAGCATAATTTCAATCTAGCTCTATAAATCTATCTGGTAGGCCTGGGTTACAACCTGCTCAAAGCAGTGTCCCACACACTTTTCTCTTCAGCCCCTAATTTGTTATTTTCTAATCCAGTAAGATCATGACGAAAGACACATTCTGGTCTGACATTTAGTAAACATAGGTTTACTTGAAGATGAGCAGTTATAAGCAGTCAATTCCCAGGGTGCCTCTTGGATTCATTCTCTGAGGGAAACAAGGACAGAGCTGGTCTGTGAACTTGAGGGGATGAGGGCCAGGGGTAGGGAGAAAGGTGGGAGTGAGGGACAGCTAAGCAGTGGGGTCAGGAAGCAGCAGGGTCAGGAAGCAAAGGCCTAGACAACTTTGATGTGTCCTAGGACAAATTGCTGAACTGCCCCGAGCCTCATTCTCTCTGTACTGACGAAAGAAATAATTTTCAGTTTGTGATGATTAGAGATATTGTTGATGAGTGCCTAGCATGATGCCCACCACATAGTAGGTTCTCAATAAATGTATTCAGTGGCATCATACCAATGCAAAATAGCTGTAAATCACAGAAGGGACACTGAAAATTAATGTGAATTACTCAAGCACAATTCAAGAATTCTTGTTTTTAAACTTCTTTTTCTTCTTTTAGTCTCAAAAATGCCTTCTCACAAGATTACAAATATTTCCCTATTGGTTGTATCTTTTCCAACTAAAATTGTGATTTTTCTCCTGTATTTTGTAGGGAGTGTGAATAAACAGGACCAACTTCTCCTTTGTGTATAAGAAAGAATGTCGGCAGAAGGGACACCTCACTTGTTGATGAATTTTCATATAATAATGGATAGTCTCCATATAATAATGAAAAGAGAGCAAAGGAGATCAAAATACGTTCAATATGGCACTCATCTCTCTCCACACAAATTTGGAAATCTTTACTGAAAGCTCAAGGAAAAGCCTCTTCAAGTACTAGCCTCCATATGCAAATACAGTCTGTCTATAATTTGTCAAACTGCTTACTGGCTGAAGCAGCAGCCCTTGAACTCAAGACTTCAAAAATGACTTCTAGAGCCTTGTCATAACATGCAAAGCCAGCAAAAGCAGGTGAACATGTAAGCAAGGCTGGTTCTGGGCCAAATTCTCTCAAAAGGAAACAACAGCACAACAAACATGTAGAAAGGTGCTAAAAGGTGAAGATTCTACTTCAAAGTAGTAACCGATGCAACAAGTCTCAAAGGAATAAACACCAAAAACCTCAAGACCCTAGTCAGATACTAAAAGGCAACCCTATCTCCCACTATTAACCATCAGTATAAATGTAAATCCTACACAGAGGCTAGAAGCAGCCCCAAAAGTACTAGAACTCCACATGCTTTGGCAAAGTAGTAGTGAGGCGGTCCCATTAACTATTATCAATGAAAACAGCTTGGACTGAAGGGGCAAGTGTATAAGAGATAAAGAAAAAGGAGATGGGAGGAAGGTGCTATCATGACAATTCTGGAAAGGAGAAAGGTGGAACCTATGGGTTCCAAGAGTGCTCTGCGAATGGGAAGAAAATTTAAATACCAACACGAGGGACATGGGCAAAGACAGAAGCAAACTTAGCAAAGCTCTTCCGAGTCTCTGGATCTTTCACAGAACCTAGCATTTCTCACTTTCCTCTAAAACATACCCATCTCCACCCCTCACTTGTGTGGTAAGCAGCATCAGAAAGGACTCCTGCCTCCTGGTCCTCACGCCCTTACGTGATCCCCTTCCCTTTACGTGAGCTGGACCTCGTGACTTGCTCCTAAGGAGTAACACATGGTAGGAGTGATGGCACGTCACTTTCAAGATTACCTTACAAAAAACTACCTACCTGTCTTGTTTCTTTCTCTTGCCCTCTTGCTCTCGTCTCTCTTGCCCTCTTGCTTGCTCACTTTAATAAAGCTCGCTGCTATGTTGTGACCTGCCCTACAGAGAGACTCACATGGCAAAAAACCAAGAAAGGTCATGGGACATCAATTCATTAAGAACTGAGGCCCTCCGTCCAGCAACCTGTGAGGAACTTAATCCTGACATCAACCTTGTGAGTGAGGTGGGAAGCAGACCCTTCCCCAGCTGAACTCTGAGATCACTGCAGCCCCAGCTGGAATCCTGAGTGCAGCTTGTGAGGGACCCTGAAACGGGATCTTTCGAAGCCATGACTGGGTTGCTGACCTACAGAAACTATGAGGTATAAACAACTCTGTTGTTTTAAGCCACTAAATTTTGAGGTGATCTGCTAGGTAGCAACAGGAACTAATACAGTTATAAATATATTTGAATGGGTTGTTTTGATAGTCTACACAGTTCTTTACAAGTTTGTTTTTAAGAAGCATGTCTCATTCCATTTCGAGTATCTAAAATCCAAGTGCTTTTGAATTTGGAAAAAATTACATGCTTTCTATTTCATGTTCTCCCCTACTTTGTCTTATAGCCCTTCTGTATTAAAAAATGTATTAACTTACGCAAAATTAGATCGGCTTAGACATATTAAGCTTACCAAGAACTAGTAGCAATCACATATCCAAGTCAACTAAAGACATTAACTGTTCAAATCTGATCAGAGTAAAAGAAGCTGTATCTATTGAGTTATAAAATAAAACTAAGTGATGATGAGTATCCAATTGTTATTTCAAATTCAACAGCAACCCTCTGGAGGTAACATCTCTACAGTACTGGCTAAAACATACTTGTTCTCCAACCCACTGGCATCAACGCTGGGAGTTGCCAAACCTTCACTCAAGCCCCACCTAATCAAATTTAAATCCAACTATTATATTATATTCCTGCTTACCCCATCAAGAACTTGGAAATAAAAATTGTTCTCTGACAGGACAAAAAAGAACAGATCACAGCAGAGGTTTACAAAATTTACTTTAAAGAACGATTAAGCAATAAGAGGATTAAAAGATTTGACAATTCCAAAGGAAGATAACTGGAATTAGGAAGGAGTCCAACAAAAGCAAAAGAGACCCAGGGAGTCAGATATAAGTAGTACAACCCAGTTGGCATATTTAGGGAGAGGGCATATGATGCACAAACAAGCCTATCCTTATAAAAGCAATTAATGAATCAAGCTACATAGTAGCTTGATTACACTAGCCACTAAAAACATCCAAGTAACTTCCCAGGCTCAGACTCTGCTTAGCAAGCAAACTTCTTATGAGAACTTGGCTTCCTCCTATAGCCAAGCATGCTGATCACTGAACACAATTACCCTGTCCACTTGAGAGTTATTATTTCTCCTTATAAATTAGTAAACTGCATTTTGGTTTTCATACAGAATTCTCTTGTGGTTCTCCTTAGTGTAGGTCAATCCCATAATCTAATACCTCTGAATTAGTGATGGAAATCCCTTTCAAGACCTACAAACTGAGAACCAGGATTTGGGAAGTCCCAGCATCCTCCTCAGCCATACAACAGACCTCGTACTCTTCCCTGTCTTGTCCCATTAAATGGGATTCCTAGCTGCCCCAAACCCCCAAAAGTGTCAGTTCTCAAATCTTTGGGAAAAAAAACCACACACTGTTTATCCCAGTTTGAACCACAGGTTTATAAAAGAAAAAGACTTATAGAAAGTAAAGAAATCAGTAAGCTTATTCATGAGGCTTCTGGAGAACAAGAGAGAAATCAAGTACTAGTCTACAAGCAATGTCAGCCACTTGGAAAACCTCTAAATTTTGTTTGGAAACACCTTTTCTCTTTCATCATCTAACAAGAAAGAGACAATACCCAAAGCCGCACTTGCACAATCAATTATAACATTAGCCCCCACAAACAGCCCTTTAAACAGACGTGGAGACAATAAAGGTCTTATTTTAAGAAATAATATAGTAGTAAAACACACGCCAGTGCTCTGAAACCATTTTTAAAGACCAACCTGGTTTTAAATCCCAATTCAGAATTTAACCCCTCTTGGCTTCAGTTTTCTCACCTATAAAATGAACTGTAGTGAACATTAAATGAGATCTGTGTAAAAAAGCAATACAATGTTGAGCCCTGAACAACCACTCAAAAAATCAGCTGCTACCATGATTTAAGAACACTACTAATGACTAGTCAATGAAATGCTCCTAGGTACTCAGCTAGCAGATGTGAGCACAGCATCACCAGCCCACTTCAGTGTAAATCCCATAAAATTAAGAGCTCTAACAAAAGAGCCATGATTACAGCTTTGCAGAAACAAAGAGGCAAGATGATTATTAAGGACTGGAATTGTCTGACCACACAGTCACTAATATTTGCACAGGAAAGTATCAGTGAGGTTTCCTGATGTTCTCAACACTAAATGCACACTCCAACAAGTACTCTGTACTCAAGAGGAATAAAATACCAGGTAACTGCTTACACACTCAACAGAGGCTGCATAGAGCTGTCTCTCAGAGCAGAAATTAGGCTTCTAAAGGAGTACTATTCACAGGGATGCATGCTACAGCCCTGCAGGCACGATCAGGTTTGATCATGTTACCTGGCAATGCAAACTTCCAACACAAGCTCAGTTTCATCACTGGAATGTAACCAATGCAGGAGTCAAATACCTGGTATTTTAGCCAGGTAGTAAGATACAGTCCCCTCCCAAATTTCTTAATCTCTTAGTACATATTCTCATTACATTCTCATTGCATTAAAATAGAATTTGACATCAACTCAAAGAAAGGACCACTCAGAACTGACTGAAATAAAGTATAGTTGGTAACCACTGACAGTCACATGTTCTAGGCAGAGTTCTGATGTGTGACAATTGTATAATTTTCAGAAATCCCTTCTCAAAAGCTTAATGCCCTAGGGATTTACCTAATCCCACCCCCCATGCCATAAAGGGTTGTTGTGATATCAAGTGAGACAGTACACAAAGTGCTTTCATAAATACTACGAACTACACTCATTAAGTCATTAAAAAAGCTTTAACAAGAAACAGTTTAAATATAAAAGTATACATCAACATACTTTACAAGACTTTTTTTAAAAAAGGTACATACATTCACTGTTAGGACAATTCTTTGGGAAAGGGTTCAGAAAATAAATACATCAAGAGTCACATTCGTTCCTGAGAATTTATCTCAACAACAGCAAAAAGACAATTCAAAAGGAAAAAAAAACCTCTACATTCAAAGCCTAAGAGCAAAAACGTTGGGAGCAAGCTAAATGTTCACCAAGGTAGCTGTGGTACAACAATGGAAGCTCACCCAAAAGAGCCATGACGACTATATGTACTGTTTACAAAAAAATACTAACTTTTAAAAAAGTAAAATACAAAATTGCATGTGTAAAGACTACTTCTCCTTGTGTACCCTTCCCTTTTGGATCAAGACCGTAAAGAAAAACAAAAACTGAAATAGGTGTTTATTGGTGTGGTGGGATTATGAATGATTTGCTACAAAATATAATATACTTTTATGATTTAGAACTGACTTTCTACAAATAAAAATTGAGATTATAGTGGTATGGAATTCACTACAAATACGGCATTTTCTCTTAAGCACTCTTCACTTCAACCTAATTTCACAGTAACAAAAGTTAGTCGCAATTTTAAGGAGAGAGCTCACCATATGGTTCAAGTATTTCTAAGCAAGCAGATAATAACATCTAATCCACTCTGAAAACTGTAGCTTACATAAGGAGTGTTGAATGTGTTCAATGGTTTAATCACAAGCCAGTTATTTTTTTAATTAAAAATAAATATAGGGGTGCCTGGGTGGCTCAGTCGGTTAAGCATCTGCCTTCAGCTCAGGTCATGATCCCAGGGTCCTGGGATGGAGCCCCACATTGGGCTCCCTGCTCAGCGGGGAGTCTGCTTCTCCCTCTCCCTCTGCCCCTCTGCACCTCCCCCCCCACCACCAGTCGTGCTCTCTCTCTCGCTCACTCTCTCTCAAATAAGTAAATAAAATCTTTAAAAAAAAAAAAAAAAAAAGTAAATTTTCTCTTTCAGTTTCACTTAAGGAATAGGATCTTCTCAATTCAAACTTCCTGTTTATGTATCTACTAATTAAGGAAGTGCCCTGCATTCTTTTTAATCAGTTAGGCAATTCTTATATGTAAAGATTATTTTTAAATGTTAAAACATTTTTGCCCTCGGGGTGCCTGGGTGGCTCAGTTGGTTAAGCGGCTGCCTTCGGCTCAGGTCATGATCCCAGGGTCCTGGAATCGAGCCCCGCATCGGGCTCCCTGCTCAGCGGGGAGCCTGCTTCTCCCTCTCCCTCTGCCTGCCTCTCTGCGTACTTGTTCTATCTCTCTGTCAAATAAATAAATAAAATCTTTAAAAAAAAAAAAACATTTTTGCCCTCTCCATTACGTTCAAATCAAAAAAAAAAAAAAAACCTAAGAATCAATATTTGGTATAATTTTTTCACATTTTTCTACCAGGCAGATTCAGAACCTGGCACCTAGTAATTATTGCTTAAGCTGTTCATCTAGGTGTCAAGATGCTCACTACTGAAAACAAATTTCCACATTAATGTTCTCTTAAGTAAATATGTCTTGTGGTTAAAATTTAATGGACTCCTTTTAAAAAAAGAAAAGTTTAATATTTTGCATAATCATAATTATGTGGTATATAAAATTAACAGGTTTTTTGAAAAATATTTTCCAGCTATCAAGCACTTTTCCTAAGCACGGTCAATAGCTACATCTAACATCCTTTAGAAACACTCCCACCCCTAAGGATGAAATGACATAAATCACTCAGGCCTGGCCAATATGAGGTAAAATTTGACCTTCTCTCTCACATCTGGAAAACCACTACTGCTTTTCTGGCTACTGAAAAATTTCAAGAGTTTCAGCATCTGAAATGCTGATGTCAAAAAGTAAAGTATGACTTGAACAGGCCCTGAAATGCACAGCCTGTAGGAGCCACTACTAGAAATTAGAAATAAAAGTAGTAAAATACACACTTCACCCAAAGAGAAAACTAAAAAAAAAAACCTATCAGGAGTCAAAGTGATGTAGCTCTAAGGCTTTCATTTTAAGAGAAGCATACAGTGCTTCAGACTGTTAAACTTCACCACCTACTTCAGATGAAGAAAGGAACACTACACTGGCAACAGGACTGGTCAGGACTGCCATAGAGGAGGGGGAGAGTTCAGAGCGAGAAGAGTGGGAAGGACTCTCCACAAAGAGCAAAGACAGAAAGAAAGAAAAGCAGGTGGGACACATGCCCACCAAGAGGAAAGGAGTCTGGACAGCAGGACAGGGAAGCAGTAAGGAGAGGTAGAAAAGGCAATTAGTCCAGTGACCAGTGAGGCTTCGTGGGTCACCAAAGCACTGGGCTCTTAATCCAACAGGCAGCAACGGGAAGTAACATCATAAAAATTAAGTTCAGAAAATTAATCTGACACTCCTCCATAAAATGGGGTGAGGGCAACTTAAATGGATGCTGAGAAGCTAAGCAAAGAGGTCACTGCAGTAACTAGGCATGAAACAGTAAGAGAGGGGACCTGTGGTAATGGGGCAAGGAAGGTATAAATGGCTACTTTGATGCCTCTCTCAGCTTTCAAAGCATTAAAAAAAAACAAAACTGGGGCGCCTGGGTGGCTCAGTCAGTTAAGGGTCTGCTCAGGTCACAATCCTAGGGTCCTGGGATTGAGTCCCACATATGCAGCCTCCCTGCTCAACAGGGAGTCTGCTTCTCCTTCTCCCTCTGCCCCTCCCCCCACAACTCATGTTCTTTCTTGCATGCTCTGCTCTCTCTCAAATAAATAAATAAAAATAAAATAATAAAAAACAAAACTATGTAATTTCAAAAATGAGGATTCGCAGCCCACTATGCTGATCAAGAATGATGTAAGTATGCATAAGCAAGTCTATCACTGAAATTCTTTTAACCAGGAATCTACTCTGTAGAGTCAACTGAGTGCAAAGTCTAGATGAAAACAGGACCCCAGTATATACAAACATGGTATTCCGAGTTTAAGTTCACAAGTTAAAGTTTTTAGAATGCCCTGAAGATCCATGGTGGGTTGCTGGGGAACAGTTATGAGCAAAAAGACCAATTAAGTAGACATAAGAATTTGGTAAATCTAAAATTTTAGGACAACCACAGGTTAGACAGAATTGCAGTCAGTTCAACTGATGACTGAACTCCACAGTGCACCCTTCAAAGGAGCACAGCAGTTCTTGACCACACAGAGAACACAATCACTGTGAATGACTTCATGAGGGAAATGAAACACACACAAAACACTGGTCACACTTACATAAAAAAATTCAGAGATACCATTAGCACCTCAATCTCCATGTTCTTTTGTGATAAATTACCCTGGGGCAAGCTCCAAACCAAGCTGCACACCTTTTCACCAATCCAATGAAAGTAAAATTCTGTATACCTTCCCCGTTCAAATTATTGGAACAGGGCCAAGAGAGACTTCTTTTCTCTGCTCTCTTGTAAAACTTGATAGACTGACAGTAAAATATGTTCAGAAAATGAAGAAATGCCAGGGTGAACTAGGCTTTTCTGCAGGACAAAGAACAGATGTAAGGGAACAGAGGACTATGTTACCTTGGCTACCTATAGGTAGCTATCTATAGGTTACCTACAGATAAGGTCGTTTGTTTTCGTACATGTATAAACTATACGGTTTGACCTATAACATAACCACATTCATATGTTACACTAGGTCTAGACTTAATCATTATATAAGTGATTCCTGCAGTAGCACGTAAGAGCCCAATGTGCAAAAGATAAGCCTCCAGATCACTTAGGAAACCTGTAAAGTTCATGAATAAAACCATGAAAACATCCAGATTTGCTTCATGACCTACCCACCTCATATCCGCAAAGCAGGAAACAGCTCAACTAAGAGAAGAGAGAGTCCTTTGCCTCAAGATGGGAGAAAATACTTAAACCCACCCACACACCCAGTCAGCCTCCGGGCATTTTTAATTATTAAATTTGACAAGACAAAGATCTCAGTGTACCAGATATGGATAAGTTCCCTTTTCATGCACTCCAGGAGATGAAAATTTCATAGATATGACTACTATGTATACCAGGAAGACTGATACAGAAAATTACTTCCTCTACATGCTTTCCTATAATGAGAATCACAGACTGCATTAATCAATCAAGAGACAACGGATTAATTGGTTAATTCTGGTTCCTCATCAGCAAAATAATAGTGGAAGAGAGAATTACACACAATACTGTTTAATACACACTTGAACAAGAAATATAACAACAAAATAATTCCTCTTTTCTAACACTATTATGTCTGGTTGTGTATATATAATGAGGGTATTTCCATGTCTCAGCAGATGGCCCAGAGAAAGTGTCCCATTGATCTAGTTACAACTATATTAAACAAAAGATCCTCTATAATAAATCCCTTATGTCAGATTCAACTTGGATGGTAACAGCATTGCTGATTTACTATTCATCTTATGTACTCGTCTTAGCAAAAGTAATAATCAAATAGTTTGAAAATGTAAAAATATGCAGAGAAGGGTGAATGAATAGAGGCTTTTCAGTTTTGTTAGTTCTTCATCTTCCCCTTCACAACCCCATATCCCTCGGGATGGAAAAGTAATCTGAATAAAGAATACAGGCAATAAATATTTACTGAATTGAACTAAGGTCCCTTAAAGGGAGGGCAATATCAACTTCTGGAATAAAAGAGAAAATAAAGAGGAATCCATGCTTAGAAAAAAAGTATGTGTGTAAGATTCGTTCAACACCATATATTAGGCAGCCACTGTTTACAAAGTATGTTATTGGCTGAAGCCCCTGCCCTCAACAAACTTATGTGCAAGGAAATAGAAAACATTTACACAAATCACTACATATAAAATAAACTAGGGCCATAAGAATGACACAAATAACTTGCTACTTGAATTCCTCTCCATAGCTTTCTGGTTGGTTAGAGGAAGAAAGATTTTATAGAGGAGCTGTTCACTCTAGTTAGATTTTAAATAATGGGTAGACTCTGGACATGCAGAAATAAATAACAGAAAAACCCAAGATTTGGAGTGACAAAGATGTCAGTTCAACCTCTCTAATCCCTTTTTGCCTGGTCTATTAAAGGACATCATAACACGGGCGCCTGGGTGGCTCAGTTGGTTAAGCGACTGCCTTCGGCTCAGGTCATGATCCTGGAGTCCCTGGATCGAGTCCCGCATCGGGCTCCCTGCTCGGCAGGGAGTCTGCTTCTCCCTCTGACCCTCCCCCCTCTCATGTGCTGTCTCTCTCATTCTCTCTCTCTCAAATAAATAAATAAAATCTTTAAAAAAAAAAAAGGACATCATAACACTGCAGGACCCCTGTGAAAACTATAATGTATATAAAGTGGTTAGCAGAGCACCTGGAAAATCATATATGCTCAATATATTGCAGCTATTATTATTCCTGAACCTAACAAAATAGAACTTGGGAGTCAAATCCACATCTTGAATACTCATGACCTTAGCTGGAGTCACTTGACCTTGGTATTCATTTTCCTCATGTAAAAACCATGGTACAAATATCTCCCAAAAATCTGTTGGGACATTCACATAGGCAATGAAATCAATGCCAAAGTATCTTAAAAAGTGTTAATGCATTATTGTAGTTCTTTAGTTGGCTTACCCTCAAATAAAGCGTAGGGATGTGGATGAAAAGAATGAACACATTTTAGCTAAAGGAGGATAAAAGGGGAGAAATTTAATGAAGAGAGATTAAGTATGTGGATAAGTTATATCCTGCTGCAAAAGAACATGTTTTCCTGCATTCAAACATTGCAAGACAGCTCAACATATACAATGGTAGGTCTGTCTAGTCATCCCAATATAGGATAGAAGGCAGATATTGGAATGAGTGGGGTTCCAAACAGGTCTCAAAGTGACGAGACAGAATTAAGAACCAGGTTCCAAACGTCAGATGCATCCACATTCTCAAAGTTAGAAGACACTTTCTTCTATCTTGTTCTTCAAAATGCGCAATCCCAAAACTATTATGGATCCCAGGAACTTCCCCAAACAATATTCTTTAAAAGGTCCCTTCATCTCTAACACACAGTCACTAATCTAATACAAGAAAGTTATGAACTAAGATCTCATTCCTCCAGATCACCTGGTCTGGCTAGCTATGTTTTCTCTGAAGTAAACATTACAATAGCAAGATGCCAAAAATGCCAAACAACCAAATGGTATCAATACAAAGTTCAAGGAACTAGGCAGATTTACCATTCCTGTCCATACTCAAAGGTACATTTTGAGGAAAAAAGGATTCATTACACTGGTCAGGTGTTTTTACATTAATACATCAAAGGCTTTATTAATTTTTCTTCCCTTTTCTGCAAGAAAGGATGCATGATTTTGCTGGCAGACAATATATCTCCTTTCCAAAATTCAATCCATTTTGGAGTCAACTGAGTTACTCTTATGGGACTCTAGGTACAAGAAGCTGCCAGTGTAAGGTAGCCCTTCTTAGGCTGTAAATCCTAAAAGTACTTTTAGCCAGCCAAAAAGCCTCCAATTCCACAAGCCATTCTGTCTGCCATGATGGAAAGATGTGGAAAAGAACTTAACAGACTTGGTATCCACATCGGGTTTCCACTTGCCCTGATTTCAAAATTAGCACCCAGAAGCCCTTAGAGACAGACACTTCAGTGCCTTAGACAGGTGCAGACTGGTGAATGAGTCACTTAGAAAACCCAGTGAAAAGTTACAGAACCTCCACATCACAAGGGGGAACACAATCTAAAAAGACATCTTTTAGATGCTCTCTGGCATATCCTAGAAAAAGTAGAACTGTTCCTCTTTTCTATCTTTTTAAAGATAGAGAAATAAGGACAAACTCCAAAATCTTAGACTTGAAAGAGTTCTGGGAAACTAGTCCAATATCTTTGTCTTCAGATGGGAAAAAGCAAAGTCCAAAGAAGATGAACATCTAAGCCACGGCTGGACGGTGGCTTCAGAGTTCGGGTCCAAAGAGAGCTCTATCACCAAGGTATACCTTTCTTTGAGTGAGGATCTCTCCAGCTCTCCAAATCACTACCAAATCCCTCCCTCTAATAGCCATTCTGCTATTTTACACTTACAGAGAGAATGCCTATGTATTGTCTAATGAGAATCTGTAGCTTTATTTAAAATATATCTCACCTTATTCTACTTCCAGGAAACAAGATAGGATTCATTATGTCCCCACATACAAGAGTACTTGCCAGATCTCCTTCCTCAGGTTTACAAACTTGTCTATTCTAAATTTTTCTATCGCTTCAGTTTTCTAAAACAAAGATGAAGGGCCACATATCTACATTCCATTTATTCCTGAAATAATCACTACTATCTTAACGTCCCTGAAAGTGGTCAAGTTTCCTACACGTAAAACATTAAGGAATCTTAAACAGAAAAAGTCCTCAGTTTTTAAAAATTAGAAAACCAATTATGCAGCAGAAGGTGCCTTTTCTGCCAACAGCTCTGCCCTTGGCAAATCCATCCTTTTTTAGGACACAGAAAGTAGTAACGCTGCTGCCCTCCCCCAGGTGGAGCAAATAAGTCCTACAAGATCCTAAACCAAACCAATGTAGAAACCAAGTCCAGTAACCCAAGGTTAGTGAGCCTTCCTCAGTACTACAAAGATACACTCTTAAATATTCAACTAACAGGCTCATCTTTTCATATATAAATTTAAAAAGCTGCTCCAAAATGTGCCTTTAAATTTTCAGGACTACAACTTTAAGTTGAATGAAAGTGACCAGCAAGGAGACTAGCTAAAATATTTGGGGTTTTTTTGTTTTTTGTTTTTAAAGATTTTATTTATTTATTTGACAGAGAGAGACAGTGAGAGAGGGAACACAAGCAGGCGGAGTGGAAGAGGGAGAAGCAGGCTTCCCGCTGAGCAGGGAGCCCGAGCAGGGAGCCCGATGCGGGGCTCAATCCCAGGACCCTGGGATCGTGACCTAAGCCCGAAGGCAGGTGCTTAACGACTGAGCCACCCAGGCACCCCTAGCTAAAATATTTGAAAATAATTTCTGGCCCTACTCCTAAGACATTTTACTATCTCCTTTTTTATGTTGACTTTCAAGAATAAGAGGCAAGTAAAGCACTTGCATTTACTTGCATTTTGAGTCCTTCGGCTAAGAACAACTGTACTTCAGACAACTAGCAAGGTTTGAGATGTTTTAAGTAGCCACTTCTTAGCAAGATTTCAACTTTTTTAAAAAATGCTCTAAATTTTGCAAAGTGACACCAAGAGGCTAGTATTGGCTTTGATAAAAAAAATGTTAACAAGAGCCAAGCAGCACTAACTTTACCAGAGATCAATTACTCTGAATGGAACCAATTCTCTTTCAATTCTAAAGATTCACGCATTCTTGATATAGGTATTGTTTACCCTAATGAAGACTCACACAAGTGCAAGCACACATACACACCCACACCAATACACATGTAGTAAGTGTAGCAAAAATACACTGTGGCTGGCTGAAAAGTCAATGCAATTTACTTCAAATTTTAGTGTTCATATGGGTAAAGACTATATTTATACACATCCCCTCTCCCAGAGATGTTTCATTGCTTAAAGGGAAGTAAATTTAATGAAGTTAAACTAATTAGAAGCTGTGCTTATATTATAAAAGCTTATTAATTCTTCATTTCTCTTTTGCCGTTCTCCCCTGTAACACTGCAAAACAAAAACAAAAACAAAAACACGTTCTCAGGGAGCCTGGGTGGCTCAATCAGGTCCACAAGCATCTAACTTGGTTTCGGCTCAGGTCATGATCTCAGGGTCCTGGGATGGAGCCCCATGACCGGCTCGACGCTCATGGGGGAGTCCACTTGAGGATGCTCTCCCTCTCCCTAATAAGTAAATCTTAAAAAAAAAAAAAAATTCTCCCATCCTGCACCTCTGCAGATCCTAACTAAACCAGAAAATGTTTCCCAAGTCTTACACTTTAACTTCCATTCAAGTAATCACAAACTAGTCTGGCCGATATTAATCACTCCCTTCCCTAAATTCGAACCATATATAGGAAACACTATACATTCTTTTTGTTGTCATTCGTATTCACTGCCTCCTTGACTAGCTACAGAGTAGCTCCTTGAGTACAGAAACCTCACTCTATACTTAGTTTGTCTCCTTTGTGCCTAAACAGTAGGTTATGCTTCCAAAAAATAGGGGTACCAATGGGGTGCCTTGGTGGCTCAGTTAAGCATCTGACCCTTGATTTCAGTTCAGGTCATGATCTCAGGTTTGTCTCTCTCTCCCTCTGCTCCTCTCCCAGCTTCACGCCCACCCTCTCTCTCTCAAATAAATAAATGAGTAAAATCTTTTAAAAAATAAAATAAAATTTAAAAAGTACGGGCACCTGGCTGGCTCAGTCAGTAGAGCTTGTGACTCTAGATCTTCAGGGTCATGAGTTCCAGCCCCACACTGGGGGTAGAGTTTGCTTTAAAAAAAAATAACTTCCAGGGGCGCCTGGGTGGCTCAGCCATTAGGCGTCTGCCTTCGGCTCGGGTCGTGGTCCCAGGGTCCTGGGATCGAGCCCCGCATCAGACTCCCTGCTCTGCGGGAAGCCTGCTTCTCCCTCTCCCACTCCCCCTGCTTGTGCTCCCTCTCTTGCTGTGTCTCTCTCTGTCAAATAAATAAAATCTTTAAAAAATAAAAGATAAAAAAAAATAACTTCCAGGGTGCCTGGGTGGCTCACTTGGTTAAGCATCTGCCTTTGGTTCAGGTCATGATCCCAGGGTTCTGGGATCAAGCCCCGCATTGGACTCCCTGCTCTGCGGAGAGCCTGCTTCTCCCTCTCCCTCTGCCTGCCGCTCTGCCTACTTGTGCTCTCTATCTCTCTGTCAAATAAATAAATAAAATCTTTAAATAGATAAATATTAATTGAAAAAAGTAACTTCTGGGGCGCCTGGGTGGCTCAGTCGGTTAAGCATCTGCCTTCGACTCAGGTCATGATCTCTAGGTCCTGGGATCGAGCCCTGCATCAGGCTCCCAGCTCAGCGGCGAGTCTGCTTCTCTCCCCCTGCTTGTGCTCTTTCTATCTCTATCGCTCTCAAATAAATAAATAAAATCTTTTAAAAAATTAAATTAGGGGCACCTGGGTGGCTCAGTCGTTAAGTATCTGACTTCAGCTCAGGTCATGATCCCAGGGTCCTGGGATCAAGCCCTGCCATCAGGCTCCCTGCTCGGTGGGAGGCCTGCTTCTCCCTCTCCCACTCCCCCTGCTTGTGTTCCTGCTCTCACTATCACTCTCTGTCAAATAAATAAATAAAATATTTTTAAAAAATAAAGTCTATTTAAAAAAATAAATAATTAAAAATTAAAATTAATAATTAAAAATTTAAAAAAAATTTTAAATAACTTCAGTATCTGTATTTTGGGAGGGACGCATATTAGGCATTTTTTTAAATCCTCCCCCAAAACATCAATTTTTATACAGCTCACCAAGATGAGATTTTTACCATCAATCATTTTACAAGTATTGGCTTCATCTACTCTAAGGAAACATGCTTTGGAGAGGAAACCAGGTCAGAATCCCAAAATCCATCATATGTGATCTTGGGCAAATTAATTCATATATCTCAGCCTATTTCTTTATCTGGATAATAGATCCATCCTGATAGAGTTATTGATGAGACAATGCATGCAGACCCCCTTAGAACCTATGGAATACATGGTCAGCAAATGGTAGTTATTATTACTCTATGAATAAATAATGAGGAATGCAGAAGGAAGAGTAACACTGCATTACTGCTGGAATATACTTTGGTTATCTACATATGCCTACATCCAGGTCTGAGGAATTATATATGGATACCAAAAAAATAACATTTCTAACAAAAATAAGAAGAGTGAGGTTTGGAAACCTTGTGGGGGGAAAAGGCATTTTTGGAAGGGAAAAATGACTTTAAAATATTATTGTCATCATGTAAATAAAATCAACTTTCTACTCAATTTTGTTCACTATTCTTCAATTAGACTTAAGCCTTTAGAGATTATAAAGTATTGTGTACAAAACAGCAAACGGCATTCCTTTATTTTGTATAATTAATTTTTAAAATCTGGGATTAGATTTTTGGTAGAGTAGACCAGGCTAAAATCACAAGATAAACATGGTTTCCCCTCTATACTTAGTATCTGATTCATCTGTTAACTTTCTGTTCAAATTTCGCTCCAGGGCACCTGGGTGGCTCAGTTGGTTGGGCGACTGCCTTCGGCTCAGGTCATGATCCTGGAGTCCCTGGATTGAGTCCCGCATCAGGCTCCCTGCTGGGCGGGGAGTCTGCTTCTCCCTCTGACCCTCCCCCGTCTCATGTGCTCTCTCTCGTTCTCTCTCTCTCAAATAAATGAATAAAATCTTTAAAAAAAAAAAAAATTTTTTTGGTCCAAAAGCTAATTGAGAAAAATCTCTTCCCCAATAACCATATAAGGTTTATTGCTGAGCACTATTTTAATGATATTAGGCAGGTACAGGAGACATAAAGCCACCTACCTATCTTCTCTTAAAGCTCTAGGGGAAAAACAAGAACAGACCCAAAACCCATAATCTAAGATGATAGGACACTGGAACTCCAACCACAAGATGATTCAGAAAAGTTGGAAACAAAATCTTTTAACACAGGAAGCAAGACTCTCAAAACCAAAACCACCAAAAGAATTTAACTAATGCCTAACCACAAAGGCAGTCAATGAATATTTACTACAAATCACGAGAAGAATTACCTTAATTTTGAATCCTCAGAACCTAGCACAGTGCCTAGATTAAAGAATATTTGCTAAATCAAAGAAAAAATGTATTTAATGATTGGTATAAAAGAGAATCCAGAATACAGCTATTCTCCCTCCTTTAAAACATTAAAATAGATGTGGGAGCTATTAAATATTGGATATGCAAAAAATAAAACAGAAGAAAAAAACCTACAATTACTCTCCAGAACAAGAGAACCACAAGCATATGCCCCCAGCTTGAGAACCTAGCATACCTCTATTAATTCAAACTATATATATGTTCTACCTTATCACCAATACATTCTTATTGTCAACAACTAGAATCACCAGAAGTCAGTTGTACTTTATACTCCCATTTCTTTTAGAATTATGGCACTCTTCCCTATCCATGTTTGGGTGACAGTAAATTTTGTTCTTGCAAATTTTAAACATTATAAACAAACCAAAATTCTTGTTCTGTAATTCTGTGTAGGTAAGGGAGGACTGACTGAGGCCTTTACCTTCTGGAATTATTTCACCAGAAATCTAACAATTTCCTCTTCATAATGGAGCTCTAAACAACCTCCTCAGAAAATGGCACTACTCTAAAAATAGGTTATCAACATGTTCTGATTAGCGGCCAATCTAAGACTCCCTTCCACTGTAAAAAGAACCTAGCAACTGGATAATGAGACAAAAGTAAGGACATCTGATGTATATAAAATTATTTTGTAAAATTTAAAGCCTCAATTTACAACTGACTGGTTAATATAATCATCAATAATTTGTGCTCATGTTTTGGTTGCTTTGTTTTGTTTTTAAGACATTAGGGTAAGATTAACATTCTTCCTATAATGAGATCATTTTGGTAAAATTCTGCAATATCCCACTTCTATCATGAGGATGGCAACAAGGAAAAGCAAGCACATACTTCTGGAGACTAAATTCAGACACATTTGATGAAAGACAGCTCCAAACTTCCCTTAAAAACAGTCCCATTTTTCTGACACACCAGTTCACTTACCTCTCCCATCGCTCTTCCCTCCAGAGCAAGTGCTTGAAAATCATGATTCAGTTCATCCATAGAACGTACCTATCATTCAAAATAGAGAAGGGGAAAATTTCAAGTTAGCATCTTGAATTTCACATACACGTTAAACACAACTGAAAGGCTTTTCTATGTTTACTTTCAGATACTAACAAAGACAGTAACAATAATCAAGTGACTGACATTAAATATTCACTTACCTTTAATCATCAGGGTTCAAAGCCAATGACCTGTTTTCTCCCCTCCCATTCCTTTTTTTTTTTTCAAAACATGAAAAACACATAATCCAGAAAAAGGATATTCTATCACAAGAGAATTGTTAACTATTTTTCATACATTTTAATTTAATAAGTAAAGACCAATAATCTGAAGGGCAATGACATATGATGAGTGACCTGAATATGGCTACAGACTCAAAAGGCCACAGTGCTTGCCCCCAACTGCAAACAGCAAGTAGAAACCAGGGGACTCATTTGATCTGACCCAGCTATTCTTTGATAAACCTCAGGGAAAGGTACTACAAACTATATAACGGAGTGCCCCAACATTTCTCCATGTTGGAAGATTTCTGGGGGCTCCTGGGATCTCAACTCCAGTAGGAAAAAAACAGCACGTATCACAAGAATCCCTTCAAACTTCACCCATCATTAAATGTACTACCCACATCATAACAATCTTTCCAGACTTCAGTTAACTCATCTCTAAGGTCATTGCTACAAGATAAGGTTAGATCAAGGATGAAGTGTGAAAGAGTTCATTCAAAGCAATCATAATTCAAAAACCTGTGGTCCAATATTCTATTAGTGCTCTCAGTTATGAGAGGCAAGCCATCCCTGCTGCCTGAGGCTGGAGGACAGTCCCTTGTTTATTCAAGAGGAAGTCTCCTCTACCTACCGGAAAAAGATGGCAGCTGAGTGCCTGAAGCAGCAATCTCCCAAACCCCCTCATCTGACCATCACTACCTCCCGGGGTAGATATACAGCTGCCAGCAGTGGGTACACACAAAGAAGGAGGTGAGGCTAAGGCTAGGCAGGGAGAGGGATGAGTGCGGAGAGCATGACCTATACAGGTAAAAGAACCAATTCAAGGATTTTATTAACAGCTTCCTATTTATCACCCAATAATCTTAATTTGACTGAACTGAAACTACATAAAAATACAGTTGCACTGCTGTTTTAAATCATATATTTTCAAAATCCAGAGCTGATATATGCCACAAAATGACACATTGTGTCACTAAGACAAAACAGCTCTGGGATGCCTGCTAAAATGTAAATTTATAAAATTCAAAATGAAGCTAAAATTCAGCCCAATGAGAACAAAGAGACATAGAGACAAAGTTTTTTATTGTGGTAAAACCACTTCCAAGGGCCTTGAAACAGAAGCTATGAACACATTACAAGGTGTTTCCATTATTTAGGTAAACACACTGAATGAGCTCCTGACCTATAGGTAGTAAAGGTAAGAGGGGGGCCAGGGAGGGGATAAGGACAGGATATTAGCTGGAAAACTACAAATGTCAGATGAAATTATTTTGAACCTTCAGACCAGAGTTAACATTTACAAAGCATGTAAATCAAATGCATAAAAACTCTCTATCTAGCTCTTTCTGTGGAATCTAATCATATGTTTAACTAGAGCTAGGCATTTCTTGAAAATCCAAAAATCTACAAAGAACTTTAACCAAAAATGTTGGAAATTCTATTTATATTTCCCAAGGAAAAAGTAGGAGTAGTAAGGGAAGGTACAGAACATGCATATGCATATTCAGGTCATCATCACAAACGTGTCGTCACAGCTATCATTCCCATTTAAAAGATGAGAGGGGCGCCTGCAGTCAGTTAAGCATCTGTACTCTTGGTTTGGGTTCGGTCAGGATCTCAGGGTTGTGAGATGGAGTCCTGCATCAGGCTCCGTGCTCAGTGAGGAGTCTGCTCAAGAATTTTCTCTCTCTCCCTCTGTCCCTCCCCTCGCTCTTTAAATATATAAATAAAATCTTTTAAAAAAAAGGATGAGAAAACTAAGCCTCCGAGAAATGCCCTTCCAACTATTGTTAAGAGGGAAGAGCACTTACATGGCACTGCCAGAATCTAAATCCAGGTCTTCCAATTCATAATGCAATGTCCTTCCTATGTCACCATGCTGCCTCCAAGGCAGCCACAGGAAGCTACCACCCGCAGATCAAAGTGACCTCCCTTTCTGCTTGGGTTTTGAGGAGTATGCTCTCTTGGTCTTTTTGCCTTTGCTTTCCCCAGTCTCCTCCCCCCACCTTCAAAGTCAGCCCATCCTGCCCTTGGAGCAATTTGCATTCCTTTCTATATGATCTTCCCATCTATCACATCTCTCTCTCCCTCTCTCTCATTTCCTAATTTCCTAGCTTGCTCAGGTCTTTCTCCCTCTCTTCAACTCTCTTCTCCAGCCTTCCGTCTTTTCCGGGGGTCTCCCTCTGCCTCCCCTACAGGAGGAACACTCTTCCTCTTCCCTCTGTGTACTCCCTCCTAACTCCTGTAGACACTGGTGAGAAGGAGCCTCACTCTCCAAAGTTTGCAGTGCTAGTCCAGAAACTCCATTATAAACCAACTGCCCACAGGTGACTAGACCAGATAAACCAAACCATTCTCACAAAAATGTTTTTAACTAGTCAGGAACTTACTGTTTATTACAGGAGCTATACCTGGTATGGTCATCGACACCAGACCGACTCTGCACACAAATTCTTCCTAAGAAACAAAACTAATGACCAAAGGAAGATGGCTCAGGAATCCAGAGAAATCAAAGAACAGAAATACTTTAGGCAGGTAACAAAGAAGCCCTTTCTATCATAAAGGAGAAAAGGTGGCTGTAAATTATAATCAGAGTAAATGCTCCCATCACAACAGAACACTCTCTTCCACTTCTCGTGCTCTACCTTCCCTTTCTCTAGAATTTAATTTGAGTGCCAGGTTAATGTTAATTTCTAGCACTACTTACTAATTCCTTTTCCACTTTTGCTAAATGTAAGATGTCCTTCATTCCACCAACTGATCTTCCCTATCTCCTCTGGTTTCACCAATCTATTTCTACTTTTCCTCTTTGGGCTATTTGCCAGTAACATGTAACTTTCTCATAACCATCCAAAACTTTCTCAACACTGCTGCCCCTCCCCACAAAGGCATCTCCTGCTCCCTCTACTGAAGAGGCAAAGCAAGATAAGCACTTTACTGCCTGACCTACCTCTATATTCCTAGCTTCATCCCACCACAGGTATCATCAATACACATACCCTATGCTTCTGAGTTTCCCTTCCACTACCCAGATCCCAGAACTTTCTTCTGAAAGCCTCAACAGCTGCCTCCTCCTCTCAGGGATCCTGTCCTAACTAGAGCTATAAATGCAGCAAATTAAGTTGCATGTTTTACCACACAGGAAGTTATAAAATCAAAAGAGAAACCCAGAACTATATATCACACTTGGAAAATTAAAAATTAAGCAAAAGTAGCACCTTACAAATCTTTATTTTAAAATAATCACATTCTAAAGTACCTGCCCTTTCCGATGAGGGAGCAGAAGGCTCGCTGAGGACAAAGCATAAGCCTACACCCTGCAACCTCCCCACCCCCCCACTCCTGGGTGGGACATGTGTGACATTCTTCCAGGAAGCTCCCAACTGTCTTAATGTTAATACCTTGCTAGAGGGAAAAACAACCTTAACTTGACAATGGCATGGCCTCCGATATGTTGTATCTTTTTTTTTTTTAATATTTTGTTTATTTATTGAGAGAGAGCATGAGTACAAGCAGGGGGAGCGGCAAAAGCAGGCTCCCCACTGAGCAGGGAGCCTAATGCAGGTATCTTGTAGGTCGGTCCTCTTTAGCATATGAAAGTGTTTTTGAAACCTTCCTTTTCCTGGGGCGCCTGGGTGGCTCAGTCGTTAAGCGTCTGCCTTCGGCTCAGGTCATGAGGGATCGAGCCCCGCGTTGGGCTCCCTACTCCGCGGGAAGCCTGCTTCTCCCTCTCCCACTCCCCGCTTGTGTTCCCTCTCTCGCTGTGTCTCTCTCTGTCAAATAAATAAATAAAATCTTAAAAAAAAAAAAAAAAATGAGGGGCGCCTGGGTGGCTCAGTCGTTAAGCGTCTGCCTTCGGCTCAGGTCATGATCCCAGGGTGCTGGGATCGAGCCCCGCATCAGGCTCTCTGTTCAAAAGGGAGCCTGCTTCTCCCTCTCCCACTCTGCCAGCTTGTGTTCCCTCTCTCACTGTCTCTCTCTGTCAAATAAATAAATAAAACCTTAAAAAAAAAAAAAAAATGAAACCTTCCTTTTCCTTACTTCCCCCAACTCCCGAGTATATATATAATCACCACTCCTGAAGATCCCGGTGCAGCTCTTTCTGCCGACCGGTCCTGTCCCACTGCTTTAATAAACGACCATTTTGCATCAAAGACGTCTCAATAAGTCGTGGGCTCCGGACCTCACCCCACAGAACCTCACCTATATTCCAAAACCACTCATATGGCGCCTGAATGTGGGGCTTTGAGTCTTCACATCTGAACTCAGCTTCCGTGCAAACTTGGTGAATACTTTCTTTCCTCTTCCTTTACTCTCATTTCAGGGGCTCTTCAAGGAGTACAGTCTTACTGGAACACTTGCATGTCCATTGCTCAGGCTCCAATTCTCTAGCCCATGGCTACTTATGGGGAGGAGAAAGCCTGGCTAGAAGTTAGTACCTTAGCCGGGACGGTAATAAGACCCAGAAACTTGGGGCGCAGATGTGGCTCAGATGGTTAAGCATCTGCCTTCAGCTCAGGTTATGGTCTCAGGATCTCGGGGTCCTGGGATCCAGCCCCGCATTGGGGCTCCCTGCTCAGCGGGGAGTCTGCTTCTCCCTCTTCCTCTGCCTGCCCCTGCTCATGCTCTCTCTCTTCAAATAAATATTAAAAAAAAAAAAAAGACCCAGAAACTTGATGCCCCTCTCTTTATTCCTGTTCTTATACAAAGTTGTCTGTCTTGGGCACAGGACAGCCACCTAAGTGACTAGCACGGCTGCCAATCTTAAGATTCCCATGTGAGGTTTCCTCCTGATTGATCTACTGTGATCGCCTTCACATGCCTGGTCTAGCCACTTCTGGCCATGGGACCTCCACTAGGAGCTGGCTGAAACCAGTACCTGATGGTATTAAAACCCAAACGGGGACCGTTTCCTGGGGAAGTTGGCTCTGAGGACCACATGTGTTGGAATATCACTTAGAATCATGATGGACTTCTAGCTTTACTGTTTTCTGTCAATGTCCTCTACTAACTACTTAAGCTACAAAATTACATCGGTAATTTCCCCTTGTAAAACTTTTCTAGTGTTCTCCATGGGTGAAAAACAGCAGGTTCTTCAAGGCACGGTATTTCAGTCCATACGCCAGGCACCCATCTGTAGCCTAGGATGCACTGGGGAAGCAGAGCGGAGGGCAGGCCTCCCTCCTACAGGGGCCTTTTAACTGCTGCGGTGATCATAGTGACTTTGTTTAGGGACACCTCGGATCGCTTTTTTTTTTTTTAAGATTTTATTTATTTATTTGAGAGAGAGAATGAGAGACAGAGAGCATGAGAGGGAGGAGGGTCAGAGGGAGAAGCAGACTCCTCGCTGAGCAGGGAGCCCGATGCGGAACTCGATCCCGGGACTCCGAAGGCAGTCGCTTAACCAACTGAGCCACCCAGGTGCCCTCGGGTTGCTTTGACACCAGGAACCTATGACATACACATCCTGTGCGTGGGACGCCACCTGGTGGGGGGCGCGGTTTCTAGGTAATGGACATTCTCTTTTCTTCAGTTCCCAAGGATTCTCCCTTGGGATGCCTTTTTAACCCACTGGACACAATTCGGATTGCAAAACTTAGGGAAGGTCTGAGCTCCTGTAACACTGCATGGCCTCAGTGGGATCTATTCAGCCAGATCTCTGCAGGAAATAGGGCAAATGGACCTACGTGCTACCTTCATTGCTCATACTTAGGCCTTCATTGCTCTACACCAGGACCCTGACCTAAGGGCCTCTTGCAAAATGTGTTTGCCCAAATGTGTCGGCTTATAAACTCCCCGGACATATTGGGTGATAATTATCTAAACAGGCCTCCTTTGAGTAAACTCACACCATCCCAGACAAAGGGGACTCTTGACTATCTCTCTCACTGTTCTTCCTAATAGATGTGGGAGCTTCTCCCTCACTCATTTCCTGGGTTAATGGCTATAACTGGAGCCAAAACTCCCTTTGTTTCAGGGGAATTCCCTGTCTTCTCTGGCCCAACAAGGACTGCCTATTCCCCCTTATTAGCAGGAAAACGTGGCATCTGCTCCTCTGGAGCTGATGAAATCAAGAACTGGGAACCCTTTCTCTGCCTCCTGGCAACACTTTGCCTCTCCGGTCTCCCTCTCCCCCTCCTCCTCTCCACACCACCTTGGGTGTGGCCTGCATAACTGGCTTCTAGACTATCCTCAGTGCCTCAGGCACCATGGCTCCTCCCTTCACTGTCTAGGAGCAAGAATCAAGAGGGAGCAGAAGGCTAGCTGAGGACAAAGCATAAGCTGACACCCTGCAACCTCTCCCCCACCCGCCACTCCTGGGTGGGATATGTGTGACATTTCTTCCGGGAAGCTCTGAACTATCTTAATGTTAATACCTTGCTAGAGGGGAAAACAACCTTAACTTGACAATGGCAAGGCCTCGGGTATCTTGTAGATATCTTATAGGGTCGGCCCTCTTTAGCATATGAAAGTTCTTTTGAAACCTCCCTTTTCCTTACATAATCAGCCACTCCTCCAAACCCCGGGGCAGCAACTCTTTCTGCTCACATTCCGGTCCCTGTGCTTTAATAAACCATCCTTTTGCACCAAAGATGTCTCAAGAATTCTTGGTCGTCGGCTCCGGACCTCACCCCACCGAATTTCACCTATATTCCAAAACCCCATCAAGAAGAGCACCCCCTGGACTTAACACCACCCACTCCAGATTTCCCCACCAGGTAAAAAATTGGAAAATGGGGTGGGCCGAGGTAGAATATATTCAGTATTTAAACTAATTTTAAATTTGTTGGTTTAATTAATATAGACATGTCTTTAAAAAATCAACATTAAATGTAAAACTTAATCTCCTGAGGTTTGCTGAAGGTCAAATTCATGTTAACTATGTTGCAATTTGTTAGCAAAAAGATAACTTAAAATGATGGTTAATCTTGTCTGACTTAAAGTTTTCATGGGTAACTGTTAAGATAGCTTTCAAAGTCTTTGGTAACCTGAAACTTTAAAAGTTTTCCTTGGGGGCGCCTGGGTGGCTCAGTCGTTAAGCGTCGTCTGCCTTTAGCTCAGGTCATGATCCCAGGATCCTGGGATCAAGCCCCAGTTCGGACTCCCTGCTCAGCAAGAGGCCTGCTTCTCCCTCTCCCACTGCCTGCTTGTATTCCCTCTCTCGCTGTGTCTGTCAAATAAATAAAATCTTTAAAAAAAACAAAAGTGGGGCACCTGGGTGGCTCAGTCGGTTAAGCGTCTGCCTTCGGCTCAGGTCATCATCTCAGGCTCCTGGGATCGAGCCCCACATCGGGCTCCCTGCTCAGCGGGGAGCCTGCTCCTCCCTCTCCCTCTGTGCTCTCACTCCCTCTCTCTTTCAAATAAATAAATAAAATCTTTAAAAATAAATAAATAAATAAATAATAAAAAAACAAAAGTTTTGCTTGGATGATAAATGGAACTGAATTCGTTGGACATCTAGGTCTTTTCCAAATAGGATAAAAAGTGCTAAAGCATTAATTACTGAATATAGGTTTGCGCTTTTGACTTCTTATTGCAAAGAAACGAAGGATATTTGGGTCTGCTGGTAAACATGCTTTGTGCTTAACTGATTCAAAAATTTGCCATCTAAAATTTTGGTGTTAGAGCGCCTGGGTGGCTCAATTGTTAAGCGTCTGCCTTCAGCTCAGGTCATGATCCCAGGGTCCTGGGATCGAGCCCCACATAAGGCTTCCTGCTCAGCGGAAAGCCTACTTCTCCCTCTCCTGCTCACCCTGTTTGTGCTCTCTCTCTGTCAAATAAATAAAAATCTTCAAAAAAATGTTTAAAGTTTTGGTGTTAACAGTTCACAATCGGTTACTACTTAGTTTTCACTGGGGACTTAGATTTCTAGGAGTGCAAAATTCTGCTAAATGTAAAGAAAACTGATGGGAATAAGGGAAACAACTCTGTTATGTAGAAAAGTAGGAGATATATAAGAAAGATATAAGGAATAGGAATGCATTTTTGTTTACGGTAAAAGAAGGTAATTTTGTCCTAAATAAGATGCTTGTTTGGAAAGAAATGGCTTGGGACAAATTTTGAATGCAAAGGAAAGTTGCAGAAGATTTGTGATGGGAAATCTTTGGAAGGGAATTTTAGGTGTGGTCAGAACGAACATGAAAATAAAGGGATTTTTAAAAGTACAGTGGTGTAAGATTGAAATTCTATCTGTTCAAAAGACAAGTTTTCTTGGAATCTTTGATCGGCTCTTAATAAGAAAATGTAAAAGATTTTTTTCTCTTTTTGTCTGCCCAGAAAACCAGTCTCTATGTTTGGCCTTTATCAGGTCTTTGATGATCCCTAATCCTGTTTAGGCATGTGCTTTAAAACTTTCTAAGGTTTTAACAAACTTCCCCCAAATTTAAATCATGAACAGTCTAATTAGGCTTGTTTGGTATGTTACCTTATGGTATAAGATCATCATCTCTCAGTATTTTGATTATTGAAGTGTTCTGTGTCACAGCCTTGCCAGTTATACTGTAACCTCTCCCCAGATTTTTTTAACCATGTCCATTTCTGAGTTTTTGTCATTTATAGTTATTATTATTCTCTTGTAAAATGTTTCATCTTCAAGGAGATACATATAAAGGACTTTCAGGGACAAATACAGGTATTCAATATAAAATCCTAAAACTGAAATGGGTAAGAATTTCCAGAATGAACAAAAGCTGCATTTAAATTAAGCAAGAATTAGTAACATGGGACTAAATGAACTAAAAATTATCGTTTTGTGACTCTAGATGTTAACTCTTCTAGATTAAGGAAACTAATAAGATACCTATGACTTACAAGAGTATGAGAAAATATTCATTTGTAGACAAACTGAAGCATTTAACTTCTATCTGAACCCTCTGAAATTCAAAAGGTTTCAGTTCAGTATTCTTTCTTCCATGGCAATTATAGTCATTTGCATAAGTTCAATAACAATCTGTTTCTCCTTGTAACAGGACACACTTGGAAATGTTGGTTATTTTACCAAGGCTTACTGGACTGTCCTATTTGAGAAAGACATGCATAGACTCAGATATGACTGAACTGCTTTAAGGAACTAATAAGGGTGACTTTATGAAACCTGGAGCCATAAAGCCCCTTGGAAATGCTGGACTGATACCTTGCTTACAGAGTTCCCAACAGCCTCACCAGCTGAGTAAGGAATGTCACTTCCTGGCAGGTGCGGGAACCTCAGGATATATTGGGGACCTCAAGAAGAGGAATCTGCCCACATCTACAGGTATTACAGGCATGTCTGATGGCAAGTAGGTGGCTTGGCTTCTAGCCTGAGGCACTACTAAAAGTTCAACCTAGAGATTCCTTAGAAAAGTTCCAGCAAAGCAGATTCTAAAAAATCTGTATGATCATTCTTACTGAGCTTATGTAAATAATTAGGCCAGGTTTGTTAATTGGGACTTGTTTTGCAAACATTAGTCTTGATTTGGCTATCTCTGAAAATGAGGGTGTTTTTTTTTTATTCGGGGCGGGGGGGGGGGGGGCGGGCATGAGAAGCAGGCTCCCTGCAGAGCAGAGAGCCTGATGCAGGATTCGTCCCAAGACCCTGGGATCATGACCTGAGCTGAACGCAGACGCTTAACCAACTGAGCCACCCAGGCACCCCTTAGAGAGAAAAATTTGTTTTGATAACCCACCTCTGTGGATGTTAAATCCTAGTTGGATTGGGCTTAAATGCTGTTTGCTTGAGCCACCTCTATTGAGGTACAATTGCAAACAAAGGCTTTAGCTAAGCATACAACAGCCCTCCTGGTAAAAGGAGCCTCAAAGTTCACTATGGGACAGTCCCTGACTGTAACGACCTCAGTCTTAAGAGACCAAAAGCCACCAATAGATTATGGGAAGCCTACTTATTGAACACCAGACAATGCTTATAGATATGCCTGAAATATTTTAAACCCATCTACCCTTATGCCTGGAACTGACTATGTTCTATAGAGCATAACTGTTCAGAGGTTTTTATTCTAGTCATCCAGATTTAAGATACCCCTATTAAAAAATGCAGATGACAGTTGGTTTCCTGATGGCAATAGTTTCATGGAAAAAGGAATAATAAAAGCTGGGTATGCTATAGCACTCGTGCTTGGCAATTGCCAAAGTCTTAATATTCATACTGACTCCAAATATGCTTCCCTAGTCCTTCATGCCCATAGAGCAATTTTAAAGAGGGAATTATGGCTTGATAATCAAATATGACCCTGAAATTATTACACAAATTCTAAGGCTAGCCCTCCAAAACCAAATACCCCTTGATACCCTGACTGCACTTCAAAGAGGCCCAGTATTAGACGGCTGGCTCCTATGGTTATGTGACTCTTAAAATTCTGGCCATGGCTTCCCCCAGGTGCTGCTGTACTCTGGGTTTTGCCTGGATGCACGGAGGCATTATTAAAACCATTACCAACCCAGCTAACCTTCCAAATTTAAAACAATAGTGGACATGTTCTGTGTTACATTGATATGACCACCTAGCATCCATCTTTGTTCCCTTTTTGAGACTGGAGGATGTTTGGCACAGGGAAGCTCTAATACGTACATGGTCAAAGCCCTAAATGACACTGAAAATAGCATTTCTCTATTAAATACTAAAGGAATACAAATGTGTGAAGCAGTTTTACAAAACAGAATGGCATTAGATGTTTTTAAGTGTTGCACAAGGTAGAACTTGTACAATCATAAAAACAGAATGCTGTGTATACATTCCAGATTACCAGAGAAATACTTCTGGGTTTCTAACTGACATGAATACTCAAACTGGTGCTTTAAATAGATCTATCTCTCTCTCCATTCATGATTGGTTAAATTCCTGGCTTAGAGGAAGATTATGGTCAACTATTAAGGGTCATGTATCATGAGGAATTCTTAATCTCAGGAAACAAACTGAGGGTTGCTGGAGTGGTGGGGGGTGGGAGGGATGGGGTGGCTGGGTGACAGACATTGGGGAGGGTATGTGCTATATGGTGAGCACTGTGAATTGTATTAAGACTGCTGAATCACAGACCTGTACCTCTGAAACAAATACATTATATGTTAAAAAAAAATCTGTTAAGGGTCACTTTATTGGACTTCTCATTCTTCTAGCCATACTAATCATAATGTGTTGCCTTTTTCAGTATCTCTCCACTTAGTGCGAGATTCCGTCCCTACAATGACCTCACATCAACAGATGATTCTTACCACCCACAGAGAGATTTCCTGACTTCCTGTCAGCCTTAGATTCAGCTGCCTCCCCTTTCGTAACTCCCCTAGGTAGGGACATCTCTACGCCCCTATTCAGCAGGACATTACAGAAAATGAGACCTTCTGCCTTCAACAACCTTAGATTTAAGGGTAAAAATTGCTCAGGGAGGAAATGATGAGGGAGCAGAAGGGGCAAGCTGAAGACAAAGCATAATATGAACAACCTCTCCCACCCCACCCCCTCCTCCCCTCTGGGTGGGACGTGTGTGACATTCCTCCAGGAATCTCCCAACTGTTTTAATGTTAATACCTTGCTGGGGGAGAAACAAGCTTGACAATGGCTCTGGTGTCTTGTACGTCAGTCCTCTTTAGCATATGAAAGTTCTTTTGAAACCTCCCTTTTCTTTACTTACCCCAACACGGGGACAGGACCCATGCTTTAATAAACCACCATTTTGCACCACAGACGTCTCATTCTTTCTTGGTCGTAAGCTCTGGACCACCCCCCACCGAACCTCACATATATTCCAAAACCGCATCACTTCCCATCACCCCGAGAAGCCCTACTCATCCTTTCTTGGGGGGGGCGGTTGGTTGTCCAATTCAGCATTTCCATAATCAATGTATCAGAAGTACCTAGATCTGGGACACCTGGGTGGGCCCAGTGGGTTAAGCATCCAACTCTGATTTCGGTTCAGGTTGTTATCTCAAGGTCATGAGACTGAGCCCCCCCCCCCCCCCCCCCCCCCCCCCCCCCCCTCCCCCGGACCCCCCCCCCCCTTCCCAACCCATTCAAAACCCCCCCCCCCCCCCCCCCGCCGCAAAAAAAAATCAGTGGCTAAAGCCCATGTTCTTCCAGTTCTCAGTTTTTTAAAAGAAATCTCTATAAAGTTACCTTACACAAAGTTACCTTCCACAATTCCTTCATTCCTATCTCCTGATTCTCTTCCTACCTCACCATTTAGATGTTTGTCTCTTTTTTTGCCAGCCAACATTACAGTCATAGGGGGGTAAAAAAGAAACTTAGGCACAAATAACAATTTATCAGTTTTTCAAGCAGCTATTACTGAACATTAAAAAATCAAAGAGCAGAATGAAGCAGATACCATAGTAGGCCATGCAGTCCAGAATAAAAGACCTAAAAAAGAAGCAAGTTTTGATAGCCTTGTCGTTAGGTTCTTGGCCTTACTTTGCTAGCATTCCTGTCCCTTAACTGCTCAGTGTGTCTTTACAATGAATGTCCCTTTACTTGAATCAGCTTGACCAGTTATCTGGTGCTTGTACAGAAGAACCAAACTCAAACACAAGGGTATCACTGAGTTGATATTTATTGAATCACACTGGAAGTTTATATTTTAATAAAGAGTGAGAGCTATATAGTACACTTAGAAAAGTAAAATTCAACAAATCAATACTTGCTGAGTATTCTCGGTAATGGACACATTTCAAGACACCTGCCTAGAAAGGGGAAGTCATGATTCCCACCACCTCTGGCCACCAACTACGGCGAAAGTATTCCCCTAAATGGCCAAATCACTAGTACCTGGTGAGAAATGATAAACTGACCTACTCAGGTTCCTCTCTAAGCATTTGGACCAGATAGCTAGGAAGAGATAAAATGAAATTCATATCTGGCAGTTGGGACTATCATTTTCATTCGAGTATAACTGGGTGAATAAGCATAAAACAGTCAACATAAAGAGAATGTGTTGAAAAAAGGCAGAAACAACACTATGGAACCCCTATAGAAACAGAAATCCACCTAGTACCAAGAAGGTCCACATATTTCCTGCTTAGGGGGTCAGAGAATACCCAGTGTTCTTTCATTTAATGCCCTGAATTTTTGCTAGCTAGAATAGATTTCTATACCTTGAGACTAAAACTGCCTTTACTCAAATATTTGTTTCCTTAACTACTGAATCTAAGTTGTCAGGAGATTTTCTCCTCCACAACTACCTTTGTTCTCCTGGAAGATCTTTTGTTCTCCTGGAGGATCTCCTAGATCACGATGGCTCTGTTTCACTAACACATATCCAGAACAATATAAGCAAAAGAGCTGGTGTCAAGAACATTACCAGAAGGAGATACCAGTGAGACAAACACAAGCAATAGCAGGAGAAACTTGAGGGGCACCTGGCTGACTCAGTCAGTAGAGCAGGTGACTCTAGATCTTGGGGTTACATGTTTGAGCCTCATACTGGGTGTAGATTTTACTTAAAAAAATAAGATCTTGGGTCTGGGTGGCTCAGTTAAACATCTGCCTTCGGCTCAGGTCATGATCCTGGGGTGTTGGGATTGGTTCCCACATCGGGCTCCTTGCTCATCAGGGGGCCTGCTTCTCCCTCTGCCTGCTCTGCCTGCCGCTTCCCCTGCTTGTGCTCTCTCTCTCTCTCTCTGACAAATAAAATCCTTAAAAAAATAATGAAATAAAATAAAATCTTAAAAGGCAGGAGAAACTTGACAGAATACGTTAAAAGAATATGAGAATTAACCTAGTTTGAACTTAACCATAAAGAGAAAGGGGTACCTGGGTGGCTCTGGCTTAAGCGTTTGCCTTCAGCTCAGGTCATGATCTCAGGGTCCTGGGATCGACCCCCACCCCCCCCCCCCCCACGGAGAGCTCCCTGCTCAGCGGGGGATCTATTTCTCCCTATGCCACTCCCCCTGCTTATGCGGACGCTCTCTCTCTCACTCATTCAAATAAATCTTTAAAAACAAAATAATTAAGAGGAAAAAAAACTGTTCTACAGCATCTTCTGCACCCCTACTACCTGTATTATAAACAATTAAGAACTAATATTTACTGAGACTTATTTTGTGTCAGTCTGTGTCCTATAAATTCTTTATATGCTTTATGATGTCTTTAACAGTCCTAGTAATTTGAAAATGTAGGTACTCAGGGCGCCTGGGTGGCTCTGTTGGTTAAGTGTCAGACTCTTGGTTTCGGTTCAAGTCATGTTCTCAGGATCCTGAGATCAAGCCTGGAGTCAGGCTCCAAGCTGGATGTAGCTTGGAGCCTGCTTGAGATTCTCTCTCCCCTCTTCCTCTCCTCCCCCCTACCATTCTCAAGGAAGGAAGGAAATGCAGCTACTCTTATGCAGGTACCCACTTTGTTAAAAAAAAAAAAAAAAAAAAAAAAAAGGCAAAAAGTGATTACATTCCTAGGGGAGGGGGGGCCTACTCTTTTGGCCTAAGTGGATGCAAACCCTACTGCATGACCTTATTCATGAAGTTTCCATTCTTATTTTTTCACTGTCAATAACAACAGTAAATACCATACTGAGTTTCAAGGCACTCTACTGCAAAATAGACGTTATTCTTCCATTTTATGTATGAGGAAACCAAGGTTCAGTGAAGTAACTTGTGCAGTCAGACAGCAGATAAAGATCAGAAATGGAATTCAAATTCAGGTCTCTACCCTTACAACTTCTCTGTTCTCGTCAAAAGCAAGCACAAAAACACACGTGGGTTAAACAGTTGTTCCAGCAACTGATCACTGTACTATTATGATACTGTCTTCCATGATACATAAGGGGGAAATGAAGTCACCACAATAGCCAGGGTCAGAATGAACTTACATTTCTTTATTATCATTAAAGATTGCTACTATCATTAGCAATTAAAAGTAAAAACATCAGAGTTACAGATTACCTAATGTGCCTGTGGCATTCTGCTAAGATGATTAACAGACCCATGTAATAAACTACTATAATTAAGTTACCAAAATTGTTTTGTTACCAGACTACCAGAACATATACACCTCATGTAAATGTCAGCACTTCCTAGACATAAAACAATTTAGAAAGTAAAAGGATGAACATATATTTTCAAAATCACTTAATGATACTAGTGACCTTTAAACACAAAAACCTCACAACTGCTGGTTCTGCCATTCTTTTTCTTCTTTACTTCACCAATCATGTTCAAGCTGAAATCAATGAGGACTAGGCCATTTTAACTACAGAAAGAAACTGTTAAATTGTTATGGAAGAACCTAATTAAAAGTGTAAAACTTAAGATAATGATCCGGGCATCTGGCTGGCTCAGTCAGCAGACTCTTCATCTCAGGGTTGTGAGTTCGAGCTCCACACTGGGTATAGAGATTACTTAAAAATAGAAAATCTTGGGGCACCTGGGTGGCTCAGTCAGTTAAGCATCTGCCTTTGGCTCAGGTCATGGTCTCAGGGTCCTGGGATGGAGCCCCGCAGCAGGCTCCCTCTACTCAGCAGGGAGTCGGCTTCTCCCTCTCCCTCTGCCCCCTCACACCTAGGCTCTCTCTCACAATAAAAATGGAATGGAATGGAATGGAAAAGGGAAAAGGGAAAAGGAAAAAGGAAAGGAAAGGAAAGGAAAGGAAGAAAGAAAATCTTAAAAAGATAGTATTATCTCTGCCTGTCTATAAACTACAGCCAGATACCTGAATGGCATATTCCTGACCATCAAAAGAACAAACTTCAAAAACATGAAAGGGACTCCCATACAACTATATAGATTACATCAAAAAATGTTTATCTGCAAATAGAGCACACACCAAAAAGTGTTCATTAGCAGTAAAAAACTTCATTCTAAAATATCAATCTAAAGAGAGGACATATGGAAAAAATAAAAGATAAATGAAAAATACTCGTCCAAAAATTATTAAATCGGGTTGTGGCAAATCTGTAAATACCAGGATCTTTTCAAAAAAATGAAAATGTAAGGGGCGCCTGGGTGGCTCAGTCATTAAGCATCTGCCTTCGGCTCGGGTCATGATCCCAGGGTCCTAGGATCAAGCCCTGCATCGGGCTCCCTGCTCCTCGGGAGGCCTGCTTCTCCCTCTCCCACTCCCCCTGCTTGTGTTCCCTCTCTCGCTGTCTCTCTGTCAAATAAATAAAATCTTTAAAAAAAATAAATGAAAATTTAACATGTTTGCCATCACTGGAATCAGGAACAATCCTACTGGCAGAGTACTGGAATCTATGTAAAGTAATGTGAAAGTTATTTGTCCAAAAAAAGGCACACAACTGGCTTTTCCCAAGTTTTTGATAGAGATTACTTAAAAATAGAAAATCTTGGGGCACCTGATACTTTGGGGCACCCCAAAATATCAAATTTTCTGAGATCACTTTGTCATTCCTTGTGCTAACAGGTATGTAATAGTAGGCATAAAAGGTTTAGAAGTGTGTCAAGAACCGTAAGAGTTTGTCAAAGAAAAAAACTACGGGCCTACACAGTCACTGATAAGAATTTTCTATAAATTATAAAACAGTGAATACTTTTTTTTTTAAAGATTTTATTCATTTATTTGACAGAGACAGACACAGCGAGAGAGGGAACACAAGCAAGGGGAGTGGGAGGGAGAAGCAGGCTTCCCGCTGAGCAGGGAGCCCAATGCGGGGCTCGATGCGGGGCTCGATCCCAGGACCCTGGGATCATGACCTGAGCCGAAGGCAGACGCTTAAAGACTGAGCCACCCAGGTGCCCCAAAACAGTGAATACTTCTAAACAGATGTACAACTTACCACCAGTGAAAACTACCAATTTTGGGAAATAAGTTCAGAGGAGAAATTATCTGCTACAGGGTATGCCTACAGTGTTGGTCTCGGCGTAGGAGGAGTATTTAAAGACTACTTCTCGAGTTAATCTGCTCTCCCTTGTCGATGGATATAGACAGAAGTTCAACGACCATGATACCTATGTCTTATTGCTCTCTTAACTGTTGAAGTTAACAACCACTAAGTAGTAAAACTGCACTCTATCATAGTGCCATGGTAATTCACCTTATTCCCCTAAAAGTAACCCCCACAGTATTAAAAATACGACACGCATTACACACAATTATTTGTAATGTGAGAAATTACCCTTGGTCTTAGGAGTGATAAAAATAGCAGAAAGAGGACTTCTAGTGCGCAGCTTCTTTAAAATGGTTCTTATCCTGCTTAATACTTTGTCAGACTTTTTAGAGCTTTTCAAGAAAGAAATTTGACAATATGCATCAAGTTTCATAAATGGTCATGCCCTCTGATGCAGTAATTCCACTTCTAGGAATTTAGCCAAGGCAAATAATCAGAAATATGATCAAAGATTTGTTAACACAGGTCTTCAACCAGGCATTGTGAGGGCAAAAGTGGTAAAAAGGTTTTATGGGATGCCTGGGTGGTTCAGCCGGTACAGAGACCAACTCTTGGTTTAGGTTTGGGTCATGATCTCAGGGTCGTGAGATCAAGCCCCACACTGGGCTCCCTGCTCAGTGGGAGTCTCCTTGAGATTCTCACTCTCCCTCTGCTCCTCTCCCACGCACACGTGTGCGAGCGCTCTCTCTCTCTCAAATAGATCTTTTAAAAAGTTTAAATAAACCAGGAATCATTAAATATAGCATATATTCATTTACAGAATCTTACACAGCTATTTAAGACATTTTTAAAATTGCTAAACAGAAGAAAATGTTTATCTGTAAGGATTCTACAAATCTCCATACATAAAAAGTTACATATATATTTCCATATAGAGACATAAATAAAACAAGACTCAAAGATAATATACTCAAATGTTAATTTAAAATTTCTTTAGTTTCTATATTTTGTGTAACGCCTATGAAAAAAAATCAGAAAGAATCTTCTAAAAATGAATCTGACAGACATTTATGTCTTTAAAATATGAATACCTTTCAAACCAAGAATCCTCTTCTAAAAACATCTTAAATAACCAAAATCAGGGAAAGGTTCATAAGCCAAGGTGCTCACTGTGCAGTTACTTTTATCATTAAGAAAAAACAGTAAATACTCTAAATAAAAAGTTAGGGGTAGGAATAGCCACGAATAAATAAAAAGGTTCGTTATGGTATGTCCAGAAGCAGTTTCCACAGGGACAGCACTGTGAAAAAGAACAGAAACAGGAGGGCCTTTTATAACTGTTTTAACAACTAGTACTTATCGACTATGTAGGTAGCAATATGTATTATTTAATTCTCAAACTATGAAATAATTCTTTAAGATTTTATTATTTATTTATTTGAGAGAGAGAGAGAGTACAAGCCAGCAGAGCCGCAGGCGGAGGGAGAAGGAGAAGCAGGCTCCCCGCTGAGCCCGATGCGGGACTCGATCCCCGGACCCTGGAATCATGACCTGAGCTGAAGGCAGACGCTTAACCAACTGAGCCACCCAGGCACCCCAGCTATGTGAAATAATTCTTATTCATCCTCCATTCCCCACTTTTTTAATGGAGGAGGAAACTGAGGCAGAGAAAGGTGAAAAATTTGCCCAAAGTTACCCAGGCAGGCAGACTCCAGAGTCTGACTCTTACCAGTGTCCTAGACTGGGGGATCAAAATGTGTCTGGGGTACTCCAACTGTTTCAGCAACAAAGACAAAAGGACCCATCCAGATCCAACAAAGCTGCACTAGATGAAGTCTGCTAGAAACTCAAAAGTGGAGAAGGAGCTGTGCACATTACTCTGCCACCCAACTGTGTATCTGAAGATATAACAGCCACCCACACAGCCCATCTGTGGCCAGAACTCTAGGATTCTTCCTTCTCTGTCAATTCAAGGATGATCAAAAGGAAGTAAGTCACCATGAGACTATAGGGAGTTAACTACTTAACGAGGAAAAAGAAATCACATCCTGAAGATTTCTGAAAATGATTTATCTATTGGAAGAGGGAATGAACATACAAAGACAAAAATTCATAGCAAAATTAAAACCCACAAGGCAGTAAGTAGTAAGACAAATAATAATGCAAACAAATCTGAAAAGAACTCAATCTGGAGGAGAAGATCAAAGATTAAAAGATAAATGAAAAAAGTGGAAATCCAATGTCCATCAACTGATGAATGTATAAAAATTATATAGTGTATCATATAAAGGAATATTATTTGGCCATAAAAAGGAACTGATAACATGCATGAACCCTAAAAACATTAGGTAAGTGAAAGAAGTCAGACATAAAAAGCTACACATTATATGATTCCATTTATCTGAAACATCCATAATAAATAAATCTACAGAAAACAAGAGTAGATTAGTGTTTGCCAAGGACTTGGGAAAGGAAAAAATAGGCAACGACTACTAATGAGTACAAAGTTTCTTCTGGGAGTGCTAAAAATGTCCTATAGTTATATAGCTGATAGTTGCATAACACTGTGAATGTACTAAAAACCACCGAATTATAAATATAAGGACGAATTTTAAGGTATGTGAAAAACATCTCAATAAAGCTGTTATTTAAATAATAAGAGTTGGCAAACTTTTTCTTTAACAGGCCAAATAATACAGACTTTGTGGGCTACACAGGGTCTTTGTCATACATTCTTTGCTTTGTTTTTATTTTCAACTATTTAAAAATGTAAAAACCATTCTTAGCTCAAGGGCCATACACACACAGGCAGCAAGCAAGATCTAGCACAGAGGCCATAAGTTTGCCAAATCTGGTTTAAAAATAAATCATTAAGGGGCGCCTGGGTGGCTCAGTCCATTAAGCATCCAACTCTTGCTTTTGGCTCAGGTCATGATCTCAGGGTCGTGAGATCGAGCCCCTCCTAGGTGCCACGGCTCAACAGAGAGTCTGCTTGAGATTCTTCCCCCTGCCCCTCCCCCAACTCATGCTCACACCTGCTCTCTCTCTAAAATAATCTTTAAAAAAATAAAATAAAAAATAAATCATTAAGAATTTTTCCAAGTGGGCCCCTGGGTGGCTCAGTCGGTTAAGCGTCTGCCTTCAGCTCAGGTCATGATCCCAGGGTGCTGGGATCGAGTCCCAAGTCAGGCTCCCTGGTCAGCAGGGAGTCGGCTTCTCCCTCTGCCCCCCCCTCCCCCGCCATGCTAGATCTCTCTCACAAAAATAAAATCTTTAAAAAAAAAAAAAAAAAAAAAGAATTTTTCCAAGTGAATACGTACTAAGTTAATGTTGATCCATAAACTTAAAGATCTCTTCTCAAACTTATAAATGGAGTTCTGCAAATATTATTAGGATAAAGGGAACAGGGGAAATTTATCAAACAGAATTTAATGTTTTATTAATAATTAAGATCATATAAAAGTAAAACAAGAATAAAATCACATTAAAAAATAAAGAAACTGCTCACATGAAAGATGCTGAACATCATTAGCCATCAGGGAAATACAGATTCAGACCACAATGAGATATCATTACGTATCTAACAGTAACACCACCAAATGCTGGTAAGGGGACAGAAGAACTGCACTGTTCCAACATTGCTGGTAAGAATGCAAAATGGTACAGCCACTCTAGAGAACAATTTAGCAGTTTCTAAAAAACTGCACATGCAAGTATCACGTGACCCAGCAAGTGCACTCCTGGGCCTTTTTATCCCAGAGAAATGAAAACTTATGTTCACAGAAACACCTGAACATGAATGTTCATAGCAGCTTTATCTGTAGCAACTAAAAACCAGAATCTGCCCAGAATCTGCAGGACCCTCTGCAGAGTAAGAAAAGGCCAATCCCCAAAGCCTATATACTAGATTGATTCCATTCATATAACAATTCTGCAATAACAAAATTGCAAATTTTGAGAGTAAGATAGATTAGTGGATGGGGGGAGCTCTCCTACCCCTACCTCACAAAGGGAAGGTGGGTGTGGTTATAAGAAGGGCTACTCAAAGGTCTCTGTGGTTTTGAACTATTTGGTATTTGGTATTTTGACTACCATGGTAAATATACGAACCTACACAGGTGAAAAAATTATACTGAACTTAATACACACACACAGATGAGTCCAAAACTGGAAATACCTAAGATTGGGTGGATTTTTATATTATCTTAGCTGTGATGTCATATTACAGAACTGTTACATGCAAAATGTTATGGGGGGGCGGGAGGAGTAGAGCAAAGTATATAAAGGATTTCTCTGTATTATTTCTTACAATAGTATGTGAATCAACAATTAACTAAAAAAAAAGATAGTTCTTGAGGAAAAAATTAAAATAACCATATATATAACCAAAGGAACCTTCTCTCAATCTACAAAACTATGAAGATAAAAAGGTCTCACTCATATAGCACATAAAAATCACATCCTGAACAAATTGTCCTAATGTTGGAGTATTCCCTAAGTATCCCAGCAGGGGGAAAAAAATACCTTATCCTTGGTTCTCTAAAATACTATGTGCCAAAGACAATAAAATAATATATACTATCTATGGCCCAAAGATTTTTATGTCCTGACACAACTGTCTTAAACACAATACAGGGGCGCCTGGGTGGCTCAGTCAGTTAAGTGTCTACCTTCAGGTCAGATTATGATCCCAAGGTCCTGGGATCAAGCCCCGCATTGGGCTCCCTGCTCAGCGGGGAGTCTGCTTCCCCCTCACCCCTCTCCCCCTGCCTCTCTCCCCAGCTTGTACTCTCAAAAAAAAAAAAAAGGGAAAGAAACACAAATAGAAATGTAATAAAATATGCCACCCACATGCCATCTTTCAAGTAATGAGTGTACCAAGCATTCCAGCTGAGAATTAAAATTAAGCACACAAAATGGATAAAGTCACACAACCATTTAATGAAATACTACTGAGCAATAAAATGGACCAATGTATTGTTATATACAACACAGGTTCTCCAATGCATTATGCTAAGTGAAAAGAACCAGACTTAAAAGTTACATACATTTACAATATACAACATCTGGAAAAGGCAAAATTAGAGGGGAAAAAAAAAAGATTCATGATTACCAGAGGCTGGGAATGGAGTTAAGAACTATGAAGGGACTCCAGGGAATCTGCAGTTTTATATCCTGATTGTGGCGGTTACAAGAATATATCCATTTATCAAAACCTACAAAACTGTAAACTAATATATTTACTGTATGTAAGTTATATCTTAAAAATGGGAAAAAATAATTACACAAGAGGTAGAATAGCATTATAAAGGACTAACAGTATTTTTCCGCTTCTAAGGCTTAAGTGAAGAAAATAATTCAAACTACAATTGATAAACAAAAATACTCATTAGAGCACCACCTACAATGGTAAAAATTTAGAAGCCTAAATGATCAATATTAGGAAACACAGAAACGAATGAGACCCTTAAATAGAAAAGAATATTACATAACCTTAAAATCATCTATGGAAATATTCTACCATAAAATATTTTGATATGTTAGCCCAAAAAAGATAGAAAACTATTAATCACAGAAATGTTTTTATTTTTATCTCAACTTGTTCCAAAAAGGATTCAGAGTGACTTACAAAATCAAATAAATTCAACTAGTGAGAAAATTAAGGCAAAGGGGAAATGAGAAGAGCCTCATTTATAAAATAATGTAATTGAGTCCTAAATACTTGCTAGAAATGAGTCATAAGTTTAGCTCTAATCTCTCCAATGGTTAACCAAAACAGAGAAATAATCAGTAAAAATTCATACTGCCATCAGATTTAAAAAAAAAAAAAAGCAAACTTCAAGAAGCAATCATTCTTTTAATAGCACCAAAGAGATTTTTCTGTCTAAAAATATAATCATTTACATTTTTACAAGTTTTGAATAAAAAACCAGATGGTCCTATCACAAAAGGTAAACTAACAGGAGAATCTTGTAGAAGATTGAATTACAGTTAGTTGGTGGTTGGTTGGCTGGATTTGAGGTTTGCTTCTTGGGTGTTTTTATAATTTTTTAATCGTATGTACTTTCCAAAATACTTACAATAAGCATTTATGGATTTTAGAAATCAAAAGTAACTACAAGTTATATTGTATTAAATAGGATGTGAAAAGATTTTATTTGATTATTTATTTATCAGAGCGAGAGCAAGAGCGAGCGAGCGAGAGAGAGAGCACAGAAGGGGGAACAGCAGGCAGAGGGAGGAGCAGGCTCCCCGCTGAGCAAGGAGCCCGATGCAGGACTCAATCCCAACAGGACCGAAGGCAAAACACTTAACGGACTGCCATCCAGGCGTTATTTGATTTTTAAATCACTGTTTATGATGATACACAGAATGAAACTGGGCCATGGAAAAAGTCCTTAGTTTACCTGTAATATTGAGAAACATAATTATACTCGTCGCCAATAACAATGACCCTTGTTTTAACCTATCTGTTTTAACCTATTTATTTATTTATTTAAGTAATCTCTACACCCATCATGGGGCTTGAACTCACAATCTAAGATCAAGAGTCACAAGCTCTACTGACTGAGCCAGCCAGGTGCCCCTCTGCATGTATTTTTAGATGTAAGGAGAATAAATCTGGTGAGATAACCCAGAAGGTTTCATGAGTTGAACACTTCATTATCATTATTACAATACAAACAACTGGCACAAGAAATAGGAGCTTCCTGTATTTAACAAGTCTTTAGCCAGGAGGCCTACAAACTGTCTTCCTCCACTCAGCAACCTTGACATGAACCCTCACTATACCTTCTCATTGAGTAAATCTATCCAGGTAAGTCACAGCAACATAATTAAGAAGGCAGCTATCAGGGGCACCTGGGTGGTTCAGTCAGTTAAGCATCTGCCTGTGGCTCAGGTCCCAGGGTCCTGGGATGGAGTCCCACCGTGGCTCCCTGCTCTGTGGGGAGTCTGCTTCTCCTTCTCCTTGCCACTCCCCCTGGCTTAAGTTCTCTGTCAAATAAATAAATAAAATCTTTAAAAAAAAGGAAGAAGGGCAGCTACCAAGCACATCAAATGGCTCGTTCTGGACTTTATGATCCTAAAAGAGTCATAAATCCAAAACTGTATCTGTAGGAGAATATATTTTAATAGAGTTCCTACCTCCTTTGAATTAAAAAAAGAAAAAGATGTGCTAATCAAAATAATCTTTTAAGCACTGGCATGTATCAACTTATGTGGTTTGATTCTTTATGAAATTCCACCTGAGGGAGAGAAAATAAGAATTCCACCTGATATGATGCGAACAGTAAACCTTAATTTGTTCCTCTTTTGAGCAGTTACTATCTGTAGCTCATTACCCTACAGTTTGTATTACTGTGAGGTCATGATGCATCAAGTTTTCCATCCTGGGGTTGAGAGGAACTTAAGGTATAGCAAATTTATTAGGCTTTTAAACTTAAAAGACTATGGGTGCCACGGGTGCCACAGAGTAATGTTTGAAATTGGATTTAAAAATCAAAACACAAAGGTTTTTTTTTCCTCCCATTAAAGTTAATGTCTTTGAGGTAATTTTGATTTCTAAAAACAATAAACCTTGACAGCAAACATTTTGGAAAGTACAGAAATTACAAAATGGTTTAAAGGCTATTGAGAAAATTAAAGTGGACAGAGCTGCAATTTAAATAATGTTAATGGAAGGCCTCAATGAGAAGGTAACATTTAAGCAAAGGACTTAAAGGAGGTAAGGGAGCCACTTTTTTTTTTTTTTTAAAAGATTTTATTTTATTTATTTATTTATTTGACAGAGAGAGACACAGCGAGAGAGGGAACACAAGCAGGGGGAGTGGGAGAGGGAGAAGCAGGCTTCCCAGAGAGCAGGGAGCCCGATGCAGGGCTCGATCCCGGGACCCTGGGATCATGACCCGAGCCAAAGGCAGACACTTAATTGACTGAGCCACCCAGGCGCCCCAAGGGAGCCACTTTTACAGACATCTGTGGAGGAGCATTCATCCCTTCGGGATTGGGGCATACCTGTGATTCTACAAATAACAAGAATTGTTTTACTGTCATTCCAAATGCCATTAAAATACAATAATTAAAGTCTAGACCTAGGCAGAAAGCAGATCAGCAGTTGCTGCTGGGGGAATTCAAAGAGGCCCACAAAACTTTTGCAGAAGATGGGAATTATCATTATGATTATAGTGATCATTCCACAGGTTGAATACTGATATGTCAGTACTCATATTACACACTTAAAATGTGTGCATTTTATGTCAATTATACCTCAATAAAGATAATTAAAAAAAAAAAATTCTAGCCCTAGAGTAAGAATAAACATATCAATAAAACAAATGAGTCAAAACAGATCCACATATAGAAGGAGACCTAATTTACTGTAAAGGAGGTCTTTCAAATCAATAAATGGTGCTAGGATCACTAGTTACCAATGTGAGAAAAGTAAATCACATCACTGCTTCCTGCCTACACAATACACAGAAATAAACTCCAGATGAATTACAGATTAAAACATAAAAAGAGAACTACAAAAATAGTACAAGAAACGCAGGAGACTGGGTGAGGGATGACCTAAGTATATAAAGAAGTCAAAAGCAAAAGACCAACACTTTTGATTACATACATTTTAAAACTCTGCATTGCAAAAGACACAACAAAGTTAAAAGAGATATAAAAGCGGTCTTATAAATTTAGGAAAATAAGGGGCACCTGGGTGGCTCAGCCTGTAAGTGTCTGCCTTCGGCTCAGATCATGATCCCAGGGTCCTGGGATCAAGCCTCGCATCGGGCTCCCTGCTCCGTGGGAAGCCTGCTTCTCCCTCTCCCACTCCCCCTGCTTGTGTTCCTGCTCTCACTATCTCTCTGTCAAATAAATAAGTAAAATCTTTAAAAAAAAAAAAATTTAGAAAAATAATATATACACCAACAGAAAAAATAAACAATACTCATAAAATGTTGGTAGAACTTTAAACTGGGAGAACAATGTGGAAATCTGGAGAACAATGTGAAAATATGTATCAAAACTTTAAATGCATTCTTTTGTTTGATCTGTCAATTTCACCTCTGTAAATATATTCTAAAGAAATGATTGCAGAATACAAAATAAAACTACCACATTGTTTACTACAGCACCGTTTAGAATGTCAAAAGCCAAAAAAAAGTTCAGTGATCTGGGATAAGTCAGTCAAAATAAAGTATTGTAGTTCCATGCACCATGGCTCTTAAAGAATATACAAAGTTATTTACTAACCTGAAAGGATAGCCACAATGTATTAAGGGCAAAAAGACTATCATACAGTGTGTTCACACATACGTGCAGTGTAGTACATTTACAATGTTCCCATTTGGCTTAAAAGTACAACACATTCCTAAATCTGTGTTTATATACGCGAAGGAAACATCTAGAAGGAAATGACCTGTGCTATTAAGTATTTAACTCTGAAAAAGTTATTGAAAAGTTTTAGATCATAAAAAAATTTCCTTTTTAGACGGAAAATAGATTAGTGGTTGCTTAGGGCTAAGGGGATGGGAGAAGTAGACAGTGACTGGTATTGGGTACATAGTTTCTTTTTGGCAAAATGAAAATGTTCTAAAATTTGATTGTGGTGACAGTTGTACAACTCTATACTAAAAAACCACTGAATAGTACACCTTTTAAATGGGTGAATTGTATGGTATGTGAATTATATCTCAATAACTTTTTAAAATTCCACTTTAGAACAAAATTCGTAACCATAATACAGAATAAAAATTGTGCATTTTAAAATTCACAGTTGGGGGGCGCCTGGCTGGCTTAGTCAGTACAGCATGCAACTTGATCTCGGGGGTCATGATTTCAAACCCCACGCTGAGTGTAGAGATCACTTAAAAAATATTTAGGGGGCGCCTGGGTGGCTCAGTCGTTGAGCATCTGCCTTCGGCTCAGGTCATGATCCCAGGGTCCTGGGATCAAGCCCCACATTGGGCTCCCTGCTCGGCGGGAAGCCTGCTTCTCCCCCTCTTACTCCCCCTGCTTGTGTTCCTTCTCTTGCTGTGTTTCTCTCTCTGTCAAATAAATAGATAAAATCTAAAAAAAAAAAAAATTAAATAAAGATTTAAACAATAAATAAGATAAAAATAAAATTCACAGTTTGTACCTTATACCATGCCCAATAGAAAGCTCAAATCCAAACAGCACTTCTTAAGAAGCTTTAAGTAGGAAAAGTGAGTCACTAGTCTTAAAAGCAGTTAACCACTGACAATATATGGTTATATTACAACCTTAAGGTTAAATTACAACCTTAATCCTACGTTCGTAAGGATACTATCTTCTTGAACTATGCTGGCACATACTATTCACTTCAGAGAACAGGAATGAACCTTGTAAATGTATTAAGCTGAAAAAGTATGGCACTGTTTTCCAATTATGTGTTGTAACTGTGAACAGAAACAAAGTTTCAAAGTTTCACAAATTAAGGAGAGTAAACCTTGCTCCTCCAGGCCCTTATGGTTTCAAGAAATCTCGGGATGCCTGGGTGGCTCAGTCAGTTAAGCGTCTGCCTTTGGCTCAGGTCATGATCCCAGTGTCCTGGCATCGAGTCCCACATCGGCCTCCTTGCTCAGCAAGGGGCCTGCTTCTCCCTCTGCCTGCCTCTGTCTCTCTGATAAATAAATAAAATCTTTAAAAAATATATATATATATAAAAAAAGAAATCTCAAGGAAAAAAAAGGCAAAGCAAAAAAAGCATAAAAGCAGAGTTGATAAGAATTAATTTAAAAGTTCTTTAATGCAATCCTTCAATAAATGCTAACTGGCTCCTCATCTTCAGGCCCAAAAGCCTTTCAGTATTCAAGATCCCACATTCTGTTACAACTTACACCTTATCAATTCAAAATAACATCTTTTTTTTTTTTAAAGATTTTATTTATTTATTTGACAGAGAGAGAGAGACAGTGAGAGAGGGAACACAAGCAGGGGGAGTGGGAGAGGGAGAAGCAGGCTTCCCGCTGAGCAAGGAGCCCGATGTGGGGCTCGATCCCAGGACCCTGGGATCATGACCTGAGCCGAAGGCAGGCGCTTAACGACTGAGCCACCCAGGCGCCCCTCAAAATTACATCTTAATACCCTTCAAAATAAAATACTTCACTCAATAAAGCTCTTCAATATGCCCTGATAACATAATGTATTCATTCATCATTTATGAGGTATACACTATTTGTCAGGTGCTAGAGATAGAAGGCTGAAAGATTCTTCAAGAGGAACCATCACAGTAGTTCTGAACCAAAGTGCACATGAGATCACCAGGGAGTGCTTTTTTAAAAACGCATGAACTGGGGCGCCTGGGTGGCTCAGTTGGTTAAGCGACTGCCTTCGGCTCAGGTCATGATCCTGGAGTCCCTGGATCGAGTCCCGCATCGGGCTCCCTGCTCGGCAGGGAGCCTGCTTCTCCCTCTGACCCTCCCCCCTCTCATGTGCTCTCTCTCTCTCATTCTCTCTGTCTCAAATAAATAAATAAAATCTTTAAAAAAATAAAAAAAAATAATAAAAAATAAAAACGCATGAACTGCATCTCATCACTGGAGATTTTGATTCAGGAGGTCTGGACTTAAGCCCAAGAATGTGTTTACCGAAACAGCTTCCTAGCACCCAATGGTAAAAGAAAAAGTAAATACTCAACTCCAATATAGGGAGCTGAATGCTTCCGTAAGATGAGTATCAAATATGACAACAGCACCAAAAGGAACCTAACCTTCAAAAAAGAGAGGGGGAGCCCCTGGGTGGCACAGTTGCTTAAGCGTCCGACTCTTGGTTCTGGCTCAGGTCATGCTCTCAAGGTCGTGGGATCAAGCCCCATGTCGGGCTCTGCGCTCAGTGCAGAGTCTGCTAAAGATTCTCTCCCCCCCCCCCCATGCTTGCTCACTTTCTCTAAAAAAAAAAAAAAAAACTTAAAAAAAAAAAAAAAAAAAAGGAGGGAACAAAGGAGGTTTACCAGAGATGGAGATACTTTAGTTGAAACTTGAAAGATGAGAAAGTGGCTAGGTGGATGAGAAAGGAAGGGGGTTCCAGAGAAAAGTACATCAATAAAAAATGCCCAACCATGTTGAGGAATTACATACACTATAAAATCAGCATCTGTGTTCTGAAAATTACAAATACTTCGGTATAGCTGAGGTGGAGTACCAGTAAAGACTGGTAAGCTGGTTCAAAACATGAACGGCCTAAATTATGCTACGCTGAGGAGCCTGGAAGTTATTCTAAAAGCAACTGAAAAGCAAAAAAAAAACAAGATTTAGGCAAGGATGAGACATGAGATTTGTGTCTTCAGAAATATCAATTTGGCAGCAACACAGAAAAGAGCCGGGGGGGGGGGGGGGGACACAGAAAACCAATCAGAAGACTACTGTAAATGTCCTGGCAAGAAACATAACCCTACCAAATAAGGCAGTATGAATATAACCTGGGAACTACTGGAGGCTGGATGCAGGAAGCTAAGATTCCTAGGTTGCCCATAATGGGGATGGCATCCACAGAAATAGGATGTAGGGAATGATGGACACTAATGACTTCAGTTTTGAACAGCATCACAGCACTCCCTGAGCACCTATTATGCATCCATACTGGGCTCCTATAATTAGACATACAAACTAAACTCTTAACTGCTGTCCCTAAACTTTAATATATGCACAGCAGGTAGGGCTTAAAATGTATGATGTGTAAAAAGAGGCCTGTTATGATTTAAGGAAAAGTTGACTACTCCATGATGAAGAATGGCAGGTCTCCAGACTGGTCCGGTGATAAGAGCATGAGGTATCACCTTTCAACATGTATCATCTGAGACCATTAAACATGGTGTCTCATTTTTCTGACCCTGCATTTCCTCATTCATAAAATGGAAATGATAAAAACCAACAGTTACTGGGGATCCAAATCATATGTAAAACATGAGAATGGCTCTAGCATACCGCTTATGGAGAGTACCATAAGGAGCCTGGAAGTTATTCCAGATACAGAAAGGCAGTACTCAACGCTATAATAAAATCACCTCTAGATCTCACTGGATACACTCAATCTATCCTAGCAACCTCTGCTCAAAACACGAATGTATAAGCCAACTCACTTTCATTCAATACAGTAAACCAAGCTCTTTATTTTTTTTTGTATGCATTTTTGGTGTTTTTTTTTTAACAATTTATTTGTAAGTAAGCTCTACACCCAATGTGGGGCTCAAACTCAAGACCCAGAGATCGATCGAGCATCACATGCTCCACTGAATGAGCCAGGCAGGCGCCCCAATAAGCTCTTAATAGAAGGTATAAGGTTGGAGTGCCTGGGTGGCTCAGTTGGTTAAGTGTCGGCCTTCAGCTGAGGTCATGATCAGGAGTCTGCTTCTCCCTCTCCTTTTGCCCCTCTCCCTGCTTATGCGCTTGCTCGCTCGCTCGCTCTCTCTCATTAATTAATTAATTAATTAAATCTTTTAAAAAAAGGTATAGGGCGCCTGGGTGGCTCAGTCGTTAAGTGCCTGGCTTCGGCTCAGGTCAGGATCCTGGGATCGAGTCCCACATCGGGCTCCCTGCTCCGCGGGAAGCCTGCTTCTCCCTCTCCTACTCCCCCTGCTTGTGTTCCTGCTCTATGTCTCTCTCTGTCAAATAAATAAATAAAATCTTTAAAAAAATAAAAATAAAAATAAAAAAATTTAAAAAGGTATAAGGTTTATCTTTTTTGCCTTTTTAAACCTATAAAAATTTCACGGTTTGAAATTTGGAAAATACAAAACATACAAGACGAAACCAAATTACCCATAATCTCCCCACCCACCCAAATAAAGGGAGGATTTTGTCATATTCCTCCCAGTCATATTTTTCCCATGTACTCACTCTTAATGAACATACAGAGCTTAAAGCCCATTTTCTAGATAATAAATTAACAAAGGAACTGTATTTAATATAAAATTAGTCTCACCTGATTTGTGTCACCCACACACACCACAGCCCCATCTTAGAACTCATTACAATGTAGACACTCACTGAAATTCTCACCTGGAAGAAATTTTCTTTATAATTCCTTCATCACTTCATGAAACTAGGTTTCTTCATAGAAAGAACAATATATTAATTTCATTGGTTTGAATTTTACTAGGCTTCTGACCCCTATAAGTAGTATCTCCTTAATTTGGCCAACTGGGGAAAAAAAAACAATTTAAATAGATTCTTAGCAAATTAAAGAAATTTTTTAATTAACAGCAGGTATGGTGCTTTTAAATACATACGATAACTAGAATTAAGTTAATGAACTGTTTCCTTGTTAAAATCCTTAGGGAATTTCCTTTAACAGAAAAAAATTATTTCTCATTAGTGGATCAACTGACTGTATGTATATTCATGACATCTAAAGAGGAGAGTTCCCTGAAAACACCAGCTCTCTGTATTTCAAGCATTCCTCTTCCTAAGGTTGTAAACAAGTTTACTTATGCCATTAATTTGAAAACACTTACTTCACAGAGAAGAAAGTTACCATTAGTTCCAGTAAAACTTGTTGCTTAGAAAAATTCTAAATCTATAGTGTAAAGCTGTAAAAAAAAACTGACCCTCCCAACCTTATTTCTAAAAAGCCCTGGCACATATATGGCAAAAACTCTCAACAAAATGGGTATAGAGGTGGGGCGCCTGGGTGGCTCAGTTGGTTAAGCAACTGCCTTCGGCTCAGGTCATGATTCTGGAGTCCCGGGATCGAGTCCCACATCGGGCTCCCTGCTCAGCGGGGGGTCTGCTTCTCCCTCTGACCCTTCCCCTCTCATGCTCTGTCTCCCATTCTCTCTCTCAGATAAATAAATTAAAAAAAAAAAAAAAATGGGTATAGAGGAAATATACCACAACATGATAAAGGCCATATATGACAAACCCACAGCTAACATCATACTCAAGGGTGAAAACCTGAAAGCTTTTCCTCTATGATCAGGAACAAGACAAGAACTCCCATTCTCGCCACTTTATTCAACACAGAACTGGAAGTCCTAGCCATGGCAGACAAGAAAAAGAAATAAAAGGCATCCAAATTGTTAAGGAAGAAATAAACACTATTTGCAGAAGACATGATACTATTACAGAAAAGACCCTAAACACTCCACCAGGGCTCCTGGGTGGTTCAATTGGTTAAGCATCTGCCTTCGGCTCAGGTCATGATCCCAGGGTTCTGGGATGGAGCCCCAAGCTGGGTTCCTTGCTCAGCGGGGAGCCTGCTCCTGCTTCTCCCTCTCCCTCTCCCCGTGCTTGTGTTCCCTCTCTCTCTGTCTCTCTCTCTGTCAAATAAGTAAAATCTTAAAAAAAAAAAAAAAAAAAACTCCACCAAAAAAATCTATTAGAATAAATGAATTCAGTAAACTCACAGGATACAAAATTAATATACAGAAATCTGGTGCATTTCTATTCGAACTATGAGAAAGAGAAATTATGAAAACAATCTCATTTACAATTGCATCAAAAAGAATAAAACATCTAGAAATAAATTTAACCAAGAAGGTAAAAGACCTGTACTCTGAAAACCTGTAAGACGTTGATACAAGAAACTGAAGATGACACAAATAAATGAAAAAATATACCATGTTCACAGAATGGAAGAATTAATATTGTTAAAAATGTCCATATACAAAGCAATCTACAGATTCAATGCAATCCCCATCAAAATACTGAGTATTGGGGCGCCTGGGTGGCTCACTTGGTTAAGCGGCTGCTTTCAGCTCAGGTCATGATCCCAGGGTCCTGGGATCAAGCCCCACATCGGGCTCCCTGCTCAGCCGAGAGCCTGCTTCTCCCTCTTCCTCTGCTGCTCCCCCTGCTTGTGCTTGCTCTCTCCCTCTCTCTCTGTCAAGTAAATAAATAAAATCTTAAAAAAAAAAAAAAAAAATACTGAGTATTTTTCAGAGCTAGAATAATCCTAAATTTGTACAGAACCAAAAAAAAACAAAAACAAATAACAAAGAGCCCAAGCAATCTTGAGAAAGAAAACAAAGCTGGAGATATACTCCCAGATTTCAAACTATACTACAAAGCTATAATAATCAAAACAGTATAGCACTGGCACGAAAAAGACACACAGATCAACGGAGCAGAATAGAGAGCCAGAGACCGGTCAATTAATCTACAACAAAGGAGGCAAGAATATACAATGGGGAAAGAATATAATGGGGAAATAAACAAGACAGTCTCTTCAATAAATCGTGTTAAAAAAACTGGACAACTACATGCAAAACTATGAAACTCACTCTCTTACACCATACAGAAAAATAAACTCAAATGGACTGAAGACCTAAATGTAAAGCCTGAAACCATAAAACTCCTAAAGAAAAACAGAGGCAGTAAACTCTTGGACATGAGTCTCCGTAATATATTTTTGGATTTGTCTCCTCAGGCAAGGCCCATCAAACTCCTAAAGAAAAACAGAGGCAGTAAACTCTTGGACATGAGTCTCCGTAATATATTTCTGGATCTGTCTCCTCAGGCAAGGCCCAATAAATAAATAAAACTACATCAAACTAAAAAACTTTTTCACAGTGAAGGAAACCATCAACAAAATGAAAAGGCAACCTACTGAATGGAAGGAGATACTGCAAATGATGTACCTAATAAGGGGTTAATTTCAAAATATGTGAAGAAACCGTACAACTCAACACCAAAATATCAAATGATCTGAGTAAAAAATGCACAGAGGACCTGGATAGAGATTTTCCGAAGAAGACAAACAGATGGCCAATAGACACATGAAAAGATGCTCAACATAACTAATCATCAGAGAAATGCAAATCAAAACCAAAATGACATACCCCCTCACACCCATCAGAATGGCCAGTATCAAAAAGACAAGAGGGGCACCTGGGTGGCCCGGTCAGATAAGCATCTGCCTTTGGCCCAGGTCATGATCCCAGGGTCCTGGGATGGAGCCCCACATCAGGCTCTCTGCTCAACAGGGAGCCTGCTTCTCCCTTTCCCTCTGCCTGCCACTGCCCCTGCTTGTGCTCTCAATCTCTCTCTCTCTGCCAAATAAATAAATAAAATCTTAAAAAAAAAAAAAAAGACAAGAAATAGGTGGCTCAGTCAGTTAAGCATCTGCCTTCCGCTCAGGTCATGGTCCCGCTCCTTCTGCTCCTCCCTCCCCCCAGGCTCGTCCCCTCTTGCGCGGGCAGGCACACTCTCTCTCTCAAATAAATAAATAAAATCTTAAAAAAAAAAAAAAAAAGACAAGAAATAACAAGTGTTGTCAGGGATGTGGAGAAAAGGGAATCCTTGTGCACAGTTGGTGGGAATGTAAATCAGTACAGCCACTATGGAAAACAGTACGGACGTTCCTCAAAAAATTAAAACTAGAGGGGGCACCTGGGTGGCTTGTTCAGCAGAGCCTTCGGCTCCAGTCATCCTAGGGCCCTGGGACAGAGCCCTGCACCGGGCTCCCTGCTCAGCAGGAGTCTGCTTCTTCTCCCTCTGCCTCTCCCCCTCAACTCGTTCTCTCTCTCCCTCTCTCTCAAATAAATAAAATCTTTTAAAAAAAAATTAAAACTACAGGGGTGCCTGGCTAGCTCAGTTGGAAGAGCATGAGACTCTTGATCTCGAAGTCATGAGTTCGAGCCCCATGTTGGATGCAGAGATTACTTAAATAAACTTAAAAAAAAATAAAACTAGAAATACCATACAATCCAGCAATTCCACTTGTGGGTATTTATCCAAAGAAAATGAAAAAACTAATTCAGAAAGATATATACACCCCTACGTTCATTACAGCATTATTTATAATAGCCAAGATATGGAAACAGCCTAAGTGTCCACTGATAAATGAATGGATAAAGAAGATGTGGTATATATATACAATGGAATATTACTCAGCCACAAAAAAAGAATGAAATCTGGGGCACCTGGGTGGCTCAGTTGGTTAAGCATCACCTTCGGCTCAGGTCACGATCCCAGGGGCCTGGGATTAAGTCCCATGTCAGGCACTCTGTTCAGCGGGCAGCCTGCTTCTCCCTCTCCCTCTGCCCCCCCCCCCCAGCCTGCTTGTGCACGCGCACTCTCTCTCTCACTCTCTAATGAATAAATAAAATCTTAAGGAAAAAAAAAGGAAATCTTTGCATTTGTGACAACATGGATGGTCCTAGAGGATAGTATGTTAAATGAAATCATACAGAAAAAGACAAATACTGTATGATTTCACTTATATATGGAATCTAAAAAACACAACAAACAAAACAAAGCAGGTTCATAAATACAGAGAACTGATAGTTGCAGGGATGGGGGGCCTTCGGGGGATGGGCAAAAAGGTAAATTAAGAAGTACAAACTTAAGAAGTAAGTCATGGGGATGTACAGTGTAAAGATTATAATCAATAACAGTGTAATAAGTTTATATGATAACAAATGGTAACTAGACTTATCATGGTGATCATTTCATAATGTATGTGTCAACTCACTGTGTTGTACACCTGAACCTAAAATGTCAACTACACTTCAGTAAAAAAATTAAAATTTAAAAATAAAAAATACACAGAGTGCCTGGCTGGCTCAGTCAGTAAAGCATGCAACTCTTGACTTTTGATCTCGGGGTCATCAATTCGAGCCCCACACTGGGCCTAGAGCTTACATTAAAAAAAAAAATTAAGCCTACAGAAAAGTGCCACCAGACACCTGTGATTCAGATCCTGGGTTTCAATCAATTATTAAAAAGGTAAAACCAGGGGCGCCTGGGTGGCTCAGTCGTTAAGCGTCTGCCTTCGGCTCAGGTCATGATCCCAGGGTCCTGGGATCGAGCCCCGCATCCGGCTCCCTGCTCCGCGGGAAGCCTGCTTCTCCCTCTCCCACTCCCCCTGCTTGTGTTCCCTCTCTTGCTCTCTCTGTCAAAAAATAAATAAAAATCTTTTTAAAAAATAAATAAATAAAATGTTAAGAAAAAGTAAGTAAAAATTAAATAAACAAAAAATACAAAGCACTGCCACCAGGGAAGAATTTCCATTATGTTTATATTTATACATTAGAGACTTATATACCTTTAAAAATCTTTAGGTATCCAAAAGAAATGAAAGCTATCTCCAGACAAAAACTTGTACGTGAATGTTCATAGCAGTATTGTTCGTAATAGTCAAAAAGTGGAAACAACCCAAAGGTCCATCAATCAATAAACAGATAAATAAAATGTGGTGTATACCTATAAAAAGAAATGAGGTACTGATACATGCTATAACATGGAAGGACCTTTAAAACACGATGCTAAATGAAAGAAGCCAGTCACAAAGGACTACATATTAGAGGACTCCATTTAATGATGAAATGTCCAGAATAGACAAATCCACACAGAGTAGACTAGTGGTTGCCGAGGACTAGAAGGTGACTGCTACTGAGGCACCTGGGTGGCTCAGTTGGTTAAGCATCGGACTCTTCATTTCAGCTCAGGTCACGATCTCAGGGTTGTGAGATCGAGCCCCACATCGGGCTCCACGCTGAGCACAGAGTCGGCTTGGGAACCTCTCCCTCTGCTCCTCTCCTCGCTCATGCTCACTCATGCTCGCTCATGCTCTCTCTCTGTTTCACACTTTCTCTAGTCAGCTTAGGACACTCTCCCTCTCCCTCGGCTCCCTCTCCCATGCGTGCGCACTCTCTCTCTCAAAAAATAAATAAAACCTTTAAAAAAAAAAGTGAATGCTACTGGGTATATTTTTTGCACGGTGATTAAAATATTCTAAAACTGACTGTGATATGGCTGGACAACTCTGTGAATATACTAAAAATCACTGAATTGTACACTTTAAATGGATGAATTATATATCTATAAAGCAATTAAAAAAAAGTCTTTAGGCCCTCAATTTCCATAAACCTAAGAATTTTCCTGATGAAATTCATAAAAACACTAAGAAGGGTGCTTTAACCATAAAAGAGCACTTACTAAAGGAAATAGACAAATCCACATCTGCTAAATCTTCTGAAACCATTAAGAAGTCACTTTAAAATCAACAGTTCTCCAACATTACATGAAAAAAACACAGAAGAGCCTTCCTCTGAAAAAGGTGCAATAACTCTTCAACTGCAGGCTGTATCACCAATGCCATGTACATCCTTCAGGCCCAAGTTCTTTAGACAAATTTCCAAATATTAAGCTCCCAACCTAATACTGATCACTGACCATCACTCCTTACTACAGTGGTAGGCAGGGTGCAAACTACCAGAGCAGTCCAATGAGCAGAAGCCACTCTCTCATTACGTCTCCTTACTATATCCAGAAAATGAAGAAACTAAATGTAAAAAATAGAGCAAAGAGGTCCAGAAATCCGTCAACAACAACAACAAAAACTATTATTTACCCTATCCTCAGCACTAACTACTCTTCTAGCAGTGTGTGGTCTGTCAGTCCTATCTTTCTCTATGAATGTTAAGCCATTTCCCAAGGGTGGATAGATTCTAAGCAAGTGCTAGAACTTTTGTTTTTTAAGTATTTTTTTCCACAATATGCAGAAGCATAATTCTGTAATTGGGCTCAGCCTGTAGAAAGTATTCAGCAAATGCTGCTGCCTGAGAGAAAACAGACACATGCACAAAAGATGTGTGCCTCTTCTGCAAGTACAGAGAAGTGTGCTGAGAAACAGTATCATATTACTTTACTTACAAAGCACTTCAAACACGTCCATAACTGAAATCTAAAACACAGCTCTTCCTAAATAACTGTTTTTCTCTAAGAATCTCATAATAACAAATTTAAAAAAAAAAAAAGAATCTCATAATTCATCACATTTCCCTCTTCTTTGGCCACAGGGACTCCAAGAGCAAATTCTATAACCCACCCCCCCTTCTGGTACATATTTATAAATTCTAAATTTACTCCCTTCATTTTCCTGACATACCCTTATTTTCCCATTGTTACATCTCATTACCACCTATTCTATAATTTTTTTTTTCTAATTCCACACCAAACACCTTGTGAAACAAAACAAAGATGTATCATAAACCTCAGCAAGTTGCTATCTAGGGGGCACATACAATCAAGTACCACACACAGTATTAGAGAAGAGCATCTGACTAAATGCTATTTTTTTTTTTCCACACTGGAACCTAATTCTTAAAAATGGAAAACAGTTCGGGGCGCCTGGGTGGCTCAGTCGTTAAGCGCCTGCCTTTGGCTCAGGTCATGATCCCAGGGTCCTGGGATCAAGCCCCGCATCAGGCTCCCTGCTCCTCGGGAAGCCTGCTTCTCCCTCTCCCACTCCCCCTGCTTGTGTTCCCTCTCTCACTGTCTCTCTCTCTGAAATAAATAAATAAAATCTTTAAAAAAAAAAAAAATAGGAAAACAGTTCTAAAAGTTATAGTCAAAGAAAGCCTGCTGATGATCCTTTTGACCAAGTACATAACGTTAAGTCTTTGTGAACTCCAAATATAATGAAAAAGACTCCAGGAGTACTGGTGTAAAACAAAATATGAAAGCATGGACTACTCAGCTTTAGAGTATGATGTTAACCAAATGGCAATGGCCCAAATGCTGAAACATCTAAGCAATCTACCCAGGAAGATAAGAGGCTCATAGTCTAACACAATCATTCAGCAGGGACAATAGAAAAGAATCTCCAGGGAATGACAAGATTGTCAGTATGGGGAATACTTGGGCTCCCTCCCAGTTTAACACAGTATTTAATAATTACAAATGCAAGTATTAACTCACAGTCATTGGAGAGTAAGAACAGCCATATCAAGGGTGGGAGTCAAGATACCACTAAAAGATGACACCACCAAGCGAAAGAAAATGGGGGTACAAAGAGTCAAAAAGAAGGTTTATCCACTGACTTTTGCCTGGCTATCTAGAATTATCTCCCAATGGCTGTCAACCCTACGGTGGATACTGATCCATCCTAGAGCCAACAGACTACTAGCGAAAGTGAAAAAGATCTGTGAAGTTGTCCTCTAAATTTCCTTTCACCAAAACAGAGCTACCTACCTCTGCCCCTTAAAAACCAGTACAGAGGTCACACAGTTCAATTGGTCGACCCTAAAATTTTTTCCCTATTTCATCACTCACTTTATCTCACAGCAGTTTACAGAGAAAACAGATTTCACAATAAGAGAATAAAACAATCACAACAAGTCAAAGACTTGACCTTGGGTTTTGCATGACGAAACCTTTAACACTATTCAAAACAGAAGTTCTCAGGTTATAAAAATTACTGTTACAATAAATACACAAATGTTTTGTAGGCAAGATTTTTAAATGATACTATTAATACTATTTAAAATTTACTTAGATAGGAAGATGTGTTTTCTAGTATTTTATAATATCCTGATCCACATCCATTGTCTTGTTTACTATGGGTATGTTTTACAGGCCAAAAAAACAAAATTCATGAGACTTCTTTCCCTCACTCCCCTCCAAAGACTTCAATTCGGCCCAAAAATGAGGCTTTGAAGTTTCTAAGTATGGCAAATACAATAATCTTAAGTATTAAAAGAAGTGACACTTGGGGCACCTGGGTCAGTTAAGCATCTGCCTTCGGCTCAGGTCATGATCTTGGGGTTCTGGGATGAATGGGGGTCCCTGCTCGGAGGGGAATGTGTCTCTCCCTCAGCTCATGCTCTTTCTCTCTCGCTCTCAATCTCTCAAATACATAAAAAAATCTTTTAAAAAAATTTTTTTAATAAATAAAAATAACTTAAAGTTTAATTTTAAACTTAAATTTTAAATAAATTTTAAAATATTTAAAATTAAATTATTTTAAATTGTAAATAAAGCTTGCAAGATTTTTAAAGTAGTGCATATCACCTCAACACATGTTCTCAAGCTGTTGTTTAAGTTTTTATTTATTTTTTTTTTTAAAGATTTTATTTATTTATTTGACAGAGAGAGACACAGCGAGAGAGGGAACACAAGCAGGGGCAGTGGGAGAGGGAGAAGCAGGCCTCCCGCAGAGCAGGGAGCCCGATGCGGGGCTCAATCCCAGGACCCTGGGATCATGACCTGAGCCGAAGGCAGACGCTTAACGACTGAGCCACCCAGGTGCCCCTAAGTTTTTATTTAAAGAGCCTCATGCCGATTATCTGTCAAAGTTTATACTTTGAAACTAAAACTTAAATATTTAAAAAAAGGCATATATATGATACACACACACACACACACACATTTAGGCACAGCTTAAAGAGCTCACTATTAAAAGAGGGGAAAACTAAGACACTAAGAGAATTTCTACATCAGACAGGAAAATCCTAACTTTAAAAGGTGGGAAAAAACTGATTGTTCATAAACAAGAATAACGATGAGAGAAATGGCTATAAAGTACTTGGAACAATAAATAGCTTCCTTCCCTCCAACACTGCTGGGAGGCATCACAGCCTGTGATAGTCTTTACTTTACCAGTTCACTGCTAAAAGCATTCTGCCAATTTGGCCTTAAATTTTGTTCCATTATGTCAGAAGGCCTTAAAAAAAAAAAAGCTAAGGAAATAGGCCCACCAAACAGGAATTAATAGCCCAGGGGTTATGGCAAAATGTGCTGGCAAGCAGATCACTTTATATTGAGTCACTCTGTCTCAATATAGATAAGTTTCCCACAATTACTACGTAGAAAACACATGTAAATAAAAACAAATCTGGAAAAAAAATGCACTTTTGCACTACTGCTTCTGTGGAAAAAAGGCACTCTTGCAATTCTAGGAGAAAATTCAACATTATTTGTATTCTTCTCCTTATTATCAAGTTTATCATCTCTAAAATTCAAGCAAAATTATGGCCACTAATTCTCTGACCTCAGAGTGCTACTTTGTTGTTGTTGCAATCGCTTTGTTTGCTTTGGTTTAGTTTTTAAGGCTGGAACTATGGCGGCGGGGGGGGGGGGGCAGAAAAATAGAGAGAGAGCATGGGAACTGGAATCACAAAGACCTGATTTCAAAACCATATTCTACCTGGTAACTAAGCTTCAGTTTCTCATCTCTCAAAAAGGATATTACCTCCCCCATGACATTGTTCTGAGACTTAAATACAGGAAATATAGCCCAGTGCCTAAAATATAAATGCTTCTATCCCCATCAGTAGTTCCCATCTGACAGATCAAACACCTTTTTACTCCTCCAATTAGTAAGTGGCTGATGAGGGCAGTGATTCTCCGCTTAAAGATAAGCCCCTCCACTCACCTCTGCCTCACCTGCTGCCATGTGTTTCCCCGCAGGACAGCTGAGCTCTAAGATCTACCACTTTACCTGAGTACAAATCTGAAGAACTTATGGTCCTCCCTCATTCAATCAACACAAAAATTACAGACATCACCTGACAAAGGGGCATGAAAAACATAACAGTCTCTGCCCTGGAATAGTTCAAACCAAGATGAGATCAACACCAAAACCAGTAAATTATAATACACTATAATGACTACAGAAGAGGTAATCTGTGTGTGGCCTACATCTGCAACACAGCAACTACCCTGAGTTTCTCTAACGCTCTTCATTATATCATGTGTCTGGCCCAACAGAACTGTGCTGTGATGAGTGCCAATTCCAAGTTGGTTCACTGATTTAGGCCCCTATGTATGGAACAGGCTTTACCATTTAACAGTAACTCCAGTTTGCTAACTGACCCAGATAAAACTGCTCAACAAGTCAGAAGTAGTTCCTTATGATAAGGCTCAGCATAAGACACAGCCCAGACTAAGCCTTCAATAAACACTTGTTGACTTGCACAGTACAACCAGATTTTAGATCTTAGAGCTCTGCCAAAAACCGACCTGGAGTTTGATTTTCCCACCTCGCACAGGACAGGCGAGCACCTTGATTCTCCGTTAAGCTTTACCCAACAGCCTGTCATTAGAAATGCCAACACAAGATCTATAGTAGAGATTTTTCAAACCAATGTTTATGATTTCTAAACAATGTTTAGCCAAATAAGGCAAAGATTACAGGCCTTCCACATTTGCCCCTACACAGATACCATCCAAACCAAACACCTCCTCCTTAGGTCTCTCTCTGCATGTACAGCTGCCTACATCTCAAACTCAACATATACATTACCAAATTTAAATATCTTGTCCCCAAATCAGATACCCCTCTCTATTCCTTTTCCTCTATTACTTCATTTTCCCAGGGACCTAACATTTCTAATTCAGTCACCAAACTCTGTACTTCTCAGTCCCATAATTTCTTTTTCATTGCTCACACCAACCCTTACCCACTCTAATCTCTCACTGCCAACTCAATCTTCCCAAACACCACTGGATAAAAGCCACACATACACATTCAAAAACCCTGCAGCCTAGTGAATTAATAAATCTTAGTCTTGGCATTCAAGGCCCTTCTCTTTGTGACAATATCCTTTTCCTCCAATTTTATTTTAAAGCCAAAGGATTAGGGACTCATGTGTTTAATAGATTTCCTCTGAAGCTCTGTTATATGCCAAATTCTAGGGAATGGGATATTGAGGTGAATAAAATCTAATTCCCACCCCAAGACTCCTAGCAAATAGGAAAGAAATACAGTGCCTTAAAGATAAAAAGCGCCCTGGGGCACCTATGTGGCTCTGTCGGTTAAGCATCAGAATCCTGATTTCAGCTCAGGTCATGATCTCAAGGGTTGTGAGATCAAGCCCTGTGCTGGGCTCCATTCTCAGCAAGGAGTGTGCTTGAGATTCTTCCTCTCCCTCTCCCTCTGCCCCTGCCCCCACTTGTGCTCTAAATAAATAAATAAAATAAAATCTTTAAACAAACAAAAAAGACAGAATGTGCCCTAAGTGCATAAGAAGCCCCACAGGGGCACCTGGGTGGTGTCTGGCTCTTGGTTTCAACTCAGGTCATGATCTCAGGGTCATGAGATCAAGCCCCACATCGGGCTCTGCACTCAGCATGGAATCTGCTTAGGATTCGGTTCCCCTCTTCCTATGCACCCCCCAACTCTCTCACCTTCTCTAAAATAAATAAATCTTTACAAAAAAAAAAAAAGCCCTCTATATGTCTAACTTCTTAGTGTCCCTCACCTACCTACACATAGTAGGTTCTAATAAAGCAGCACTAACGTTGAGGATTGTTCCAATAAACTAAAGACATAATCAATGTGCTCAATAAATCTCGTGAATAAGAAGTAAATTCCACCTCTTCATTTCTACTATGGTAAAGAACCATGGCACACACGCTGCCTTTTTTGGAAGGGTCAGGGAAAGCACAACTGAGAATTCAAATCTGCAGATGTGCTCGTACCTAATTTATTTCTGAAACAGAACAGAAGCACCAAAGACCTAGTGAAAGATGTCCGTTCTTTCTGCTAGTCAGTACTCAGAACTCAGATATGGACAATATAAAATGAACGCTCTACAAATTCAACCTATATCCTATGTCAAAGAATAGCCTGATTAAAACATTCTAATCCTTTCGTCACTATGAGGAAGTTAGGAAACACAGATCAGGCAAAACTCTCTTCTCAGTAAAATATGCTGTGATTCCAGCTGTGGTTTTGGATTAGTAAAAGTAAGCATGTTAAAATTAACCAAACCCAACAAGTGCTTAGAACAAGAGGACAAAGATGGTTGAAACCTAAAAGCCACAACCACTCCTCTCTGATACAAAACATCAAATATACCAGTTCCATTTCAAATAAATTTCACTTGAGCAGCTAATTTGTTATCAACTTCCTAGTACCTTCAACTATAATATCTTAAAAAACAAAAGTCACCCACACCCAACAGGAAAGGCTTTGAAAATATGGATGCAGCCTATAAACAGCCCAAACAATTCTTAAAAGAATACATGGCAAAGGGAAAAAAGTATTCTTGGTTTAAAAAGTATGTATGAAGGGCGCCTGGGTGGCTCAGTCAGCCAAGCGTCTGCCTTCGGCTCAGGTCATGATCCCTAAGCAGGGAGCCTGCTTCTCCCTCTGCTTCTCCCCACTGCTCATGCTCTCTCTTGCCACCTCTCTCTCTCTAATAAAATCTTAAAAAAAAAAAAAGTATATGTGAAAATGTAGCACATGCCCATTAAAACAGTCTTTTCTTAAATGAATTGGTGGTTTACTATTTAGCACCAGAATGATAAATGACCCAGTAACAATATTACAACATTTATCCTTTAAAACAAATGACTCTTAAGTTTAGACCAAATGAAATTAGCAATTTAGGCTTTTAAAGACATTCATTGAAAGCACATATCCTAAGTGAACAGAGATTATAAAAGAGTTTCAAAGCTGAAATAGTGAACTTTTTTTTACCTGATGTTCTGCATGAATGTTATCCCCAGTAGGCCATCGATGTTTGCTATTATTATAGCCGCCTCCACCACTGCCTCCTCCCCCAAGCTGCTCACCATGCTGCCTCTGAAAGAAGTAGTCCACCATAGCGTCGTCTTGGGAACGGCCTGCAACTCCTATGGATCCTGGGACAGGGCTGGAGTGTGTCCCAGCTGCAAGAGCCTGATTTGCAGCTGGTTGTGGCTGCGCTTGCGACCCTGTTCCAGATGTCAAAACAACAGGCATGTTGGGATTAGCTGGTTCTTGAGGGTGATGTTTCAGGTGGGGGCTGAAAGAGTCCTGCCAAAGCACTGCTTTTCTCTTCAAGACACATGCAACGCTCATTCCACCAACACCTAAGGACAAAGAGGTTACAAATGTTTAAAATTTGCGTTTCTTAAAACATAACTTGATATATACCAAGACAAAAATATGAGCCCCATGTCTTTTGCAATACCACATCTACAACCAATTTCTACCAAGTAGCTAAGCGTTTTATAATATATACACAATTTTCCAAACTGAAACCTCTATTGTTAAGTTGCTGAATATGTGCAGGTGTGGAAATAAATGTAGTTGGCTGGTGGCAGGCAATATGACAAGGTACTGAGATCAGAATTCAATACAGCAACTTCAGGAAAGCTTATGTTGTTACCAAACCTAATAATACAGAATTGGACTTCAATCAAAGGCCCCTCTACCCAACTTATTTACACCTTAAGCCAATTTTGCAGATACTTCTGAAATGAACAAGAGCTCTATAAAATATCACTTTACAAGTCAAGCAGACATAAACCAATAAACCAAACAAAAATCCAAACTCCATATATAATTAGCAATGACTCACTGTCTAAAACTTGAAAAGATCCTTTAAAATGTACAAACATATTCATAGGATGCTCCTTGAAGAAACAGTAAGGCCCCCTGACCAAAAACAGCAACAGATGTTCTTAGCCTGAACCTTTTTAGCCGCTGGTGGGGGGTGGGGGGTGGGGGGGAGAGGTGGGGAGTGTCAAAATTCTTACGAATAATTTACAATTGTAATCACATCATTATTCCATTATAAACAGGATGAGACCAACCAAGTTCAAACAGTTTACTAGTGTAGAAAGCCTCACTGTAAAAAAAAGACACTTCAGTAACAATTGTGTGGCAAATATACTACAGACAGTATCTTATCAGTCCTACTTTACAAATGAAAATGCTTAGCTGGCTCAGACTGTGGAGCTTGCGACTCTTGATCTCGGGGTTGTGGGCTGGAGCTCCAAGTTGGATGTGAAGATTACTTAAAAAATAAAATCTTTAAAAAATAACAAACAAATCTGTTTTGCACCCAAGCTTAGTTCTTTCTATCAACCCCTTGCTACTCCCCTGCTACTCCCCAGTAAATCAACACAGATACTATTTCTCTCACTTGCACCACTACTCTTCTCTGGAACAAAGAATCTTCAAAATGTTACTATGAAACATTACTATTTAAATTTCTTAAAATCAAAAGCTACATTTGTACATAATATAGAACATCTGTCAGCCTGTGGGTGCTTTAAAAATTGCTACAAAGTAATTAATCAGTTACCTATTAGACTACACCTGTCTATACTCTCCGGAGTCTAATTTCAAGGCTATCAATTTAATAGTCCACTGCTACAAATGCCTTCTCTCTCTCTACCAAGCCCTACTGTAACATTTCAAAAACAGATTCATAAGATTTATGAGAAATCTATTAAGTTATTTCTTTACAGTATTAAGCCTCCTGATAAAGAATTGCTTCTCACAATTCATGTTCTGAAGCCAGAAGACACAATGGAATCTGTAATTTATTCAAAGCCTAATTTGGAAATGCCTAGTTTCAGTTAACAATTCCAATCCATCAGAATCTTACTAGAGTAGTGGGTACTCTAGCTTTCTAGACTACAGTTTCTGCTTTCATGAATAGAATCATGTTCTTGCTTAAGTACCAAAACCAAAAAGTCATAGCTGTGTTTACCATAGGCCTTTGCAAAGTGCCAAGCAGCCTAATAACCTCCCGTTTGATTTTCAAAAGAATTAATTGCCCTTTTTTATGGAGGTATAACTGACACATAACATTGTATTAGTTTTCATGAGTGCAACATAATGACTGGATATTTGTATACACTTGAAATGATCACAATAAGTCTATTTACCATCCATCACACCATACAGTCATTACCCTCTTATTACCAATAGTAGCCAGTCCCATTTTCTTCCACGAGGGAATATCAATGTAACAGTCTGTTCTAGAGCAAGCCAGGAATCCCAAAACCTAAGTTTTACCACTAACCCAGCAACCTCTCTGAGCCTGTTTCCCCACCTAGAACATAGAAAAAATGCTTTCTCTAGGACTCACAAGTTTTTTTTTTTTAAATCAAAATAAAATGATATAAAACTTTTTGGTAACTTTAAAGTCACCACGCTGAGACCCCAGGCATTCAGTTACCACCAGTTAAGGCAATGAAGCTCCAGTCCCTAAGAGGGTTCCTAAAATAGCAAATGCAATCTTCACTGAAATAAAAGATTTGCCACAATACTTATCTAACAAAGAATTTCCATATGAAAAAGGTTTACCTCTGAAACTCACAGAACACTACTACAGTCTAACCAAGGGGTTGGGGAGGGGAGAGGAGTTCCCATAAAAAAGTTCGAACAAAACAATTGGCTTTTGTAAAGCTATCTGGATGCCCTAAGACTTCCTGCTTTACCTAATGAGGCAAGGCAGTTTCTCAAACAAGAGAAAACCTGGCAGAAGGGACAGTTCTGAAAGTGAGCAAATACCTAAGCAATTAACATGTGTCTTGGGCAGTTGTGTAATATCTTGGCAACTACAGCACAAAAATTAAGAAATCAGTCACTTAAATTAAATCACAAAACATTTAAATTGCTGATGCCTTTTAGAGAACTCTCACAGCCCACTAAAAGGTTATGTGTAGCATTTGAAATGTGACTTTTTTTACAAATAGCAATTATAAAAATATTTTAAGCAACCAGAAATAAGTGCTGATTCTAGTTACTCTTCCAAAGTTTTCAAACTGTCCATCAAAGTGTTTGGTTTTTTTGGTTTTTTTCTGGAGTATCACTAATAGATTTTATTTCAAGCAAAGCAGCACGGTTTAATCTCTCCACCACTCACCTTTTTTTTTTTTTTTTTTAACTAAAATGCTTAGTTTAAAAGGTGTTTATTTTTTTGCCACACTGAAAGAAAAAAAACAAAAACAAAAACCTCTGTGGTCATAAATTTACTTTAAAGCAGTTCATCTCAAACCCAAACTAAACTTCAAACCCAACTTCAAAAAGCTGTGGCCCTGGACAAAATAAATTCAATTGTGGCTAAGGCGAAATACGAATTCAAAGTTCAAAATCCAGTGAGTATTTCCCAAAGATCCAGGTAAACAATCAACAGCCCCAAAGAGTGTTTTATAAAGTTAAAATTAGCAATGAGTCAAAATGTTTACTTTGTTTACGAAAAGTGCTTTGGGAGCCACGTATCTTGGCTTGTTTTGGTGAGTTTTTATGTGTTTCTTAAAACAAACAAAAAGCTAAAGCTACAAGCCTATTGTTTCAGAAGTAAGTGACTTTAAAACAGAACCCCAAAAAACCCTCCATAAACTCTCATTCTTAATCCCAGGAAGAATAGGAAGTGAACGGATTGGGTATCGACAACTAAAAACAGTGTTTTCTCAATTAGACAATGAAGAGTAACAATTCCTCAAGTTATGGGGAGGATAAAACCTTCCATAATGCGCTCGCTCTCTCTCTCTCTCTCTCTCTCGTGTGTGTGTGTGTGTACACGCGCGCGTCGGGGGGTATGGGGGGGCTCTAGTGGGGGGAAAAAGTTACAGGAGCTTATTTCTCACTTGACATGGGAGTGGTACTGACAAGTATAACAAACGATGTCTGTTTACCAAGAACGTCTGTGAGGACTAAAACTATGTGGTACTGCGTATCTGTTTTCCTACTACCGAGGGGTGAGCCCCTCTTTGAGTTAAGACAGACACTCACCAACACACGGAGGCTCAAAGAGGAAGAACCCACCAAAACCCAAGCTCTCACGGAAACAAAAGGCCACAAGCACCCAGGAGACTAAAAAGCGATCTGAAACTTCCTGATCGCCACTTCTCCACATTTAAGGCTCGCAAAGTTCCCCCATGGTGGGTCTCGCCTGTAGACAAGGGCCAAGGCTGTTCCTAAAGCGATTTATTGTTCCTCCTGCTTCGGCGCTGCCACGGAAGCTCAAGAAGTCGAAGAAATCCAGGGTGGCCCAGAATTACACTTCATGGCCACACAGAAGACTCGCGGCTTCGCAAACCCATCAAAAAAGCAACCCGAATGGCAACATCAATCTTCGGGGGCTCCAACGGGGCCGAGCAGAAATGTACAGGCACGTCTATGCCCTGGGCCCGGGCCTAAACCCTCGGCATTTTCCTCGCTTCGACCCCGCTCCCCACCCCCTCCCTCCTTTGATAACAATAGGGGCCTTGCTGCTGACTCCAAAACATGTACGAGGAACAGCGAGTGAAAAGCCTCAGCCAGGGCCCCGGGCGGCTTTTCTAAAGCCCTTCTCACCCCCACAACCGCTCTCAAACACCAATACAAAGGGACAATCTGCTCGCTGGGGGTCCGGAGCAGCGTTTGGGGCCGGCAGGGTGCGGATACTCACGGGCGGAGCGGTAGGATGAAGATGGATTTCAGCCCCCCGATCTTCTCTCTCCGGCGCTCTCGCTCCCCCTTACCTTTCACTCCGACAACATGGCGGCCCACTGGGGACGGGGCTGGCGCGGTGCATCCTGGGATAAGCTCTGGCCCCGGCTCCGGCGGTGGCAGCGGCATGTGCGGAGAAGGCAGGCGGCTCTGGAACAGGTTGCCTGGTTGCCATGCCAACCCAGGGCCTGTGTGAACTTGGGAAACTCGCAGGCAACACAACCGCTGCGCGCGCGAGTGCCCGCCCGCTAGGCGAGCGCGCGCCGTCGCGAGCAGAAGGCGGGGTCCCGCACCGGCACTGGAGCGCCCGCGGTGCTCGCGGGGCCCAGCCACGCGCGGCACGGAGCAGGGCCCGGGGGCCGGGCAGGGGCGCCTCGCCGGCGGGCTAGGAACGATACACGCAGCACCGCCCGCCCCCGCGCGCTCCCAGCTTCACCGCCAGATTGCACCAGCCTCCGGGGTTAAGGGACGCTTGCTTACTCGCTCGGCTCGGGCTGGACAGGTGCTGGCTTCTAACCCCTTGGCTGCAGCTTTCTGGCTCTGGGGCCTTATTTAATCTTCCTGCCTCCATCGCCCCATTTGGAGAACGAAGAGGAAAATGAGAACGGCTACTCAACAGAATTGCCGTGAAGATTAAGTTAAATAATGTGGCTTGTTATTCCTTTTAAAGATGTCCAGCGCTTGGTACAGTGCCTGTAAACGGAACCAATGCATAATTTTCAGGGTTCCGTGCAACGGGAAGGTGCGGAGCCCCTTGTTCAAAATTGTTAAGGAATTTCAAAACTGCTGTAGCAGAACAGTAAACTAAAACCAAAGACATAAAGCCGACCCTGTCTGTAAGCACTCAACCAGTGTTCGCCATTGTCATACTGCTCAGTTTCAAAGAGGAATAGAAATTTGGCCATCTGATGCAACTGACTTTTCAAATCAGTAGTATTTGATAAGATATTGCTATTCTATCTCCAATTAAGCCCAAGATGGATCTGAAAACTTAGGCAAACCCCAATAGTACATACAAAAGACCAGAAGGGGATATGGGGAGAAACTTTATAATAATTGGAGGAGGGAAAAACGTTTATAATGAATGAAAATCAATTAGTTATTTTTAAAATTGAAAGATATTTAAACATCTGTCAGGAAGAGATGCCACCAACAAAGTAGAACAAATGAGAAAATAAGCTTTAAAATATTGCGATATGCATGGTAGACAGATGGTTAATCTTCATGATAAATACAGAACGTCTCTAATCTATTTTTTTTTAAAAAAGAGTAATCCAAAATAAACAGACAAAATCACTAGTGGCCAATAAACACATAAAGATAACTAGCCTGGGGCTGATGGGAGGAGGAGTAGGGGAATGGGGAGGGACAGCTAGTGGGTATAGGTTTCTTTCCCGGGTGTTAAAAAGTTTTAAAGTTAGATTGTAATGATGGTTGCACAACTCTGAGAATACTGTGTGCTAAAAACCACTGAATGATGTACTTTCTATGGGGAAAGTTTATGGCATGTGAAATATATCTCAATGAAGCTGTAAAAAATGGGAATATAATAAAAGAAACAACTTTGAAATATATTTTCATCTATTAATACGCTGGCAAAAATATAAATGATTATTAACATCCTGTTGTGGCAAGTTTTGTGAGAAAATCGGCACTCTTGTTTAAGTTGTTTGAGTATATATTTTATTTTTTAAAAAGAATGTTATTTTTATTTTAAAAATTAAAAAATGAGATTTTCAGGGTGCCTGGGTGGCTCGTTGGTTAAGTGTCTGCCTTTGGCTCAGGTCATGATCCCAGGGTCCTGGGATCGAGCCCCGCATTGGGCTCCCTGCTCGGCGGGAGGCCTGCTTCTCCTTCTCCCACTCCCCCTGCTTGTGTTCCCTCTCTCGCTGTCTGTCAAATGAATAAATAAAATCTTTAAAAAAAAAAAAAAGTGAGATTTTCATTTCTGAAAAAGAAGGCAAGGCATGAAAGTTAGAGGTCCTGAGCTCTGCCACTTCCTGGCTATGTGGCCTTGGGCAGGTCCCTTCAGCCCCCTCATCTACAAAATAAGGATGTCAATACTCTTCTCACAGGGTGGTTACAACAGTTTAATGAACTAACATATACAAAGTGCCTGACACAGAATTAACACTCAATAAATGTAGCTGTTTTATTGTAGTTGTAGTCTTGTACTCATTTCTGAATCCCCAGAGACCAACATAGTGCAGGGCATATGGTCATTGCTCACTAAATTTTGTTAAATGAATGAATTCAACAGCCATTTGGAGTGTCAACTCTCAAATTCAACAACCCTAAAAGTAATATGTTGTGTTCAGAGATCCAGCTCTTAAGCCAGACAAGAAATTACTTAACCTAAGTCTCCATTTTCTCCCATGAAACATGAGGTTAATATAACAGCACTAAATGAAATAAAGCAGATAAAACATTTAGTCCCATGGGGCCAAGACACTGTGTGCTGAGTAGCCATAATAGAAAAGCATGTTAGAGGAAGAAACATAGTAGACATGACAAAATTACAAAGTTTCCAGAATCTTACCAGATTCTGTGCTCCATGATTTCATTCTAAGATCCATGACTAACTCCTTAGTTTTCAGCTTTAGCTTTTATTACTCAGCCGTAAAGATTCAAATATCCATGTAGCCACAGCCATGTGCTACCATGCCACACCCAGGCCCCTGCCCAGTCAAATGTTGCAATCTCAACAGAATACTAGCTACCCATCCCTGATTTCCCTTAATTGCCCTCAAAGGACCTGAGGCCCCTGTCCAGCCCCAAAACAACCCTAGCAGAGCATCACCTTCCAACAAATTCATGAGACAATGCTTACCTATGTGCCATGTACTATGCTAAGATTTTTATATTCATTATTTCATTTCAAACTCCCCAAATACCTGTGACATGGACAACATAATTATTCCCATTTTAAAAATGAGAAAATTGAGGCTCCTGGAGGTTAAGGAACCAGATTAGCATATACCCAAACGTGTCATCTAGGGCTATTTGCTGAGAGTTGTCTGGTCAGCAGGATGTCGAAATCATCCCCAAAACTTGGGACTCTCCACAATTCATCTGGTTAAACCTGTCTATAATAGATAATATAACCAATCTCTGGAAGCTTTCAAAAACCAAGTCTAGGGGTACCTGGGTAGCTCAGTCGGTTAAGCATCTGCCTTCGGCTCAGGTCATGATCTCCAGTCGGGCTCCCTGCTCAGCGGGGAGTCTGCTTCTCCCTCTCCCTCTGTCTCTCCCCCTGCTTCTGCTCTCTCTCTCTCAAATGAATAAATAAAATCTTTAAAAAAAACAAAAACAAAAAAACAAGTCTCATCAAGCTGGCCTTGGGTGAAGATTAGGGTAGATTTGAGAAGGGTACTTTGGTCTAATCAGTAGAAACCTAATCCATTCCTTTGTAACCTAATCAGAGAAAGACAGAGATCTCAAGACAGAAATATTTAGTGAAGGCCATTTAAGAAAGCCTTGGTTCAAGGATTTCAAACAGTTGCTTCTTCCTTCATAAGGTAGTGGTTCTCAAAGTATGGGCTGAGGCTCACTGGTGAGTCAGCCAACCTGGCCAAGCTGACAGCTGAGAACAAATTCCAGAATGAGCAAATGCTTTTCAATTCCACAGACCTTTATTCTCTCTCACAGCCAACTGCTATGGGCTAGTAAATGTTGCTATAATAGGGTATTTGTAAACTGAATATAAAGCATTCTTAAGCAGAGTTGGGATACTCTCGATTTTCAGGAAACATAATTTGTTAGCAGTGTTGGTTTGAGTTGCTTTTTTAAACTTGTGTTACACTTGTGTTTTTGTATATTTGTGGAATCTCCCTTAGGTGGCACTTCCTCTCATTGTTTTGGGGCTTGGGTAATGGTTACAACGTTAATATTTCCATTGTCATTTTGTTTCTTATCAAATCTTGGCTATCACAGCACTTTTTCCATAAGAAGGTAAGAGGGAGGGTTGGTTTGGGATTGCAGTATGAGTGACTAGGTAATTCTGACCAACTCTCCCACTGAGGAAAACTAGTAAAATTGGAAAAATCAAAAAATCTCTTCTTGAAATCATTGGAAAGTTAACAAGTTAGTGAATTACTGAGCCAGGATCTGGGAAGAAAGAAATTAAGGAATGTAAGACCCACATTTAGGACTACTATTCCAGGTGGGGCATTTCCTGAGAGGTAGCTAAGAAACAGAGTGGTGCTTTTAGCAGCCTTGGGGAGTTAGAAGGGCAGAGACTGCAGTCTAGAACCCACTGAGAGAGGAAGCACCTAGTAAATAACTATCACTTTGGATTGGGATCCCAAAGGACTCCACTTTAAAGACTTACTATATGAGAGAGAGTGCGCACACATGTGGGTGGGAAAGGGAGAGAGAGAGAATCTCAAGCAGACTCCCTGCTGAGCATGGAGCCCCATGCAGAGCTCGATCTCACGCCCCTGAGATCATGAGCCGAAATCAAGAGCCAGCCACCCAACCCACTGAGTCATCCAGGTACCCCGGTTTTTGTTTTTGTTTTTATTTTTTAAGATTTTATTTATTTATTTGACAGAGAGAGTGAGAAAGCACAAGCAGGGGGAGCAGCAGAGAGAGAAGCAGGCTTCCCACTGAGCAGGGAGCCTGACATGGGGCTTGATCCCAGGACTCTGGGATCATGACCTGAGCCAAATGCAGACACTTAACGACTGAGCCACCCAGGCACCACTCAAATAAATAAAATCTTTTTTTTTGTAAAGATTTTGTTTATTTATTTGACAGAGAGAGAGAGAGAGCAAGAGCAGGAACACAAGCAGGGGGAGTGGGAGAGGGAGAAGCAGGCTTCCTGTTGATCAGGGAGCCCAATGTGGGGCTCGATCCCAGGACCCTGAGATCATGCCCTGAGCCAAAGGCAGACGCTTAATGACTGAGCCACCCAGGTGCCCCAAATAAATAAAATCTTAAAAAAAAAAAAAGGAGTTGCATGCTGCACTGACTGAGCTAACCAGGTGCCCCAGAATTATAAGCTTATTAATCCCAGAACTAAAATTTTAGACAATATGACCATAAATAATCACAGAGGAATCCAATGGCACATGAAAAAGATACAAAAGTACGGACTTGTTAGGGAAAGATAAGGTATGAAGAGATTTTAGGAATTGATAGGAACTAAATAAACATGAGTATGGGTTTTAGGATAAAGACAATTACCAAAAAATAAAAATAGCATCTGCAACTTTTAAACCAACAGAAGAAAACATCACCCTGAAAATGGGAAAAAAAAAAAAAAGAAAACAAAAGGGTATCTGGCTGGCTCAGTCTGTTGAGCACACAACTCTTGATCTCCAGGTAATGAGTTGGAGCCCCACATTGGGTGTAGAGATTACTTAAAAAAAATAAAGAGAGAGAGAGAGAGAGAGCGCCTGGGTGGCTCAGTTGGTTGGGCAACTGCCTTTGGCTCAGGTCATGATCTTGGAGTCCCAGGATGGAGTCCTGCTTGGGGCTCCCTGCTCAGCGGGGAGTCTGCTTCTCCTCTGACCCTCCCCACTCTCATGCACTCTCTCTCTCTCTCTCAAATAAATAAATAAGTCTTTTAAAAAAAGAGTAATTCCAATAAGTATAAAAAGGTTAAACTTGCCAATAAAAGACAAGAATTCTATGATATGGATGAAATTATGAGAGACACACTTAAATATAAATACAAGCTAAATATGAACCTAAATGGTAAAGAAGTATTTTGCATATTGGTAAAAACATCAATAGATCATGAATTATAAATATCACAGACCTTTGTAAATCAACATCACAACCTCCAAATGTAGTAGTGTAACTGACAGAACAACAGGAAGAAATAGATAAATCAATCATGAAAATGAAAGATTTTAACATAACTTCCTTCAAAATACAAACAAAAAATAAGTAAAAATATAAAAAATCTGAACAACACAGTTTTTTTTAAAGATTTTATTTATTTATTTGACAGAGAGAGACACAGCGAGAAAGGGAACACAAGCAGGGGGAGTGGGAGAGGGAGAAGCAGGCCTCCCGCGGAGCAAGGAGCCCAATGCGGGGCTCGATCCCAGCACCCTGGGATCATGACCTGTGCTGAAGGCAGACGCTTAACGACTGAGCCACCCAGGCACCCCAGAAGTATATAATTTTAAATAGACTTTATTTACAATATATTTTTTGGAGATAGAATTGTTCCAAATGAGCAGACCAACCACTCCAGTTCAAGAAGTTAGAAAAAGTTATAGGACAAACCCAAAGGAAAAAGTAAGGAGAGCCATGTGGATCCTGTGAGAGAAAACTAAGGGTATACTAACACAAAAATCCAACTGCAAAAGAATTGTTGGCTCTTATACTCTGTGGAGAAGCCCATGGTCAATTGTATGATCTTGTTGGACTTTTTAAAAAATGATGGAAAATCACCAGACAGAACCGTCTATTCATAGGCTAATATTTGGATAAATACAATTAGTCAATGGACACAAGCAGAGTCTGCTTGTGACACTGAAAGTATATTGTCTGGAATGCATTATGATATTGTGAGGAAATAATGAGAACTGAAAAATTACCCAAGTACTTGACTTTTTCTTTTTCTCCTTATTTATTTATTTATTTTTTAAGATTTTATTTGCTTGTTTGACAGAGAGAGAGACAGCCAGAGAGGGAACACAAGCAGGGGGAGAGCGAGAGGGAGAAGCAGGCTTCCCACAGAGCAGGGAGCCCGATGCAGGGGTTCGATCCCAGGACCCTGGGATCATGACCTGAGCCAAAGGCAGACGCTTAATGACTGAGCCACCCAAGCACCCCCTTTTTATTTTTTAAAAATATTTATTTACTTATTTTAGAGAGAGAGAGAGAAAGCACAAGTGGGAAGGGCAGAGGGAGAGAGAATCCCAAGCAGACTCCGTGCCCAGCACGAAACCCTCACCAGGCCAGATCCCACCACCCCAAGATCACAACCCAAGTGGCAACCAAGAGTCAGATGCTCAACCGACTGCACCACCCAGGCGCCCCAATACTTGACTTTTTAAAATTAATTAATTTATTTATTTTAAAGATTTTATTTATTTAATCGTCAGAGAGAGAGAGCATAAGCAGGGGGAGTGGGAGAGGGAGAAGCCGGCTTCCTGCCGAGCAGGGAGCCTGATGAGGGACTTGATCCCAGAACCCCGGGATCATGACCTGATCCAAAGGCAGATGCTTAACTGACTAAACCACCCAGGTGTCCCAGTACTTGACTTTTTAAATGAATGTAATAACACGTGGGAACGCCAGTGTTTAGAAATACTTTGAACATGGGGCACCTGACTGGCTGAGTTGGTAAAGCGTGTGGCTCTTGATCTCAGAGTCGTGAGTTCAAGCCCCACGCTGGGTGTAGAGATTACTTAAAAAAATAGATAAAATTTAGGGGTGCCTGAGTGGCTCAGTCAGTTAAGAGTCTGCCTTTGGCTCAGGTCATGATCCCAGGGTCCTGGGATGGACCCCCACATCGGGCTCCTTGCTTAGAGGCAAGCCTGCTTCTCCCTCTTCCTCTGCCGGCCACTCCCCATGCCTGTTTTTTCTCTCTCTCTCTCTGTCAAATAAATAAATAAAATCTTTTTTTTTTTTTTTAAGAGTTTATTTATTTGCGAGAGAGAGAATGAGAGACAGAGAGCATGAGAGGGAGGAGGATCAGAGGGAGAAGCAGACTCCCTGCTGAGCAGGGAGCCCGAGGTGGGACTCAATCCCGGGACTCCAGGATCATGACCTGAGCCAAAGGCCGTCGCTCAACCAACTGAGCCACCCAGGCGCCCCAATAAATAAAATCTTTAAAAATAAATACATAGATAAAGAAAATGTAAAAATAAGTGCTTTGGGCATCTATTTGCTAATACATAGGCTTTTATGACCTATCTGTTCAGATGATAAAAAAGAAAGTGCATTACTTCTCCATGTGATCACACATTTTTTTTAAAGTAATCTCTACGTCCAATGTGGGACTAGAACTCACAGCCCTGAGATCAAAAGTCGCATGCTGTACCGACTGAGCCAGCCAGGGACAACTGATCACACATCTGATGACACATTTCTGAAACATTTAACTTTGTCAACACTCTCACACTGCTTTCTTGTGGTCATCAATTTGGAAGGATATAACGGGTGTCACCATCCACATGTGGCTACCATTTTCCAAGTATCTGATTACCATTCATTGCAGTCATGGCGGGAATAAAGTTGCTACCATGGAAGTAGACGAAACTTTCAAATCTTTCATTTGACCCAGCACCCAGCATCATTTTACCTGGCACGTAGCTGACTACATCGTATAGATAACTCTTGGGAAAACCTCACTTTGTATACCAAACTATATCTGGAGTGTGCGTGTATGTGTCACTTTATTTATATATTTTAGAGATTTTATTTATTTATTTGTCAGAGAGAGAGAGAGCCCAAGGAGGGGGAGCGGTACTCAGAGCAGGCAGAGGGAGAAGCAGGCTCCTTGCCAACCAAAGAGCCCGATGTGGGACTCAATCCCAGGACCCCAGGATCACGACCTGAGCCGAAGGCAGACGCTTAACTGACTGAGCCATGGAGGCGTCCCTATGTGTCACTTTTTAAAGGAATAAAATAATATACATGTACTGTAACAAAATTGAACATGCCTGGGAGTTAAAAATTCATCATGGACCAAAACTTTCCATAATTATGATAAATGTTTTGCCAAATTCAATATATTGGGCACCTGGGTGGCTCAGTTGGTTAAGCATCTGCCTTCCGCTCAGGTTGTGATCCTGGGGTCTTGGGATCAAGCCCCTCATCAGGCTCCCTGCTCGGCGGGGAGCCTGCTTCTTCCTCTCCTGCTCCCCCCTGCTCGTGCACTCTCTCTGTCAAGTGAATGAATGAAATCTTTAAAAAATAAATAAATAAATATAAAATTCAATACATCATGTCCGAGATAAATCAATTCCACAATCCATTTGTCTGATGTATTTGAGTTAACCCTTTACTTCTGGATTGTTCAAAAAGAAAAGGTAAATAACTCCATTTTTTGCATTTATTTATAAATTTTAGTTGTATTATGAAACTAGCAAGTTAAAGAGAAGTTTGAAAATACATTTCAGTGAAACACAATCTAACTTCCACTTCTATTTTATTTTATTGGAATGTATGAGTAACTTAAGTGGAGAGCAAAAAGATTCCTCTTGCAGCAATGTTGTCAAAACATTTAAAGAGAGTTCCCCATTTAGGATGAAATGATGTAATGTCTAGGATCTGATTCAAAATAATCTGGAGTGGGGGAAATAGACGAGAGTATAAATGAAACAAGATGGTATAGGAACTGATAATTGTTAAAACTGAACGAGTATATGAGAGTTTTATTATAGTATAGGAAGAATAAAAGACAAAGGACAGACAAGATTTTTAAAAAATCTTTACTGTAGAAAATTTCAAATATACATAATAAGTTTAAAACTAAAATTTATTCTTTGCCATTCTTGGTCTATTCTTATGTATACATTTCAGAATCAATTTATCAATCCAGTACTGATTTTGAATAAAAATCTGTTGAATCTTAGATCAACCTGTAGAGAATTGTCTTTTTCTGCCATTAAGTGTTCCTACTGTTAATATGGAGTAGCTCTCACTTTTTTAGGTTTTCGTTATCTTTTGGTACAGTTTTATAATTTTCTATGTACAGATCTTACACCTCGTTTGTTAGGTTTATTTCTGAGCGTGTCATAGTCTTGTTGCTATTTTAATGGCTTCTTCGTATAATTACATGATATGATTGTATAGAATTGCAATCAAGTTTGTATATGGACCTTATAATCACCTACCTTACTATACTCTTTTAATACTTTAATAACTTGTCTATAGATTATTCTGTGTTTTTTAATGAAAATAATCATATCGGGGCACCTGGGTGGCTTAGTCAGTTGAGCATCTGCCTTCAGCTCAGGAAATGATCCCAGAGTCCTGGGATTGAGCCCATTGCCAGGCTCCCTGCTCAGCAGGGAGTTTACTTCTCCCTCCCGCAGCCCCTCCCTCTGCCCGTGCTCTCTTGCTCTCAAATAAATAAATAAATCTTTATTAAAAAAAAGAAAAAATAATCCTATCATCTGAGTATAATGACAATCTCACTTCTTCCTTTTCAGTAGTTATGCCATGAATTTCTTATTATAATCTTATTGCTCTGGCTAGGACCTCCATCATATTGTTGAATAGAAATAATGATGGGGTGCTTGGGTGGCTCAGTCAGTTAAGCATCTGCCTTAGGCTCATGTTATGATCCCGGGGTTCTGGAATGGAGCCCTACATCAGGCTTCCTGCTCAGCAGGGAGCCTGCTTCTCCCTCTCCCTCTGCCGCCCCCGCCCCCTCCCAACTCGTGCTCTCTCGCTATCTCTCTCTCTCTCTCTCTCTCAAATAAATAAATAAATAAATAAAATCTTTTTTTTAAATAAAGATTTTATTTATTTTTTGACAGAGAGAGAGAGACAGAGAGAGGGGAAACACAAGCAGGGGGAGCGGGAGAGGGAGAAGCAGGCTTCCCGCTGAGCAAGGAGCCCGATGTGGGGCTCCATCCCAGGACCCTGGGATCAGGACCCCACCCGGAGGCAGACGCTTAACGACTGAACCACCCAGGCGCCCCTCAAATAAATAAATAAATAAAATCTTAAAAAAAAAAAAAGAAAGAACGATAGTTAAGGTTTTTTTTTTTTTTCAGGTTGTTTTTTTTTTTAAGATTTTATTTATTTAGTTGAGAGAGATAGCATGGGCAGGGGAGAGGGAGAGAGGGAGAGGCAAACTCCCCACTGAGTAGGTGCCCAACATAGGGCTTGATCCCAGGACCCTAGGATCATCACCTCAGCCAAAGGCAGATGCTTAACCACCTGAGCCACCCAAGTGCCCTGAATATCAGGTTTATAATTTTAAAGGGAATGCTTTTAAAGTTTCAAAACTTTAACAATTATTGTTAAGTTTTTTGCAGGTCTCTTTGGGTTACTATTCTATTTTTAATTTATGTTGGATTTTGTCAAATAATTTCTTGTATTTTTTGAAATGTTTATATGATTTTTTTCTCCTTTATTATTATTGTGAGTGACATCTAGAGATATTCTTTTTTTTTTTTTTTAATTTATTCATTTGAAAGAGAGCGAGACAGAGACAGAGAGAGCACAAGCAGGGGGAGAGGCAGAGGGAGAAGCAGGCTCCCTGCTGAGCCAGGAGCCCGACATGGGGCTCAATCCCAGGGCCTGGAGATCATGACCTGAGTCAAAGGCAGACGCTTAACCATCTGAGCCACCCAGATGCTCCCATCTAGAGATACTCTAACTTGGAGATACATTATTCCTGGCATAATCCCAAACTGGTCATGGCATATTGTTTCTTTTATTTCATTATTGGATATTATTCACTAATACTTTGTTTAGGATCTTTGCACCTGTATTCACAAGTGAAATGAGTCTATAATATCATTTCCCTGTTCTTCCTTTAGCTGGATTTGGCATCAAAGTTATATGGGCCTCATGTAATTGGCAGGAGGGGATAGTCCCTCTTTTTCCACACTCCAGAAGAGTTTGTATATGATGAGAATGATCTCTGCTTTGAAAGCTGACAGAATTTGCCTGTAAAACCATCAAGGCCTGGTGTTTTGTTTGTTAGATGTTGTTTACTGCTTCATTGTTTAAAAACTTTATTATGAAGTAATTACAGTCTCATAGGAAGTTGCAAAAATGTATTGGAATGTCCAGCGTAGGCTTCACCCAATTTTCCCCAAAGGTAATATCTTGCATAACTAAAGTACAATATCAAAACCAGAAATTGGCCTTGGTACAGCCCACACAGCTTATGCAGATTTCACCAGTTTTGCATGCGCTCATTCATGGGGTGGATGTGTGTACACTTTTATGCAGTTTTATTGCACATGTAGATTTGTGTAACTGTAATCAAGATATAGAATTGTTTTTATCATCACAAGGATTCCTCCTACTACCCCTTTATAGCCATAACCATCCCCTCCCTCATTTTTAATTCCCATCAACAATAAATCTGCTCTTCATCTCCATAATTTTGCTATATATATATTTTTAAAGATTTTATTTCTTTATTTTGACAGAGAGAGGGAATACAAGCAGGGGGAGTGGGAGAGGGAGAAGCAGGCTTCCCGCTGAGCAGAGAGCCCAACACGGGGCTCGATCTCAGGACCCTGGGATCATGACCTGAGCAAAAGGCAGACGCCTAATGACTGAGCCACCCAGGTGCCCCAATTCTGCTATTTCAATAGCACATGTTATAGGAACCCTTGGCTGGCTCAGTAGGTGAAGCACACGACTCTTGATCTCAGGGTTGTAGGTTTGAGCCCCATGCTGGGATTGCTTAAAAATAAAATCTGGGTGTTTTTTTTTTTTTTAAAGAATGTTATAGAAATGAAATCATACAGGATGTAATCTTTCAAGATTGGCTTTCTTCACTGAGCATAATTCCCTTGAGTTCTAGTTAAGTTGTTGTCTGTGTCAATAGTTTGTTCCTTTTCTTGCTGAACAAGTAGTATTCAGTGCTAGGGATGAACCACAGATGTAAGCATTGAAGGACATTTTGATTCTTTCCAGTTTTGGGCTCTTACAAATAAAGCTGCTATGAACAATCGTGTATAGGTGTTTTGTTTTGTGAACACTATTTTCATTTCTCTGTGATAAATGCTTAAGACTGTAATTTTAATAATTATAAGATTACTTGCCTTTTTGTTTTTTCTTGAGTCAATTATAGTTGTTATATTTTCTAGGAAGTTGTCCATTTCATACAAATTTGGAAATCTATTGGCATAAAATTTATGATAGTTTTGTTATTTATTTATTTTTTTTAAAGTAAGTTCTATGCCCAACATCAAGCTCGAACTCACAACCCTGAGATCAGGAATCGCATGCTCTACAGACTGAGCCACCCAGGCGCCCCTCTCTTATTATCTTTTAAATCTATCTTGGGGTGCCTGGGTGGCTCAGTCAGTTAAGCATTTGCCTTTGGCTCCAGTCATGATCTCGGGGTCCTGGGATCAAGCCCCCTCATCTGGCTCTCTACTCAGCAGGGAGTCAGCTTCTCCCTCTCCCTCTGTGCTCCCTCTCCATCTGTGCTCTCTCTCCTCTTGCTCTCTCTCAAATAAATAAATAAATAAAATCTTAAAAAAATAAATCTCTGTTTTCTGTTGTTATAACCCCTTTTTAATCTGTAATATTATTTATTTGTGTTTCTTTTTTTGTTCTCATTACATCTTACCAGAGATGTGTCTATTCCATTAGATTTAAAAAAATTTTTTTTCTTCCCCTTTTCCAGCTGGAACCACAGAGGGTACAGAAGAGGAGAAAAAGAAGGTTCTTGCTGTGCCAGAAACCCTTAATAAAGAGGGAAGGAATTTCATCAAGCTGAAAATCAAGCATCTGAGGAAGAAGTTTGACCAAAAGATGCTTTGAAAGACAAGGAGGAAGTTTCTCTCTACCAGGTACACCCTACTGGAAAATATAATTTAAAGATTTTATTTTATTTTTATTTTTTTAGAGCAAGAGAGAGAGCGAGCACATGTGGGTACATGTGTGCACACACAAGAGGGCAGGGAGGGGCAGAGGGAGAGGAAGAGAGAGAATCTTAAGCAGACTCCATGCCCAGCATGGAGCCTGAAGCAGGGCTCAATCTCACCACCCTGAGATCATGAAGTGAACCGAAATCAAGAATCTGACGCTTAAGCAACTAAGCCACCCAGGCACCCCTAATTTAAAAAAATAAGAAACATGTCATAATAGCAACAAAAACCTTAATGTGGGGCGCCTGGGTGGTTCAGTCAGTTAAGCGTCTGCCTTTGGCTCAGGTCATGATCCCGGGGTGCTGGGATCGAGTCCCGCATCGGGCTACTTGCTTAGCAGAGAGCCTGCTTCTCCCTCTGCCTGCCGCTCCCCCTGCTTGTGCTCTCTCTCTCTCTGACAAATAAATAAATAAAATCTTTAAAAATAAAAAAAGAAAAAGAAAATGCTGAGTAAAGAAGGGGACCAGCTGTACCAGATATTAAGACACACTACAAAACCTTTGGAATAAAATATATTGTAGCATTGCTCAAGAACACATTTTTGTTCATGAACAAATAGACCAATGGAATAAAAAGGAAACTTGGAGACAAACCCATGTAGATATGAATACTTAATGTACAAGAAAGTTAGCACCTCAATCAATGTAGAAGGGCTAGTTCATTTAGTAAGCGCAATTGGGAAAATTGGTTCACAATAAACATGACTACTTACTATTATTTTTTTTTTTAAGATTTTATTTATTTACTTGACAGAGCGAGAGAGCACAAGCAGGGGGAGTGGCAGGCAGAGGCAGAGGGAGAAGCAGGCTCCCTGCTGAGCAGGGAGCCCGATGAGGGGCTCGATCCCAGGACCCCAATGCGGGGCTCGATCCCAGGACCCCGGGATCATGACCTGAGCCGAAGGCAGTTACTTAACCAACTGAGCCACCCAGGCGCCCCAACTACTTACTATTATATACAAAGATAGACTCCAGATGAAGTAAAGACCTAACCATGAAAAGCAAAAGTCTCAAGTTAATAGGAAAACATATTTGTGACCCAGAAGTGGGTAAGTATTCTTTAAATAAAACTTAAATCTGGGGGCTCCTGGCTGGCTCAGTCGGTAGAGCATGCAGCTCTTGATCTGAGGGTTGTGAGTTCAAGCCCCATATTGGGTATAGAACTTACTTAAAAAAAAAATTAAGGGACTTCTGGCTGGCTCAGTTGCTGGAGTGTGTGACTCTTGATCCTGGAGTTATGACTTAGAGCCCCATGTTGGGTATAGAGATTAAAGATAAAAATCTTTTTTAAAAATTAAGGAAAAAAACCTACTTAAATCTGAAGGACAAACCATTTTGACCACATTAAAATTAAGGATTTCTGGGGTGCCTGGGTGGCTCAGTCGGTTGAGTGTCCGACTCTTGATTCTGGCCCAGGTCATGATCTCAGTGTCCTGAGTTCAATCCCCACATCAGGCTCCACACTCAGTGGGGAGTCTGTCTGAGATTCTTTCTCCCTCTCTCTCTGCACCTCCCTCGTCTTTCTAAAATAAAAAAAAAAAAAAAAAAAATTAAGGATTTCTTTTCAAAGCATGATACAATGGACAAAGTCATAAGAAAGAAGACAGAGTGGAAGAAGATATTTGCAATCATTAAAACCAATAATGACTAAAAAACAAGGAATTCTTGCAAATCAATATTGGCAAAGGATATATGAGCAGATAATTTGAAGAAAAGGAAAAGCAAAAGACTAACAAGCATATGAAGAGACACTCAAGCTTATTAGTCATCAGAAAAATGCAAATTACAACCATGGTGAGATACCACTTTATACTATTAGAGTAGCAAAAAGTAAAAAGCTAGATAATCCGAACGCTGTTAAGGAGAGAGACAGACATATAAGATCCCTCAGGCCCTGCAGCCATTTAGGGATCAATATATCTGAACTTGATCAGATTAAAGATGAACACCTCCTATGATGCAGCAATTCACCTCCTAACGTCCATTCCAAAGAAATGTTTGTAAGGGTCCTAACAGCAACGTGTATAAGGATGTCCATCAAGGCCTCGTTTGCGGCAGCAGAGACCATGAGGCAGCTGGTGGTCGTCACTGGGGCCTTGGAAGAATGAAATGGGGTGGATGCACTCAGTGAAGTGTTATGCTTCAGTACACATAGCACCATGAATAGATCTTTAAACCACTGTTACAGGGGCTCCCGGCTGGCTCAGTCACTAGAGCATGTGACTCTTGATCTCGGGGTCAGGAGTTTGAGCCCCACATTGGGGGCACAGTTCACTTAAAAAAAAAAATATATATATATATATATAATTTTTTAAAAGATTTTATTTATTTATTTATTTATTTGTCAGAGACAGAGAGAGAACAAGCAGGGGAGCAGGGGTCAGAGGGAGAAGCAAACTCCCCGCTGAGCAAGGAGCCCGATGCGGGGCTCAATCCCAGGACCCTGGGATCATGACCCGAGCTGAAGGCAGACGCTTAACCGACTGAGCCACCCAGGCATCCCGAAAAGAAAAATTTTTAAGAAACACAGTCCCGTTCTCATAAATTAAATTCAAACCCACAAAAATATTAGTATTAAAATAGAATTTATAATTTTACTTCATTATAATTCTAAGTATAATACATTTCATGATTATCCTTGAGGGGTGAGGAGAGTTAAGTGAATGGAAATGGGGAAAGAGAGATGTATTCAGGCAGGAGTGAAGAGACTGTATCATAAAGGGTTCAGAATGAAAGCAAAGAGGTGAGAACTGTGATGGAAAATTCTGGATGGGGAAAGCTCTGTTGTCAACTACATATTTGGATCCCTTTGAGGTAGGGAAGATGAGAGAACTCCATTTTATCTTATTTTATTTAATTAATTAATTTTTTAAAAGATTTATTTATTTGGGAGAGTGAGGGAGAGAGAGCGCACGCTTGCAGGGGAGGGAGGGGCAGAGGGAGAGGGAAAGAATCTCAAGCAGACTCCCCACTGGGTGCGGAGCCCGAGGTGGCTGGATCTCACAACCCTGAGATCAAGCCCTGAGCCAAAAGCAAGAGTTGGACACTTAAACCAACTGAGCCACCCAGGTGCCCCATCTTACTTTATTTTTTTATTTATTATTTATTTTTTTAAGTAATCTCTACACCCAACGTGGGGCTCTAATTCACAACCCCAAGATCAGAGTCTCATACTCTGCGGATTGAGCCAGGCAGGCACCCTGGGGCCCCATTTTAGAAAGGTTCGATCTCTGTTGTTTTTCTGTTGGGCCCCATTTACTCATGTTCCATATTTGCCTCTGAATAAGACAAAGAAACTATGTTCCCTTTCCAAGCAGGAGACAAGAAAGTTAATCATTCTCTGAGTTTTGTCCTAGGCCCCAAATACCTGATAATACTAAGAGAAGCCAGATCCCAAACCTGTTCCAGAGCATTAGTTTCAAACAAACCTCGGCTGATGCTGACTTTGATACCCCCTACCTTTGATGATTTATAAAATAGCACCTACTTTTCACCTGACACTCTCCTTTGATTGGACCCTACCCTGGATTCCTGAAGGAACACGTACCCTAGACCCCTTTCCTATATAAACCTCTCACTCGAAGCAACAAGGAGACCCATTCTCCTTTCCTTTCCGAGTCTCCCAGACACTCCGTCTGCCTTTCTCTACCTGTCACGCTATTCAGTAAATTCTGCTTTCACTTTCTCCAGCTCCCATTTGATTTCTATCCTGCACGAAGGCAAGGACCTTCCTCTCGGTCCTCAGACCCAGTGTGCAGCAACTTCAAAGATTTTCATATAAGCAGGTGAAAAATTTGACTCTATCTGTGCCTTTGGGTAGGATGACCTTATGCCAGTTTGCTGGTGAAAAGTCTCTACACACAAGATATCACAGAAAATCACCCCTTCTTTCACTCTGGGTTGAGATGATAAATGTCATGGTTACCATACCTTTGGAAACATCAGTGAATAAACAAAGATCTTTGCCCTCCGGGAGTTTACATTCTAGTCTGGAGAGAAAGACAAGAAACAATAAACATAATAAGCAAATTATGTAGTACATTAGACAGGGAAATTGCTAAAGAAAAAGGAAAAACAAAACAGAGATGAAGGTGAGCGGACTCACACCACCCCTCTCCCCGCAGAAATGTAGCTTTAACCAGTCAGTCAGGAATTTTCCACTGAGTGCCAGTGAGTTTTTCACAGAGCCATCTTCATTCCCTAAAAGAAGATGAGGTCATCTGCATGATGAGACCCCCGTCCTTCCCCCTAAGAGAAAGTGATCTTGCCTGGAATAATCCTCATTGTCTTAAAGTAAGCTGTAGGCCCAACATGGGGCTTGAACTCATGACTCTGAGATCAAGAGCCAGGGGCCCCAGGCACCCCAATCCTTTCTTTTCTTTTGCTTATAACTTTCTTGCCCCACCTTCCTTTCTACAAACACCTTCCATTTTGAGGGCTCCTGGCTGACTCAGTCGGTAGAGCATGTGGCTCTTGATCTCAGGGTCCTGAGTTCACTTGATCTCAGGGTCGTGAGTTCAAGCCCCACGTTGGGTGTGGAGCCTACTTTAAAACAAAAAACAAAAAAACCCTTTTATTTTGTACACCTCCTCCTTGAAGCACCCCTCTACTTGCTAGATAGGATGCTGCCTAATTCATGGGTCGTTTAGTAAAGCCAATTATATCTTCAAATAAAAAGAAAAGGTAAGAGGATTCACACGTGTCTCATGTTCCGGGTGGGGGAAAGCAGCAAGGATGGCAGCTTTGCAAGAGGGTGGTCAGGGTAGGTGGGCCTCATGGAGAAGGTGACACCTGAACAAACACTTGAGGGAAGTAAGGGAGTTGGCCAAGCTGACATCTGGGGGAAGTGCAGTCCCGGCAACCAGGATAGCTCTTGCAAAGGCACTGGGGTGGGAGCAGCAAGAACAAGGCGGGGAGACATAAGAGTAGAGAGGAGGAGTGACTGAAGGGGCTGGGCTGACTGTGGGACATAGAGGCCATTGCAAAGACTGAGATGAGGAGCCATTGCAGGATACTGAGCAGGGCCTCCACACGGCATGACTCATGCTTCTAAAAAAAATCACTCCGGCTGCTGTGTCAGGAATGACTGAGGGGGCAAGGCTGGAGGCACAGACCTCGTTGGAGGCTACTTATAATAGATGTGAACAAGGGATGATGGTGGCTCAAACGAAGTGGCATCAGAGGAGGTGGCAGAGGGTGGATTCTGGATATTTCTGAAGGTAGAAGTAATAGAATTTCTTAAACGGAAGAATGAAGAAGATGAAAGAAAAGGCAGGACTCAAGACAGTAGCCCACCAAGGGAGGGGTGGGATGCGTGGCAATGAGATGGTTCTAGAATGTCTGGGTGTAGGTAAGAAGGATTAAGGGGGGGGGTGCCTTGTCTGTAGAGAATTTTAAAATCATAATAAAATAGACTAGATGTTGTTCTGCTGTTTATTATCATCATGCACCACCGACTTTATTGAATTTTTAGTTTTTAAAAGATTTTATTTTTAAGTCATCTCTATACCCAACATGGGGCTCAAACTCACAGCTCCGAGATCAAGAGTCTCATGTCCCACCGACTGAGCTGGCCCCCACACACCACCAATTTCAAGCATGGTCCAAAAAGTTATAAAATACTCCCTCCCCACTATGGCAGGCTACGGCCACTCTCTCTCCCAACCCCCACCCCCAATCTTGGCATGTCACTTAGATGACTTGAGGATTAGAGGCCTGAGTACTAGACAGTTGTCCTCAATTTGGTTGGGGAAGACTATGGAACAAGGAAGTGGGTGGGGGAGAGATTAGGAGTTCAATTTTGAACACTTTACATTTGCGATAGCTATTCAATATTCAAGCAGATTTGAGCAGTTTGTTGTCTAGACAGATAAGGAAGTGTGGAGTTCAGGAAAGGGGTCTGGGCTAGAAATATGAATTTGGAAGTTGCCAGCACACAACTAGTATTCAAACCATGAGATTGGATGACCCGGGGGTGGAGGGTTTGGGGGTAGTGACAGTGGGTGGAGAAAGAGAATGAGATCAAACCCGGGTTCCTGGGGCACTGCTACACTGAGGTCTGGGAGAAGGGCAGGGTTCCACTGAGAGACAGAAGGAATGGAGGTGAATGATGTAGTGTCCTGAAACCAAGAAAAGAAAGTATATGAAGGAGGAATAAGACAGTCAAACTAGAGAAAGAAGGAGAATTAACCACTGAACTTAATGAAGCAGAGGTAAATGGTGACTTTGGCCAGAGCAGTGTCAGTGGAATGCTGGAGGCAAAAACCAGATTGGAGAAGAAGGGTTGACAGAGAACGAGAGAGGTCAGAGACAGTGGGTAGGTCAACTCTTCGGGGGAGACTGACTTCGAAGAAGATTAGACTGTTTGGGAGGTAGAGTGAAGAGGAGTTTCTTCTGGGGCTCCTGGGTGGCTCAGTCGTTATGCATCTGCCTTCGGCTCAGGTCAGGATCCCAGGGTCCTGGGATCGAGCCCCGCATTGGGCTCCCTGCTCAGCCAGGAGCCTGCTTCTCACTCTCCCACTCTCTCTGCTTGTGTTCCCTCTCTAGCTGTCTCTCTCTCTGTGTCAAATAAATAAATATATAAAATCTCTAAAAAAAAAAAAAAGAGGACTTTCTTCTAAGATGGGAGAAACAGCAGAATGTTTGTAAGCTGGTGGGAATGAGCCAGCAAAGAGCTAGAGTTGATGATGTAGGGGAGGGAGGAAGATGGCTGTCATTGAGTCTGGTGGCTCAGAGGAGAGATGATCGGCTTTAGACAGGAACAAAGAAAGTTCATCTGCTGTGGCCAGTGGGAAGGCATGTGTGTGGGTTCAGATTCTGAAATTTCCATTGTTTACTAGACCTTTCTTTTTTTTTTTTTAAAGATTTTATTTATTTATTTGGCTGAGAGATACACAGCGAGAGAGGGAACACAAGCAGGGGGAGCAGAAGAGGGAGAAGCAGGCTTCCCGTGGAGCAGGGAGCCCGATGCGGGGCTTGATCCCAGGACCCTGGGATCATGACCTGAGCCGAAGGCAGACGCTTAACGACTGAGCCACCCAGGTGCCCCTAGACCTTTCTTTTTTAAAGATTTTAAGTAGCCTCTACAGCCAACATAGGGCTCGAACCCACAACCCAGAGGTCAAGAGTCACATGCTCTACTGACTGAGCCAGCCAGGCACCCCAATCTTGGATTCTCTTTTCTTCATCAGTCTTTCCTTGAGTGATTCTATCCATGCAGCTCCAATTTATATACTAAATATGCTCAAATTCAAGGGTTTAGTACAGACTTCTCTCATAGCCACTAACTGTTTATAGACTCTCCTGCATGGATAGCCCACAGATATTGAAAACCTGGTTTGTCTGGACTCTCACCCATCATCTTGCTCCTTCTCTCCACAGCTACTATTTATCCCTATGTCTGTAAGTGACATCACTATTCACCCAGTTGCTCCCCCAAATTATACTAGACTTCTCTCTGTTTCATCCAATCAGCCCAGAAACCTCAGGTCACTGCACCTCCTCTTTCTCACATTCTTTCCTCCAATCCACTACTGAAAGTGTAGCAAGGATTACATGAGATAACCCATGTAAAGTATTGAGAACAGGGTCTGAAACATAGTAAGTCTACCTGTTTGTGTCTTCCATTAGGTCCAGAGGCCAGGGACCATGACTGGTCCATCTTCAAACGTCCAGAGTCTAGCATGAGGTCTGATAGGCTTATTGAATGAGTGAGTGAGTGAGTGAATGAATGAATGAGTGAGTGAGTGATCGAGAAGATGGTATAGGGAGAAAGACTAGAGAAGCAATAAAAGGGAACATCACTGTGGTCCTGAGGAAGGCAGGAAGAACCAGTCAAAAAGCTTTGAGAGGGAATATGCGAACCAAAATGGCGCTGCAGCTCAGAAAGGCAAGCAGGAGTAAGCTTGAGTAAGGACTAGGTTGTTGCTAGGGGCCAGTTCTTCAGGTCAGAGAAATAAGAGGAAAGAGGCTACACTGTAGGATAATTGGGGGTAACCTTCAAGGGGAGTGAGTCATTCCAGGCTCTATCTGTAGCCCTCCTCTTATCTCCCCTTCCACCCTCTCTTGGCAGTTGTGGTCATGGGGTTAGGATAAAATCATGCCCCTCATCTGAGATCAGTGTCCCTTCCCATGGCATTAATCACCATTCTCATCTTATCACTCTCATAGCAGAGCCTCTGGGTGTTGTTGTTAAGGTTGTACACTGCACAACACCACCTTATCTAAGGGAGTGTCCTTCAAGTGGTAGATAGCTTTGCTATTTAGAATTTTAAAGAATATCTCATTATAGGGGCACCTGGCTGGCTCAGTCAGTAAAGCATGTGACTCTTGATCTCAGGGTTGTAAGTTTGAGCCCCATGTTGGGTGTAGAGATTACTTAAAATCTTAAATTTTGCTGACTCCAAAGATTAGTGATTTGTATCATTAATGCAACAATATTTAAGCACATACTAAAATATCTTTTTCTAACAAAGTCACCATATGTCATTCCATTTTGACAATAATAAAAAAATTTTCTTGCACACACAAAAAAACCTTGTTGTTCTAATATCATCTAATATAAACAAGAGGTGCTTGACTCCTCTGCACAGTTGAAAATCCACATATAACTTTTGACTCCCCCAGAACATAACTACTAATACCCTACTGTTGACCGGAAGCCTTACTGATAACATAAACAGTATTATATGTTGTATGTATCATATACTGTTTTCTTACAGTAAGCTAGAGGAAAGAAAAAAATGAAAATGTTGTTTTTTTAAAAATTTTACTTTTAATAATTTCTACATCCAACATGGGGCTTGAACTCATGACCTTGAGATCAAGAGTCACATGCCTCACTGATTGAGCCAGCCAGGTACCCTAGTACTGTACTATATTTATCAAAAATAATCCATATATTACTGGACCCATAAAGTTCAAACCTGTGTTATTCAGGGCCAACTGTATTTTATCTTACAGTTCATACCATCTGCTACTATGTATCTATACCATGAGGTTATTACTGAGTTTCCAATTAAATTTATCAGAATTTTTATTGTGACAAACTTATGTAATAACTAGTATGAATCTACCATTAAAAATCTGCAAAGTAGGGGCACCTGGGTGGCTCAGTCGGTTAAAGCCTCTGACTCTTGGTTTTGGCTCAGGTCAAGATCTCCCAGTTATGGGCTTGAACCTGGTGCAGGACTCTGCTCAGCGTGGAGTCTGCTTGTCCCTCTCCCTCTGCCCCTCCCCTCCGCTCGTGCTCTCTCTCTCTCAAGTAAATAATTAAAATCTTAAAAAAAAAAAAAAAAAGAAGCAGCACATACACCACAAGCAGGGCAAAGCATTCCTTCTCCTCCTCCTCTTCCAGCAGGGACTCTAGAATATAGGGCCTGAACCCTTCCCTCAAGCCTCTCCGGTTCTGTTCCCCATCACACTCCAGATGCCATCTCGTACTGGGGAAAATTAGCCCTCGTGCCCCTCCTCCCTCACCCCCCAATCTGAGCTTCACTCTGCTATTCAGCCCTAACTGGCTAGGGAAAATGGGAGCAGAATTACCATGGGCTGGGGCACCTGGGTGGCTCAGTCGTTAAGCGTCTGCCTTCGGTTCAGGTCATGATCCCCGTATCCTGGGATTGAGCCCCACATCGGGCTCCCTGCTCAGCGGGGGGCCTGCTTCTCCCGCTCCCTCTGCCTGCCTGTCTGCCGACTTGTGACCTCTCTCTGTCAAATAAATAAATAAAATCTCTAAAATAAAGAAATAAAAGAATTACCATGGGCTAACAAACACCAGCTTCTCACTACTTGGGTAGAACTTCCAGCTGATGAGTTTACCAGGAGAACTAGTTTTTGAGGATGTTGAGACCTAGATGCCAAAGATGAGTTTAAGATCTGTAAAATGTGATTTTTTTTTTAATTTTCGTTTGTAATACTTGTGGTCGGGTGGTGTTGTAGAAATGTAATTATGGACAAAGAGAAACTGTACCTTTTTTTGCGATGGTGGCTGGCACCTTTGGTGATTTAGTGGCAAATACAATTCCCAGCAGCCTTTATTGATTGTACTAACTGGAAGGCTGCTGGGAGGTGGAGTCCATTTGGTTGATGAGCTCTGCCTGCCATTTTGGCACCTAATCTCACCCCTTAGGCTGGCTCAGGTCTCTCTCCTTCTCCAACTCTCAGTCCAAATAAAGCTGTTTTCCTGGAAAAAATAAAATAAATAAAATATATTGTGTGTCAACTGTACTTAAAAAAATTTTTTTTTTTTTTAAGTACAATGTGGGGCTGGAACTTTTGATCCCAAGATCAAGAATCTCGTGTTCTACCAACTGAGCCAGCTAGGTGCACCATAAAAAATTTTAAAAAATAGATAGATAGTTAGATAGATAGATGATAGATAATTTGCTTACAAAATGATCTAGGCACTCTCTTATGCATTTCGGTTCCAGTGGCCAAACTTAAGGACTCCTCCAGATGATTGGATTTCTGGAAAAATTAGAAAGATTGCTAGAAGAGAAGGAAACACATCAGAGGTACCAGTTTTAGCAAAATGTAGCACTAACACAACTTACAGGTTGTGAGTTTACCTTGGACTTCAACACTCTGTAACAGAAGGAATTTGAGAAATGCTGTAAAAGAGGACAAAACAAAAACAAACAAAACAAAACCCTCAAAGAATCCATTAAACTAAATGTACTTTCTGCCTGTCAGGTACCTGACCACATAACTTCACGTATTAAATGGGCAACTCTGGTGGAAATGATCTATCTCAGGTAAGAAATGTTAAATTTCCAGATAACATCACAGGTAGAAAGTTTTAGAAACTTAATATGCATACTTCTGGGGCACCTGGCTGGCTCAGTCGGTGGACATGGGACACTTGATCTTGAGGTTATAAGTTCAAGCCCCACTTTGGGTATAGAAGTTACTTTAAAATAAAATTTTGAAAAAAAATACTCATAGTTTTTCTAGAAAAAAAAATCACTAAATTTTGGTTACTTTATTCTACTCCAACGGATTCTATATTTTGTCTACATTGTAAAATCTTCAGGGATGGAAAAAATCAAATCAACACGAGAACGGGAATGCAAGCAAAGATTGGCAGTGTTGACTGCATATTCTAATAAACATGAAGTGAAATGCACACCAACCAAATTGAAATCGGATTCCAAAAATATATGATATCCATGTGAAAATGAGAAGAAAAACTGGGTGCTGTTTTTGAGCATATGATACTTATGATTCACTTTTTGGTGAGGGAATATCTAAGCTCGGCCAAGAAAGTTAATGAGTGTGATAATGAGAAATGTTCTTTATTTGGCAGGAATCACAGCAAAATTTGATACGATTATGCCAGAACAGTTATGCAAAATATAAACATTGACACAAAATAATATTACACATTGTTTAGGGAATAAAAGACAAAACTAATTAAAGTGAGAGATGCAATGAATAAGATCATGTTGAATAAAGAAATGTTAGACGTTACTCAATTATTTCAAATACAACTCCAGGAACAAGCTATGCAGAATACATAACAATTATTTTAGATTTGTTGATTTCCAAAATGCAGATATATCTATGTGTGAACACTTGGGGGATTTTGTTTAGCAGATGACTCGACTAGGGAAAGATTTTATATTCTCAGTAGACGACTTATAAAAACTGAATTGAGAAGAAGACAAAAATAACCCAGAGGGCCAGGAATATGACAATGCAACAAAAATGCATGGAAAACTATGATGGATTGTAATAAAAGAGCCTTGAAAAATAATTCTAGGGAAATCTACTTTATTTTGTCTTGTGCATTCTTTAAACTTGATAGTGAATGATGTGTTAAAAAATTCCTTTGATATCACTGAATTTTTTTTAAAAGACTTTATTTATTTATAGAGAGAGAGAGTACAAGCAGGGGCGACGGCAGTCAGAGGGAGAATCAGGTTCCCTGCTGAGCAAGGAGCCCAATGCGGGACTCGATCCCAGGACCCTGGGATCATGACCTGAGCTGAAGGCAGACGCCCAACCAACTGAGCCACCCAAGTGTCCCGACATCACTGAATTTTTAAAGAGTGTCTAGGAACTACACAGCAAAATTTCAGTTTTGATGAAATGTTGGAGTGTTTTGAACAAGTATTTTCTTTTTTTTTAAGATTTTATTTATTTAGGGGCGCCTGGGTGGCTCAGTTGGTTAAGCGACTGCCTTCGGCTCAGGTCATGATCCTGGAGTCCCTGGATCGAGTCCCGCATCGGGCTCCCTGCTCGGCGGGGAGCCTGCTTCTCCCTCTGACCCTCCCCCCTCTCATGTGCTCGCTCTCTCTCATTCTCTCTCTCTCAAATAAATAAAATCTTTAAAAAAAAAAAAAAATTAAAAAAAAAAAAGATTTTATTTATTTATTTATTTGAGAGAGAGAGTGCACGCACAAGAAGCGGGGGAGGAGTAGGGAGGGAGAAAGAATCTGAAACAGACTCCCTGCTGAGCACCGAAGACCGATGCAGGGCTTGATCTTATAACCCTGAGATCGTGATCTGAGCCAAAATCAAGAGTTGGATGCTTAACTGAGTCACCCAGGCACCCCTTGAACAAGTATTTTCAAACAGAAATTTTCAAATATTGAATGTCAATGTTGAATCCACAATGAGAAAGTCAAGTGGATGCCATCGTGTCACTAAAAACTTAAAAGGTAAGATACTTTTTAGGAATGGTTAATTATATTAATAAAGAGATAGATTCTAAAATGCAAAGTACACTCTAGCAAATTTCAACTTTTAAATGTATTAGCTAATATGACATGGCATTAGGGTGAAATCTTATAAGTCAATCAATCATACCAGAGCCAAAATTTAACACACATACTGCCCTTGAAAGCATTAAAAGAATTAAGATGCTCTTTAAGAGCTTCTTTCTGCTTGCTAGATGGGATGCTGCCCAATTCATGAATCACTTAATAAAGCCAATTAGATCTTCAAAAAAAAAATAAAAAGATGTTCTTTGTTTTAAAAAGAAAGCAAAAAAAAAAAAAAAACCCACAAGGAAGCAAGATTTATGAAAAATAGGTTACTGATGCCAAATTACAGAATTTCAATCTTGGTGCCCTTACTCATGTAAACAATGCTAAGAAAAGGGAGGAAGACTCATTTTATTGTGATTTCCAAGATCCAAAACTAAATTTCAAAATTATTTCATTTTATTTTGCTATATGGGACCCACTAGCAACATCCTTAAGAGAAATTTGTGATTCTGAAAGATCATGGCCTTTTAAAAGTATTCTAATCCAGACAACATATGAAATTGAAAGGATTATGATAAATATGGACCATTGCCACTCTGTAAAAGTTTACAATTGAAATCAACCGTATACATAGAAGGAAGTGATTTTTTTTTTAAGATTTTATTTTTTTAAAGTAATCTCTGCACCCAATGTGGGGCTCAAACTCACAACCCCGAAATCAAGAGTCGCAGGCTCCACCGCCTGAGCCAGCCAGATGCCCCAAGAAGGAAGTGATTTTGATGGGATATTAATGTATTAAGAACCAAAAATCTTGTTCTTCTCTAAAATCTAGTATGATTACTGTTGAAAAACTGCAATATATTTGCATCAATGATACGTTTCCATTATTTTATACCAACATTTGACTTGTATAATTTATACAGAATGATTGAATATTTGTCATAATTGTTATTATTGAGAAATAATTAACTAAATCCTACAATGTCTTAATGGAGGATGGGGCTACTTTTCTTTCTTTCTTTTTTTTATAAAGATTTTATTTACTTATTTGTCAGAGAGAGAGCACACAAGCAGCGGGGGGAGCGGCAGGCGGAGGGAGAAGCAGGCTCCCCGCTGAGCAAGGACCCTGATGTGGAACTCAATTCCAGGACCCTGGGGTCATGACCTGAGCTGAAGGTAGACGCATAACCGACTGAGCCACCCAGGCATCCCTGGGGCTACTTTTCTAATTCTTCATTCAGGGATCAGCAAAGTACAGCTTGAGGGCCTAATTCTCCCCCTGTTCCCTGTTTTTATACAATCCCCCTAAGTTAAAAATGGTTTTAATGTTGGAGCGCCGGGGTGGCTCAGTCGTTGGGCATCAGCTTTCAGCTCAGGTCATGATCCCGGGGTCCTGGGATCGAGCCCCGCATCGGGCTCCCTGCTCAGCGGGAAGCCTGCTTCTCTCTGTCCCACTCCCCCTGCTTGTGTTCCCTCTCTCGCTGTGTCTCTCTCTGTCAAACAAATAAATAACATCCTTAAAAAAAAAAAAAAAGAACGGTTTTAATGTTTTTAAATGGTTGAAAAAGAAATCCAAAGAAGAATACTATATCTTGACACATAAAGATGATATGAAGTTCACATTTCAGTGTCCCTACATAAAATTTTGTTGGAATACAGTTACGTCCATTTGTTTAAGTATTGTCTGTCTGTGGCTGCTTTTATGCTCCAAAAGCAGAGCTGAGTAGTTTCGACAGAGACCATATGACCTACAAAGCCTAAAATACATACCATCTGGCCCTTTACAGAAAATTATTGCCAACCCCAACTCTAAAAACCACCCTATGGGTTTAGGGCAGCCCCATAGAAACTTGAATCCAAGCAAAGGTCCCTCTGGATCTCTCAAACACCTAGCTGCCACCTGAGCATCTCACTTTGATGGCCCTCAGACATCTTGAATTCAGCATGGCTCCATACTTGCTCCTTCTGGCACCCTCATCAATCCAGTTGCTCAACCAGAGATTTGGAATTATTCTTGATTTCCCTCCATTTGAACTTCCTTGTTCCTCTATCCTATTAATCATCTCTTGTATCTTCTAAATTCATCCCTTCTCCACGCACCTCCTGCCACCACCATGGCTGAAGTCAGGGGAGTTTCCTGAAGGATGGCTGGACCGGTGTCCTTGGTGGGGCTCCTGGCCCCCTCTCTGGAGCCCTCTCACCCATCTTCCACCAAGTACCCAGAGTGGTCCTCCTAGAATACAATTCTGACCTCATCAGCCCCTCCATGGTGGAGAACTAGACCATGCGTCCATTCATGATCTCATCCTGTCATGGCGCCATCTTTCCTCAGGCCTCTCTCTGTGTGGGGATGATGAGATTGACAATCCTGGCAAATGGCCCCAAGGACCACCCCTTGCTGGGTATGTGTCCCACGCTGGGCCAGTCATGCTCCCTTTCCTGGGAATTTCCATCTTGAGTGAAGATGCCTAGATGCTGAATTAATCGACATGAGAAGCAGCTTTATAGGGTAGGGGTTTGGGTATGGGCTCTAAAGTCATACTGCTTAGATTTGAATTGCAGCTCCACTGCTCGTTCAGCTGTGACTTTGGGCGTGTCACATAACCCCCCTCACCTGTGCAACGGGGGTCAGAACAACAGGTCCTACTTATTGGGGCCAAACCACTTGAGGATTAATTAGGTTCATACACATGAAGGACTGAAGGACACTTTGTTGGGTCAGGGCGCCTGGGTGGCTCAGTCCATTAAGCATCTGACTCTTGATCTCAGCTCAGGTCCTGATCTCAGGGCCTTGAGTTCAAGCCCTGCAGCGTGGAGCCTACTTAAAAATAATAATAATTTTAAAAAAGAGAAAAAAAAGAGGTTCCTTTGTCTTTCTGAACATAGTTCCAGTGGAATTTTGTCTCTTTTAACCAAAGAACTCTAGCCAACACCGCCTGTGGCTTCCCATTGCCCCTGTGGACACAGGGCAGAAACTTTGTCCTAAGTGTCACCTCCCGCCACTACCCTTCTGAGCACCTCCCCCCTCCAGCTTCTGGTGTGTCCCAGAATTGGCCAAGCTCTCCCTTTGACCCCCAGGGCTCAGATCCCTGCTTCCTATTCAGGATGGTCCTTTAACCTCCCATTTACCAGTCCTCCCCCATCCTTTTGGAATCCACCTTTTTCAGTCCTCCTCATTCTGGTAAATAAAAACAGGTCATACCTATCCATTCCTGATAGGAGTCTGGGAAGGGGCAAGGCCCGGCACCCCCTCCACTCCCACCAGGTTTGGGGTCACTGTATAAGACTTGTGATAACCCCAAGACCAGATTTCTTTCTTTTTTTTTTTTTTTTAAGAATTTATTTATTTATTTGAGAGAGAGCAAGCTAGAGAGAGAGAGCACAAGCAGGGGGAGTGGGTGAGGGAGAGCAGGGAGCCCAATGCGGGGCTCGATCCCAGGACCCTGGGACCATGACCTGAGCCGAAGGCAGACGCTTAATGACTGAGCCACCCAGGTGCCCCCCCCAAGACCAGATTTCTTGACCAGATTTCCTCCCACTTTACTTTCCATAGTCTGCATTAAGAAAAAAGTTTTGTTTTGCATTTTCCAAATAAAAATGCTATTATAATATATAATATTCTTTTTTAAATGGTCCACACACATTTTAGATTTTGCTACAGGTCCTTCCTTCTCTCCTTTTCCCCCTTCTCTCCCCCTACATCCCTGGGGTGCCCATTGGTCATCTTCATTGTCTTACCTTCCCCCTGTCCCCAGCAGGCCTCAGAGAGCTCTTGGAAGGCCAGGAAGGCCACTTCTCACAGCCTGGCGAGGTGAGAGTCAGTTAATGTTTAATGAGTGAGTGAATGCGTATCTTTTAAAGGAAGATGGAGGAAAAAGGAGTCTATGCTCTACCCTCTGGGAGCCCTTCTGCTGAGTCAAGGGGCCCAGATGGAATCTCTGGTCAACTTATCATTTCCCAAAACCATTCCCACAACAGCAAAGGCACAAATTGACTCGGGTTCCTGCCCAGTCCTCAGCTCCAACCACCCACTTCCCAGAGCCATGCCCCGACTCTGTCCTCTCCATGCTGGAGGGGGGCGGGGAGTGAGGGGGTGCAGTGACAGGTTGCCGTGTCTTCCCCAGCCCGGGGGGTAAATAAACATCGCAGGTGCCCCGTAACCCAAAGAGAAGAAACCAACTGTTAACAAAAGGCTGGCTTGCTCTTGGTGCCGGAGTAGCTGTGTTTTCCATTTTGCGCTGTCGAGAACGTGTATTACCTTTCAAAGCAAAAGCAAAACCAGAATAAATATTGCTTTCTAGGTTGCCTTTTTGTGTATGTGTTTTGATTTTGTGGTTTATTATTCTTTATTTTCAGTTGAGTAGAAGCCAGACTCCTTTCCACAAGGCACACACAGACTCAGCACACATACAAACCCCAGGAATTAAATTATTATACAAAATTATAAGTAGGAAGAAGAGGGTGGGGGAGGGGTCCAGGTCCTGGAGAGGTCAGAGTGTGGACAAGCTTTTGGGTAGGAAGAGACCCGTTGACCAGGTGTCAGGCTACACCCCACCGAAGGTTCTACCCCCTCCACACACACCTAGTAGGGGGGAGATGGGGAGGGGCACAGGGAATGGGGGGTGTGGGGCCAGCCCGCGTAGGGGCAGCCCAGAGGAAGCCTTGGCTTTTTTGCCACATTCCCTCTGTGACCTCAGTTTTCGTAAAAAGAAATGATTTCACATCTGCTCTTTTTCTATAAACATCTAGAAATTCTCGATGCAAAACTGTTTTTGAAAGGTGATTTTCCAAACAACCTTCTGCGTGGCGCTCTCTCTCACTTATCTCGCCGTGCGGCCGCCACACGGGGTCCCCGGGGATGGGGCGGGAGGGGGGGGCCGGGCCAGGGCCTGTCCCGCGAGGGTGCCGCCGGGCCCGCTTGCACAGGCTGCCGTGTTGGCGGGGAAGGAGCAGCGAGCGGTGCTCTCAGACCCTCACCACTCCAGCCCCTCGCAGGCACTCGGACAAATTCACTTTACGCCCAGCATACAAATCCGGGGGCTTTGGGAGCGCGGAGGCCTTGCTTCTGGTTTTCCCAGGGCTGCCCCCTGCTGTGCTCCGCAGCTGAAGAAACACAGGAAGGAGCAAGAAGGGACCTTCTCCCGACTCCGCCTCCCCACTCCACCTCAGAGTCCAAGTGAGGCCTTGGTTCCCAAAATAGGGCCGAGTGGAAGGACCCAGCAGGCTCTGGAGCCGGGCCGAGGGATGTGGGCACGCATCCCCGCTGGCTTACCTCGATTTCTTCCTCTGCGGGATTGTGCCAGGCCCTGCTCTGGAAGTCTGATAGGGAGCACTTCACTTCATCCTGACCACAGCCCTGCGAGGGGAGTGCTATTCTTCTCTTCATTTCACTGACACACTTAAGGGGAAGAAAGTAACTAAGGCCCCACAGCCGGTGGGTGGCACAGGGGAGCCTGGAACACAAGCAGTGTGACAACCCTGAGCTCTCGGGGCCCCACACGGGAGGTGCCTTCACCAGCACCTGCCTCAGAGACTCCATGTTAGGGGTATAGGAGACGGGGAATGCGAAGTGCTTTCCACTGCACCTGCTCTGAGGATCCCCCCAGTAAACACCAGCCCCCCCCCACCAGGAACCCCCCAGTAAACACCAGCCCCCCTCGCCAGGACCCCCCCCAGTAAACACCAGCCCCCCCGCCTGGAACCCCCCAGTAAACACCAGCCCCCCCCACCAGGAACCCCCCCCCAGTAAACACCAGCCCCCTGCCTGGAACCCCCCAGTAAACACCAGCCCCCCCTGCCAAGAACCCCCCCAGTAAACACCAGCTCCCCACCCAGGAGCCCCCCCAGTAAACACCAGGCCCCCAGGAACCTCCCCAGTAAACACCAGCCCCCCGCCTGGAACCCCCCAGTAAACACCAGACCACTGCCATCCATCATCGTCAGGTGGCCTTCTGAACCAGTCCCAACCTTGGCCCCAGTTGCACAAACATGATAGAGTCTTTCTGTGCTTAAAACAAAAACAAAACAAAACAAAAAAAACAAAAACAAAGATACTGAATCTAAAAGAAGGAGAAGGAAGGGATGCCTGGCTAGCCCAGGAAGAAGAAGAACATATGACTCGATCTCAGGACCATGAGTTCGAGCCCCACACTGGGTGTAGAGATTACTGAAAAATAAACATCTTTAAAAAAAATAAAAGAGGAGTAAGAAGAGAAGGAGAAGAGCTAGTAAAGAAGGAGGGAAAGGAGAAGAGGAAAAAAACCAAAAACCCCAAATCCAGACTCTGGTTAGGCAGATTGCTGATTTTTTCTCTTTAGTGCTTTTTGTTCTAAAATAATACTTATGTCTCATTAACTTTTCTTTATTCTTCAATTATAATTCTAATATGTGCTCATGATAAACATTTCAAACAAAACCAAAAAGTCACAGCCGTTATAGAAAACAGTATGGAGATTCCTCAAAAGATTAAAAATAGAACTACTGTTATGATCCAGCAATCCCACTTCTGGGTATACATCCAGAGGAAATTAAATCAGGATTTCAAAGAGATATCCATACTCATTACATAGTATCCCATGGTGAAAAATTGTTTTTGTGCATCCTTTTTACTGAGGAACATTTATTTTGTTTGTCATCTTTTTTTTTTTTTAAGGTTTTATTTATTTATTTGACAGAGAGACAGACAGCGAGAGAGGGAACACAAGCAGGGGGAGTGGGAGAGGGAGAAGCAGGCTTCCCGCTGAGCAGGGAGCCTGATGCCGGCCTCGATCCCAGGACCCCAAGATCATGACCCCAGCCAAAGGCAGTCGTCCAACCGACTGAGCCACCCAGGCATCCCTGTTTGTCATCTTCTTTTCACCATTTCATATAATGCTTCGATGAATTTTTTCTTCTGAAGGTTTTATTTTTAAGTAATCTTTATTTTAATTTTAAGGGCTTAATTTTAAGCCTCCAACGTGGGACTTGAACACACAACCCCTAGATCAAGAGTTGCATGCTCTGCTGACCGAGCTCCTTCAATAAATATTTTTATAGGAATAGCTTTGTCCACTCTTGGAAGTATTTTTCTTTTTTCTTTTTTTTTAAATTTTAGTTAACATACAGCGTAATATTGGGATTTCTGGAGTGAAAGTATTTTCAACAAGAGATTCTCTGGAATATGGGGTGCCTGGGAGGCTGAGTCGGTTAAGCATCTGCCTTCAGCTCAGTATATGACCCCAGGGTCCTGGGATCGAGTCCTACCTCAGGCTCCCTCTGCAGCAGGAAGTCTGCTTCTCCCTCTGCCTCTGCCACTCCCCCTGCTTTTATTTTCTCTCTTGCTCTCTCTCTCTCTCTCAAATAAATAAAAACTTTTTTTTAAAGACATTCTCTGGAAAAGAATTTCCACACCTAGAGAAACATGAATGTAAAATTCATGCCTCCATTGAGTGAGTTAAATATTTATCAAAGGTCTACTGTGCTCTGCCTATACTCTTCTGGGTGCTGGGAATATAGCAGTGGGGATGGTAGATGAGGTCCTTGGACCCCCATGGATCTTATGTTCTTGGGGGGCGAGGGGAGAAGGAGAGAGCAAATAATTTAAGTGCTAATACATACAGTCAAACTGCTCTCCAAAGTAGTTGTCCAATTTCAGAACCATTATTAAAAAGGGTACACAGGGGCTGGCTCAGTCGGTAGAGCATGGGACTCTTGATCTTTGGGTTATGAGTTCGAGCCCCACAATGAGGGTAGAGTTTACATTAAAAAAAAAAAGGTACACAAATACACAGAGACACACCACCACCAACACAGGCTATAATTAACTTTCATGAAGTTTGTCAATCGGATAGATAAAAAAGATTGTATTCCTTTGTTGGATTTTTCATAAATAGGAGGAATTTTAAACATCTTTTTATGTTTCTCAGTCATTTCTTTTGTGAACTGTCTATATTCTTTGTCTTTCTGTTGCTTATTTATAGGTGCTCTGTGCTTATACTATGCATGTTATATTTGTTAGAAATATTTACCCCCAATCTGTCATTTGTCTTTTAACTTAGTTTTGGACTCTTGCAGTACTTATGTTTAGATTTTTTTTCTCCATCAAATTAATCAGTCTTTTACATCATAGCTTCTGGTTCTATGTTTAGGAGGGATCACCTTTCTCAACCCTGCATTGTAAACTCATTCACATATTTTCTTCCTGAACTTTGTTGGTTGTAGGTGTAACATTTAAATCTCAAGGGAGCTGGACTCCATCTGGATGACAATCCAGCCTCTCTCAGGGAACTGTCCCTCCCCAACCGTGAGCGACCTGTGGGTCCTTAAATCTTATGGCCTTGTCTTCCCTGCGACAGAGGTTGACATATACTGAGCCATCCTCAAACAAAGAACTCTTTTCCTTATAATCCGGCAAAAAACCATTGCTGCTGTGGGAAAGTACCTTTCCAGTCTGCCCTCCGGCAAAGCTCTACTAATCCATAAAACCTACCCTTTGTTCTGTGTGCCCGCCTCCCCCAGTGTGTCCGTCACCCCTAACTGGCAATTAGAGGCTCACACTCCCCGCCTGGCCTTGTCACCTACACACAGCACTCTGTTCCCACCCCAGCAGATGCCTCCCACCCTCACCCAGTGCGAATCATACTGGGAACTTCTTCAGGGCTCAAATCCCCCATACAAGTTCTTATAGCCAGGACCTTGTAGACAGTAGATGCTCCCTAAATGTTTGTTGAATAAATAAACATGAAAGCAAGTGAATTGAGTGCTTACTATATGTACTCAGCTTGCATATATATATATGACATATTCATCTATACATATTTTTCTACTTACAAAATAATACACGATTATTATAAAATATTTACAATTATAGAAGTCTACGAAACATGTCTCCCATAATTCTGCCCCTTAGTGATAACCACTGAGAACAATTTGACATACAAATCTTAATTTGGGGGTGCCTGGCTGGCTCATCTGGTGGAGCGTGTGGCTCTTGATCTTGCGGTTGTGAGTTCAAGCCCCATGTTGGGTGTAGAGATTATTTAAAAATAAAATCTTTAAAAGAACCCCAAATGTTACCCTATGACCCAGCAATTGCACTACTGGGTATTTACCCCAAATATACAAATGTAGTGATCCGAAGGGGCACAGGCACCCCAATGTTTATAGCAGCAATGCCCACAATAGCCAAACTATGGAAAGAGCCTAGATGTCCATCAACAGATGAATGGATAAAGAAGATATGGTATATATATATATACAATGGAATATTATGCAGCCATCAAAAAATGAAACCTTGCCATCTGCAATGACGTGGATGGAACTAGAGGGTATAATGCTAAGCGAAATAAGTCAATCAGAGAAGGACAAGTATCATATGATCTCACTGATATGAGGAATTTGAGAAACAAGACAAAGGATCATAGGGGAAGGGAGGGAAAAATGAAACAAAATGAAACCAGAGAGGGAGACAAACCACAAGAGACTCTTAATCTCAGGAAACAAACTGAGGGTTGCTGGAGGGGAGGGGGGTGGGAGGGATGGGGTGGCTGGGTGATGGACGTTGGGGAGGGTATGTGTTGTGGTGAGCACTGGGTGTTGTGTAAGACTGTTGAATCACAGACCTGTACCCCTGAAACAAATAATACATTATATATTAATAAAAAAAAAAGAACCCCAAATGTTAATTTGAATTCTTACAACAGCTGTGCAAGATAGGTTTTATTATCCCAATTTTCCAGTTGAGGACACTGAGGCCCAGAGGGGTAAAGCAACTTAACTGGGGTGGCAGACATGCTAAGTGGTTGAGCCAGGAGACTCTTGTGGGATTGAATGGAATAATGGGTGCCAAGCAGCCAGCAATGCTTGGGATACTGACATCTACTAGAAGTAGGAGGGTCCCTGATCGTCTTTCATGGGCTCACTACTTCTGATCTTCTAGAGGTTCCAACATTCTGGGGTTTGGTGCATAACCCAGGATCACACATGGTGTTCTCTGGAAGAACCAGGCCCTGGATAACCTAATCCCCGACAGAGGAGGTTGCAGACTCAGACAGGGTCTGAGACAGAGTGTGATGGCAGGATGCACCTAGACAAGCTCCAGGAGACTGGAGCCCTAATCCTGGCTCTGCCACATATTTGCTGTGTGAACTTGGGCAAGTCGCTTTACCTCTCTAAGTTTCTCCTTTGTGTTTATAAAACAGAGATCATCAAATCTGCCCTCACTGAGTCATTAGAGGGTTGTCGGGGGTGATGGGCATGAAACTGGAAGTGTTGGGGTGGTCTTCTGCTCCTAAAGCCCTTTGCACGTCCTTCTTTCTTTGTACTTATCATTCTGCATTGGAGATATCTTTTTCCCAATCCGGCACCCTTGAGATGAGAAAGGGAAGCAGTCATAGATAAACATATATATAAGGGACAAGTCCTACATGTGCCTTAGGTTTGTTACACAATGAGGTGGTTAAGTTTGCAAACTCCAGAAGTGAACTGCCTTGGTTCAAATTCCAGCTCCACCACTGAAGAATTATGTGAATTTAGGGGGCGCCTGGCTGGCTAGAGCACATGACTCTTGATCTAGGGGTTGTGAGTTTGAGCCCCATGCTGGGTATAGAGATTACCTAAAAAAAATAAAATCTTTTTAAAAAAATTATGTGAATTTGGGCAAGTTATTTAAACTCTCTGGGGGCGCCTGGGTGGCTCAGTTAGTTAAGCATCTGCCTTCAACTCGGGGCATGATCCCTGGGTCCTGGGATCGAGTCCCACATCGGGCTCCTTGCTCAGCAGGAAGCCTGCTTCTCCCTCTCCCTCTGCCTGCCGCTCCCCCTGCTTGTGCTCTCTCTCTCTCTCTGACAAGTAAATAAATAAAATCTTCAAAAAAAAAAAAAAAAAAGAAGAAACAACTCTCTGGGATTCTTTGTTTCCTTGTCTGTAAAACAAGGATAAAGACAGCGTATCCCTCATCAACAGACATCCCTGTTGATGTGAAGATTAACTGAGCCATTACACCTAATACAATGAATAGGAGTCAGCAAACTACAGTCCATGGGCCAAATCTGGCCTGCTGCCTATTTCAATTTTTTTTAAGATTTATTTATTTAGAAAGAGAGAGAGAGCACAAGTTGGGTGAGGGTCAGAGGGAGAAGCAGACTTCCTGCTGAGCAGGGAGCTCAATGTGGGACTCGATCCTGGGACTCCAGGATCATGACCCGAGTCCTTTGACGCTTAAAGACTGAGCCACCCAGGCGCCCTGCTGCTTATTTTTACACAACTTACGAGCTGAATGTGGTTTTTACATTTTTAATATCATCAAAAAATTAGTGGAAATTTGTTTTTCTCTCTTGTCATAAACATACCTACATGATAGCCTCAATTTTGGCTCTTTGCCTACAAATAATAAAATGTTTACTATCTGGCCCTTTACAGAAAAAGTTTGCCAACCCCTGGTTTAGTACAATTCCTTACCCTTACAAAGAGCTCAATGAATGTTAACTATTTATTACAATGGTAAGAGATCAGTAGTTTTATCTCTATTTTTACAGATGGTGAAATTGAAGTCAGAAATGACAAGTGAGGGGCACCTGGTGGGCTCAGTTGGTGGAATATGTGACTCTCGATCTCAGGGTTGTGAGTTTGATCCCCATGTCGGGTATGGAGATTACTTTAAAAAAAGGAAAGAAAGAAAGAAATGAGAAGTGACACTAGCCATTCCTGTGATTCTTTAGCATTGTTCTGGGGTGTTTGAGACTTCGTGGCAGTGCCCCATGTGGGAGACCACCCATACAGGTGTCTCTTCACTCATCGCCCACACCACACACTCCTTGGGTACCATGTTGGAAAAAACCCAGAGGCTTCCTGGCCTCAGCACAGGAGGTAAGATGCAGATTCCCTTCACTGTAGATTTCTCCCCAACCATTCTGGGGATTCTAGCAACCCAGCACCATCCACCCATCACACATTCATAAAACAAATATTTATGGAGAAGCTCTGGGCTTCCCTGTTTCCCTGCTGGGGCTGAGGGTGGGACAGGTAGATAGCTGGGGAGCTCCTGCGCACAGCTCAGGATGGGACAGAAAGCTCCGCGGGAGGATGTGGGGGTCAGGCTGAGCATGGCTGCAGAGGCAGGAGACATGGCCGGCACGCTGACCCTGGAACAGAGGTCTACGTGTCCGTGAAATTGAAGGCTCCCTCCCCATGAACTGGGCATCGTAAATCTGTACTGGTTTAAAAGTTCAGGGTTTGGAGTCAGGCCGACCTGGATTTGAATCCCAGCTCCAGTCACTATCTCTGTGGCTTTGGGCCAACCACTTCCTGTCCCTGGGTTTGGAGGAACTTAACAACTATCCAGGCTGAAACTTTCGTTTTGCCATTGAGAGACTGTTGCGGCTTAAGTCGTGTCCCCCTAAAATTCATATGTGGATGCCTTAACCCCCAGCACCTCAAAATGTGTCTTTATTTGGACACAGCATCTTTACAAAAATAATCAAGTTAAAATGAGATCATTAGTATGGGCCCTAATCCAATAGGACTAGTCGGGGAAATCTGGAGACAGACACACACACAGGTAGAACAGCATATGATGATGAAGGAAGAGATTGGGGTGCTGATTCTACAAGCCAAATATCACCAAAGATTGCCTGCAAACCACCAGAAGCTAGGGGAGAGGCATGGAATAGATTTTTTCTCATAGCACAAAGAATGAATAAGGAAGGAAATGAAATAATAATTACTACTATTAATAATAATATTAATCTTTAAAAAATTTTTTTTAAGTAATCTCTATCCCCAATGTGAGGCTCTTTCACTTCTTCATTCATTTCTGGAGTGTAGATCTGTTTTTTTGCAACATGAAGTTGAGACCAAGCATGGTAGAGCCACAAAAATAGAGGAAACCTATTTTCCTGACAACAGAATGACATAGAAACCCTGGACCACCACTCAGACACAGTTGCTTGGGGCGTAATTGCATTTGCAGCTAACCCGATCGTAATAAATGTAGCTTGTTTTGTAGTCTGTCTCTCCCAGTGGACTTTAAGTTCCATGAAGGCAAGTACCATCAGCCCTGACTGCCCTGTCCACCTTTGTATTATGAACATCTAGCACAGTGCCCAGCACAGAGTTAGTGTTCAATAGTCAGCTGAATGACTAAATGAGGAAATTGAGGGCCAGAGCAGCTGATTAACTTGCCCAAGGTCATACTGTGTACCTGATAGGAGGCAATTTGAGTCCAGGTCTATCTGCCTCAAGGGTCTGTGCCCCCCTAAAACTCTACTCCATTGACCAGGCTAATTCTCAAGGGCAGCCTTACTTCCCATTTCTCTACTCTTTTTTTAAGATTTTTTAGGGGGGTGCCTGGATGGCTCAGTCAGTTAAGCAGCTGACTCTTGATTTCAGCTCAGGTCATGGTCTCAGGGTCCTGGGATCGATCACCAATCATCGTGTCCACCTCCACACTCAGCGGGGAGTCTGTTCCCTCTCTCTCTGCCCCTCCCCCTGTTTTTCTCTCAGAAAAATAAATAAATCTTAAAAAAAATGTTTTTATTTATTTTATTTTTATTTTTTTTAAAGATTTTATTTATTTATTTGACAGAGAGAGAGAGACAGCGAGAGAGGGAACACAAGTAGGGGGAGGGGGAGAGGGAGAAACAGGCTTCCTGCTGAGCAGGGAGCCCGATGCAGGGTTCGATCCCAGGACCCTGGGATCATGACCTAAGCCAAAGGCAGACGCCTAACCGACTGAGCCACCCAGGCGCCCCATAAAAAAAAAAAAAAGATTTTAAAGTAATCTCTACACCCACTGTGGGGCTGGAACTTACAACCCTGAGATCAGGAGTCACATACTCCACTGACTGAGCCAGCCAGGTGCCCCAAGCTAAGGGATCCTGAGTTTGATTTTTATTCTAAGGGGAACAGGAAGCCTTGAACAGATTTAAGGATTTAAGAGCTATATTTCTTTTTTTTTTAAAGATTTTATTTATTTATTTGACAGAGAGATAGACAGAAAAGCACAAGCAGAGGGAGTGGCAGAGGGAGAGGGAGAAGCAGGCTCTGCACTGAGCAGGGAACCGGATGCGGGACTCGATCCCAGGACCCTGAGACCATGACGTGAGCCGAAGGCAGACACTTAACCATCTGAGCCACCCAGGCGCCCAAGAGCTATATTTCAAAAGGATCACTCTTGCTGCACAGACAACCTCATCTATAAAATGGAAAAGTAATATCAGTGAAATACAATTATGTTCATAAATTACTTAGCATGATGCCTAGTAGTAAATACACAGTAAAATTGTCACCAGCAGAAGTAACAAAAGTGTCCCATAAATCAGATGTGATTAAAAACCTACGGGATTAAATCAGAAGTAACAAATGTGGCCTTAAAGCCTGTTTCCTTTGGCCAGAACAATGTTTTAAATTTTTAAAAATTGGTTATCAGGGCATTTGTGTGGCTCAGTCTGTTAAGCGTCGACTCTTGATTTTGGCTCCGGTCATGATCTCAGGGCCCTGGAATCGAGCCCTGCGTCATCTCCTTTAGATTCTCTCTCCCCATAGGGGGCACCTGGGTGGCTCAGTCAGTTAAGCGTCTGCCTTGGGCTCAGGTCAGGATCCCAGGGTCCTGGGATAGAGCCCCAAATCAAAAGATTCTCTCTCTCCCTCTCCATCTGCCCCTCCCCCTGCTTGTGCACTCTCTCTCACTCAAATAAATAAATAAAATCTTAAAAAAAGAAAAGAAATGCACACCAAACAAGATTTGCTAGGCAGTTGAAGAAAGCCTCTATGGGAAAGAGTGAAAGAGGAATACCAAGAGAAACAAGGAGGAAAAAAAGTCTTGGAGGTAGCAAAGGTACTTCAGGGGACCCTAGTTAGTATCCTTAGAGAAATTTGAAGTTATTATAATCCCTTCAACAACAACAGCACACTTTAAAAAAATAAACAGAGGACAGGAAAGACTTCTTGAAATTAATTATATGATTGCTTAAGTTTTTCCTTTTTAGTGCAGTTAAATGATTTTAAACAAAAGGTGACAAAATTCCACAGAATGTAGAGCTAAGAAGACGGGCAGAAAATTTAAGAGCTAACCCAAGAATAAATAGAAAAGTTGGAACACCGATCATCAAGAAGAGATTGGAAAGTGATGAAAGCTCTATTATTTTTCTAAAAGGGGTGAGGCCAAATTTTCGATAAGGACAGGATATTTAAGTGGACTCTATGTCCCATAAATATTTATTAATTACAAAGAGAAAAATGGGGACTTTGCAGTGAAGGCACTTGGAGGACACCAACTTAACCAAATGTTCAAGAGTAGCATCCCCATGACTGGGACAAGCTGACAGTTTACCAGGATCTTATGCACCAAGAAGGACACAGCTCACTTTTGTTGTATTCCTGCTAAATGCACAACTTGGATCTAATCACAAGGAAACATCAGACAAACCCATATGACGGGCATTCTACAAGATAATTGGCCTGGACTCTTCCAAAATGCCAAGTCAGAGGAACTATTCCCCAGATTAAAAGAGATTGAAGACAGGACAATTAAATGCAATTTGTGATCTTGGAATTAGAATCCTGGACCTGAAAAAAATAGCTCTAAGGAGCATTATTGCAACAATTGATAAACTTTGAATATGGATTGTATATTAAGCAATAGTCATGCACTAATACTAAATGTTCTGATTTTTTATAAATGTACTGTGGTTATATAAGAGAATGTTCTTGTTTTATATACACAGAGAGAAAGGGAGACAGGGAGAGAAAGATGAGAGAATTATGTAGGGCAAAATGTAAATATTTATTGAATCTGAAATCCTTGTATGGTTCTTATGACTTTTCTGTAAGCCTAAGATTATATCAAAATAAATTTTAAAATCATTAAAAAAATACCAGATCAGATGCTTTTCATAGCTCAATTTTCTCTAATCGTCAAAAATCAGGTATATCTAATGCTATTTTATTTCTTTTTTTAAAAGATTTCTTTATTTGAGAGAGAGAGAGTGTGTATGTGCACGAGTTGGGGGGAAGGGGGAGAGGGGGCTGAGCAGGGAGCCCCACACAGGCCTCAATCCCAGGACCCTGAGATCACGACCTGAGCCAAAATCAAGTCAGAGGCTTAACTGACGGAGACACCCAGATGCCTCCTCATTAATTCCTTTAAATATGGATTTAAAAACTCTTTGAACATTATTTTTTAAAAGCCCACAACTCCCTTACCAAAATTCAACAGCAACTATCATTCTAAGTGGTTGAACCCTAAAACCCTTTCCATCAAAATTGGCAAAAGAAATGGATTTCTGCTTGCATGCTATTATTCAATATTGTTTTCAGAGGTTTTATCATTCGGTTCGACAAGAAAATGAAGTAACCAGTATAAATATTGGAAAAGAAAGGATAAAATTATTATTTTTTAAAGATTTTATTTATTTATTTGATAGAGAGAGAGAGAGAGATAGCGAGAGCAGGAACACAAGCAGGGGGAGTGGGAGAGGGAGAAGCAGGCTTCCCGTGGAGCAGGGAGCCGGATGTGGGACTCGATCCCAGACCCCTGGGATCATGACCTGAGCCGAGGGCAGACGCTTAATGACTGAGCCACCCAGGCGCCCCAAGAAAGGATAAAATTATTATCTCCAGATCCCACGAGGCTTTCACCCTACTTCTCTGGTCCCCTTGCCGCAGAACGTCTCAAAATAATTATCCAGCCTTATTGTCTCCACATTTTCTTCTTTCATTTTCCTTAAATCTGCTCCAGTCAGGCTTTTGGTCCCACTCCTCCATTGAAACAAGGTCACTTGATGACCTTCCTGCTGCCAAGTGCCATGGTCAATCTCAGCTCCCTTTTACTTGTCCGAATAGCTGCTCCTGATCCGGCTGGCCACTTCCTCCGCCCAGAAACCTTTTCTTATTTTTACTTTATTTTTTAAGATTTTATTTATTTATTTGAGAGAGTGAGAGATAGCAAGAGAGAGAGCCAAGGAAGGGGGAGAGGGAGAAGCAGGCTGCCCACTGAGCAGGGAGCCCGATGTGGGACTCCATCCCAGGACCCTGAGATCATGACCTGAGCCGAAGGCAGATGCTTAACCCACTGAGCCACCCAGGTGCCCCCAGAAACCTTTTCTTTTGAATTCAGTTGAATTCTAGAATATCAGTCTCTTGGTCCTCCTACCTCCCTGGTTTCTCTTCCTCTGTATTCTTTGCAGAATCTTTCCTACTTTTCCAACCTCTAAATGTTAGAGTTCCCCAGGACACAGTCCTTGGACCTCTCTTATCTACATTCTCCTCCTAGGTGAGTTCATCCAATTCCATGGCTTTAAATTTTGTTTCTATCCTGACAACCCCAGATTTGGATCACTAGCTCCGACCTCTCCCCTGACCTCCAGACAAGGAAATCCACTGCCAGCTAACCTCTTCCACTTGGTGGCCCAAATAAGCATCTCAAACACAACTTCATCAAAATGGAAACTTGATTTTCCCAGCAAAGCCTCCATTCATCTAGTTGTTCGGGCCAAAAATATTGTGTCCTCCTGGATTCTTCTCTTTCTCTCACGTGTCACCTCTTCAATCCATCAGCAATGATGTCAGCCCTGCCTTCAAAATACATCCCTAATTTGAACACTTCCTACACCCCACAGTCACCAAGCTGGTCCAAGCCACCATCATCTCTCTCTGGATTGTTCAGTTTGGCTCCTAACTGCTTCTGCCCTTGCCCTGTGTGGTCTACTCGCCAACTCAGCAGCTAGAGTGATACTTTTAAAACTTGTAACTTCTCTACTTAACTCTTTATCCCCAAAACACATCAAGCTCACCTCAGGACCTTTACCTCCATCAAAAATATTCTTCCAGCAATTCACCTGATTCAAGTCACTACTCAAATGTCACCTGATCAGAGTGGTCTTCCCTAATCAATGTATTTAAACTAGCCCTTCTAGGGGCGCCTGGCTGGCTCAGTCAGTGGAGCCTGAGACTCCTGATCTCGGGGTTAGTTTTGGGGCTCTAAGTTCAAGCCCTGTATTGGGTGTAGAGATTACTTAAAAAAATAAAATATTTAAATAGATAAATAAAAATAAAATAGCCCTTGTAGTCACTCTCTATCCCAAAGCCTGCCTGACTTTTATTATAACAGTTACCATCCCCTGATACATTTTATATTTATTTGTGTGTGATTATTTACCTCTCTCCACTAGAATATTAGCTCTGTAAGGACAAGAACTTTTTTTTTTAAAGTAAGATCTACTACACCCAACGTGGGGCTTGAACTCACGCCCCAAGATCAAGAGTCACATGCTCCATTGACTGAGCCAGCCGGGCGCCCCAGGACAAGGACTTTTATGTTTGTTTATTAATGGTATCCCAGTGCCTAGAACCCTTGACCCATTGTAGCTGTTCAATAAATATTTGTTGAATTAATGAATGCTGAGTGGGGGCACCTGGGTGGCTCAGGCGTTAAGCATCTGCCTTCGGCTCACATCATGATCCCAGGGTCCTGGGATCGAGCCCTGCATCGGCCCTACTCAGCAGGAAGCCTGCTTCTCCCTCTCTCACTCACCCTGCTTGTGTTCTTTCTCTCGCTGTGTCTCTCTCTGTCAAATGAATAAATAAAATCTTAAAAAAAAAAAAAAAAAGAATGCTGAATGATATATTTATTCTCTTAAGGAAAACCCAGTAAACTCCAGGTATTAAAAAACAAACAAAATAAAAAACAAAGAGAAACACCAAACTACCTGCAGTAGGTAGTTTCCTTCTCCTTAAGAAGATATGTCTACCTTCTGGGACCCATGAATGTGACCTTATTTGGAAAAAGAGTCTTTGCAGATGTAATTAAGTTAAAGATGTTGATGGGGGGGCACCTGGATGGCTCAGTCGGTTAAGCATCTGCCTTTGGCTCAGGACATGATCCCAGCATCCTGGGATCGAGTCCTGCATCGGGCTCCTTGCTCATTGGGGAGCCTGCTTCTCCCTCTGCCTGCCACTCCCCCTGCTTGTGCTCTCTCTTTCTCTCACTCTCTCTCTGGCAAATAAATAAATAAAATCTTTAAAAAAAAAAAAAGATGTTGATGGGGCGCCTGGCTGGCTCAGTCCGTAGAACATGTGACTCTTGATCTTGGGGTCGTGAGTTCAAGCCCTATGTTGGGTGTAGAGATTACTTAAAAATAAGATTTTTAGGGGCACCTGGGTGGCTCAGTTGTTAAGCGTCTGCCTTGAGTTCAGGTCATGATCCCAGGGTCCTAGGATCGAGCCCCGCATCTTGCTCCCTGCTCAGTGGGAAGCCTGCTTCTCCCTCTCCCACTGCCCCTGCTTGTGTTCCCTCTCTTGCTGTGTCTCTCTGTCAAATAAATAGATAAAATTTTTTTAAAAAAATAAAATTTTTTTAAAAGGATGTAGAGACTAGATCATCCTGTATTATCTATGTAGTCTCTAAATATAATGCCCTTTTAAGAGAAACACAATACAGAGATGGACAGAGAAGAGAAGGCCATATGAAGACAGAGGCAGAGATTGGACTTAGCCACAAGCCAAGGAAAACCTGGAGCCATCAGAAGCTGGAAGAGGCAAGGAAGGACCCTTCCTTACAGAGCGCAGCCCTGCCACCTTGATTTTGGACTTCTGGCCTCTGCACCTGTGAGAGAGAAGATGTCTGTTGCTTTAAGCCACCAAGTTTACCATAATTTGTTGTCAGATTAGGAAAACTAATTTGGCAAGGAGGATGACAACAAGACAAATATGACTAAATCAAGAGTTTTTCTTTGTGTTTACAATAAACAATTAGAAAAAATATTTTAGGAAAGCCACACAATTAAAAAAAGTTACTGCACCTAATTGTAGAAAAGTATAAAATCTTATAGAATGATATAAAACAAGAGCTAAACACAGAGGGAAACATGCAATTATTTCAGACTTCATGCAGAGGAATAACATTTGAGACCAGCCAAGAAAATTGTAAAGGAGAAAAATAAAGATGGGGTCTTGCCATACCAGCCGATAGCAGTGAGCAAATATTATAATATTGTAACAATAAATATATTAAATATGATAAAATTAAAAGCAATAAATGGAATCCAGGGGTGCCTGGCTGGCTCATTCAGTAGAGCATGCAACTCCTGATCTCAGGGTTGTGAGTTCGAGCCCCAGGTTGAGTATAGATAGTATTTACAAATAAAATCTTAAAAAAAAGGAAAAGGGGGCACCTGGGTAGCTCAGATGGCTAAGCGTCTGCCTTCGGCTCAGGTCATGATCCCAGGGTCCTGGGATGGAGCCCCGCATCAGGCTCCCTGCTTAGCAGAGAGCCTGCTTCTCCTTCTCCCTCTACTGTTCCTCCTGCTTGTGCTCTCTCGCTCTCTCTGTCAAATAAATAAATAAAATCTTAAAAAAAAAAAAATAAAGTCCTTTAAAAAAAGAAAAAAGAAACAGAATCCAGAAATAGACTCATATGTATGTATACACACACATATATATAAACACACACCTGCAAATAGGCATGTATAACAAATGGCAAAGGTGGTATTTAATTTCAGATAAAAAAGGTGGTCATGTATTAAATGATGCTAGCACAACTGGTATTGGTCTACTCTAGGAAATAATGAAGCTGGCTTACTCCCCTCTTATATCTTATTAAATCCTTATTATAGGAATTCCAGGGACACCCAGGTGGCACAGTTGGTTGAGCGTCCAACTCTTGGTTTTGGCTCAGGTTGTGATCTCAGGGTTGTGAGATAGAGCCCCGTCCCCCCTGTCGGGTTCTGCACTCAGCATGGAGTCTGCTTAGGACTCTTTCTCTCTCTCCCTCTGCACCTCCCCCCCCCCCCCCACAGTCTCCTCTCTAAATAAATAAGTAAAATCTTTTTTAAAAAGTGAATTCCAGACAGGTTAAAGATTTAAATATGAAAATAAGGGTGTCTGCTTGGCTCAGTCAGTTAAGTGCCTTCAGCTCAGGTCATGATCCCTGGGGTCTGGGTTGGAGTGGGGCTCCTTGTTCAGTGGGGAGTCTGCTCCTCCCTCTCCTTCTGCCCCTCCCCACTTGTGCTCTCTCTTGCTCACTGTCTCTCTCAAATAAATAAATAAAATACTTAAAATATATATAAAAATATATATGAAAATTGGGGCTCCTGGGTGGCTCAGTCGGTTGGGCGTCTGCCTTTGGCTCCAGTCATGATCTCAGGGTCCTGGGATCAAGCCCTGCATTGGGCTCCCTGCTCAGTGGAGTGTCTGCTTCTCCCTCTCCTTCTGTGATTTCTCTCACTTTTGTTCTCTCTCAAGTAAATAATAAAATCTTTAAGAGAAAAAATATATATATGAAAATAAAACAAAAATTTTAGAAGAAAAACTAGAAGAATATGTGAATGACTCTGAGTTCAGGGAGATAATTTTATGCAAGATAGGAAGTAAAGAAGTTTTAAATAAAAGATAGATGTATTTGTCCCATAAAAATTTTAAAAGCAAAAACAAAGCCAAAGGACAAATGTCTAACCAATAAAATTACCTGTAACACAGATGACAGATAAAAGAGCTTCCATAGTTTGATTACATACGGAGCTCTTATAACTTGATAAGAAAAAGGCAAACTCTCTAAAACAAGTTGGCAGAGAATGTGAACAAGCAATTTATAAGAGAGGGACTCCAAATGGCCAATAAGTATATGAAAAGATGTTCATCCTCCTTAGTAATCAAATCAAATAAATAAATTAGGCTCTCTGCTAATCTAAATAACAATAAAATACTATATTTTGTCTCTCACCTGGTGAAATTAAAGACAATGATAACCATGGTTCTTAGCAAGGCTGTGAGAATGTGAATTTTAAATTAAAATTTACAATTTAAACTTGTCCATTTGGAAAAGTATTCGATAGAATTGAAGGCATAGTAAAAGGACAGATGCATAAGAATGTTAATCACAATATTGTTTGGAGAGTCAAAAAAAAAACAAAACAGAACGCAATCTGCAAAGAACCCGAATGCCCATGGGTAGGAGAATGGTCGAGTCTGTGGTGGCCCATCACCACTATGGAATATCTGGCAGCTATTAAAAGAAAAAATGAGGTAATTCCATTCATGACTGGTAAGATCCTCCATGTCAAATTGTCAGGTGAGAGAAAGAAATTGCACGGAAACGTACATAACACGATCCTATTATGGACAAAAAACCATGATAAAGTGTGTGTATATATATAATAACTATATGAGCGCGAGGAGTGATGTAGAAGGATATACATTATCATGTTCACAAGGTTCAAACTGATTACCTTTGGGCGGGGGTGCTTGGAAGGAGAGGAGGAGAGAAGAGGTTAAAAAAAGTCAAAAAAAAAAGTTTTAAGTCCGTGAAACAAGGACAGTAATATGGTTGTTCTTAAACAAGTACGATAAATACATTAGTGGCAAAAATTAGAGGGAACAATCTCACTGTTAGCTTCAGGGTTTGGATTAAATTAATAATGGGATGGAAATAGCTCCAGAAGAATACATGATAACCATTGGACAACGATGCTGCACTTGTACATTTCTATGACGAATATGTCCGGTAAAAACAGAGGCTGCAAATGCACATACATAGTGAGATCTCTTCTATGTGTGTATTTGAATATAAACGAAAGGCAGCCTGAATGGGCGAGAAAGTTCTCAGCAATATCTGCGCTTGTGAGATCTGGGGGCGGCGGTCCCTTTTCCCCATGCTGGCCTTAATTTCATTTACGTGCATTTTCTAATTTTTCTTTTCTTTTCAAGATTTTATTTATTTATTTGACAGAGAGAGAGCACAAGCAGGGGAAGTGGCAGGCAGAGGAAGAAGGAAAAGTAGGCTCCCCGCTCGGGACTCGATCCCAGGACCCCGGATCATGACCTGAGCCGAAGGCAGACGCTTAACCCACTGAGCCAGCCAGGCACCCCTCAAATTTTTCTAAATTAACTTCAGATCTGAGGGGGATAAAGAGAATTGAGTTCAGAAGAACAGCGTCTAATGACAAGGAATTCCAGAAAGAGAATAGAAGACATGTTAGTCCTACAGAAATGGTCTAAAAACACTGACCCTCAAAGGGAAGGGGTCTCAGGGTCTCCAGCTGGTCATTCCCACAATGCAAATTTCCTTCCTTCCTTCCTTCTGTCTCCGTCGAGACTCCAGTTGGAGAAGCAGCCCTTGTCAGGGTACAAAGTGTGCCCCCCCCCACACACACACACATGGAGAGAGACAGACAGGCAGAGAGACAGACAGGCAAAGAGACAGGGAGCAAACCAGCCTTACATTATATACCTAATAGGGGTCACTCCCAGAATCCTTGCCTAGACAACTCAGCCCCTGGGTGACTTTCTGTGTCCTTCCAGGGTGAGAAGCAAGCAGTCATTTTAAAATAACAGCTTCTCTTGCCAAACCAAAAATTAAGGCCTGTCTCACCAGGCAGCCTTCTACATTATTAATGGCTAAGAGACCGTTAAAACCTGCCTGGTCCTGCCCATCTCTGCCTGGGCCCTATGGCCTAGAAGAGTCAGATTTTTTTTTTTTAAGATTTTATTTATTTATTTGACAGAGAGAGAGAGAGAGAGAGAGAGCACAAGTAGGCAGAGAGGCAGGCAGAGGGAGAGGGAGAAGCAGGCTCTCCACAGAGCAGGGAGCCCGACGTGGGGCTCGATCCCAGGACTCTGGGATCATGACCTGAGCTGAAGGCAGACGCTTAACCGACTGAGCCACCCAGGCACCCCATATGGCCTAGAAGATTCAGAAAGTCCCAAGTAGATGTGCTATCAGGATCCTAACTCCATATGCCTTGGCTTGCTCCTCCCCTCATTTTCAGGGGATCAACCCGAAACTCAAGGGTGAGCAATGAGCTCAAGGATCACCCACCTAGTGGACTGCCAGACTCAGCTCTGATGCTGGTCTCCTGGGCCTTTTCCACTCTGCTGTTTAGGAGGGCTGATCTGACAGTGGACGATTCTGCACAGGCAAGGGCGATCGGCCTGACAGGTGTCACCAGCAGCATGCTATTCAGTGTCCACCAACTGGCCCCAGGGTGAAAAGACAGCTTGGATCTACAGCGTTTGCCGATTTCCTTGGTGTGAACCCTCTTACTGTGGCTGATTTCGTGCTGGTTTCCAACTCTGCATCAGCTGGCTTCAATGGTCTGCTCTCAAGTGAGCCGACCGCAGCATACCTTCCCGACGGCCTGCAGACCCAGGGTTCTGGTACCTTCTAGGTCAAGTCTGGCCTCTGTCCCACCTCAGCAGTCCCCTGTTATTAAAAAAAAAAAAAAAAAAAAAATGTTACTTGTAAGGCATTATGTGGAGGCAATGTGAGCAGAATGGGACAGAAACTTGGGAGTCTCATAGCCTGGCTTCCCAACGGCAGTCCCACCACTTAGGACCAGTGCTACTAATTAAGCCACCTGACCGACCTGGGCCTCAGTTGCCTCACCTGTAAAACTGGGCTATTGATACCTGACCAGGTTGTTGTGAGACATAAATGAGGTAATATTCGTGAAGTACTTGACAATGAGTCGATAAATCTGACTTCCTTTTATGCATTACCACGAGTAGTTGCTTATGCTATAACACAATTTGCAAAAATCAGAACACCAAACTCCTCCTGTGCTTTATTATCAGGAATGCACCGGTTGCTTGGGATGGAGGTGGGGGAGATTAACAGAGGAGAGCTGAAGGACCTTTGAAGGGTGATGAAAATATTCTTTATCTTGAAAAGGGTGGGTTACCTGGTGCATGCCTTTGTCAGAACCCACCTGACTGCATACTTATGACCTGAGGATTTCATTCTATGGAAATTTAACTCTATTAAGAATTGAAGGGCTGCCTGGGTGGCTCAGTCGGTTGAGCATCCAGCTCTTGATTTTGGCTCAGGTCGTGATTTTGGGGTCGTGGGATCGAGCCCTGCATCGGGCTCTGCACTCAGTGTGGAGTCCGCTTGCCCCTCTCCTTCTGCTCCTCCCCCTGCTCTGTCTCTCTCTCAAATAAATAAATAAAATCTTAAAAAAAAAGAAATGAAAAAAAGTGGGGACAGGGCATGATTATGATTACAACGGACTTTCAAAAGCATACAAATTAACAAGTGGACATGAGGAAGATCTAGGTGAGCAGCTTCACTGGGCCAGGCCAAAACCCTCCTCTTACCCTACCCCAGAGATGGCCCTAATCTCTCTCTCCATCATGGAGGTGTCCAGGCAGCTGTTGATCACAGAGACCAGGAGGGCCCTGGGTTTAGGCAAGAGTACTACTCTGTTGTGGGCCATCATTACAACCCCAGCCTCCATCTCTCTATCCGGTCACTGCTCCAAGGCCACACACCCAGGGAACCAGAAGTCAGTGTTCAGTCAAGACTTTCATTGTGGGACACCTGGGTGGCTCAGTTGGTTAAGCATCTGCCTTCAGCTCAGGTCATGATCCGGGGGTCCTGGGATCGAGCCCCACATCAGGCTCCCTGCTCAGGGGGAGTCTGCTTCTCCCTCTCCCTCTGACCATACCCCCTGCTTGTACTTTTGCTATCTCTCTCTAATAAAAAATCTTAAAAAAAAAAAAAAAAGACTTTCATTGTGCATGGGATACTCAACCCAGGCGGTGTGACTCAGCTGAAAAACCTCACCCCATAGAGCTGGATGTTGGACCAAGTTTATCCGACAGAGATAGTCATCAATCTGAGCATGCCTTTGAAAGACCATGGAGCAACGCCTTCCTACTTCCTGGGTTCCTAGAGCCAGTGCCCTGAGTCCCGTGTCAAATCCAACTCTCCCCAACCCACTGGCATCTGTGATCTGACCAGACACTGTTACCAAGAGACCAAAGGCTTAGGAAGCCCAAAGGAAACCTGTCCTGCAGTCCTCAACATTAACAGAAAAAAAGAAAAAAAAGGATGTGAGAAACATTCTCCTGATAAGAAACCAATAAGATCTGGCCTTATTCATATCCTTTCCTACAAAAAAGCAAGCAAACAAAAGTGCCACGAAGAAGATAGAAAGCAGCAGTTATTTCAAGATGAAAAATGAGTAATTAGTAAAATGAGCAGAACTTCCCTTTCCTGTCATTCAGAAGACACTTGGCCTAAGACCCTAGCCGATATAAATTCTTTCTGATCGTGTTCCCATTTCATTTCCACAGATTTTAATCTGGATACCAAAAGATGAACAAAAGGGTTCAATATTAAGATTTAGCTTTTAAAGAGCACACTTAGCATGACGAGCACTGAGGAAGGTATAGAATTGGTGAATCACTATATTGTACGCCTGAGACTAATATAACACCATATGTTAACTCTACTGGAATTAAAATGAAAAAGCTGAATAAAATTTTAAAAAAAGATTTAGCTTTTAAAACAGTCTAAAGTGGTTTACTTAGTTATCTCCTGTGAATGAACAATTAACATAGAAATGTCTAAACATCTAATTATACTGAACTTAAAAAAATGTTTACAGTAAAGAATAATAGAGCAATCGGTTGTTACCTCTTTTTATCCGTAAGGGTAATGTGTTTATAGTGTTTCCCTGCTTTTCTGGGAAAGTAATAAAAAATTACATGCTACTAATTTGGGAAAGTACCCCAACAAGAGTTTTTGTGTGGACTCCTGTCAAAAACCCACATTTCCTACCCTAGGACACAGTCTGTGATGCTCTGTTATCTATAAAATGCAATTCTGAGTAAAAATAACCTGATTTGCAGATTGGATATTGCAGAATATAAATTCCCTACTGCCTTTAAATAAGAAACATGTAAACAAGTTCGCTACACGTACTGAATTTATTCCATTGGTGAACACATTTCAGTTTATCTGTTTCAAAAATAACTCGAGATTGAGTTTTGGATACCCAAATCTGCTATAAAAATCCATCAAGTGACATTTAGGAAAACATTATTTTTAAATGGCTTGCTTTTATTTTTGTTTTGAAAGCACATGTGTGGGGCACCTGGGTGGCTCAGTTGTTAGGCGTCTGCCTCCGGCTCGGGTCATGATCCCAGGATCCTGGGATCGAGCCCCGCGTAGGGCTCCCTGCTCAGCGGGAAGCCTGCTTCTCCCTCTCCCAGTCCCTCTGCTTGTGTTCCCTCTCTCGCTATGTCTCTCTCTGTCAAATAAATAAATAAAATCTTTAAAAAAAGAAAAGAAAAGAAAGCACATGTGTGTTGAGAGCTGTGATTTATTCTAGAAATTGACACCATGGTCTGAATGTTTGAATAAGCACCAAAGTTGCTTGAATTTTCTCCAGGGGCAAGCTAAATTAGATCTTGTGTTATCAGAGGTTACTCAGCTTGAGAAATGTGTGTGTTGTGATTGACCTCCAGTTTTTCTTTCTGCCCCAAAATGCCTTGATGGGGAACAAACCAAAGGACAATAAAAAGGGCAAAAGATAGCCGTGGCCCCGTGGACCGCCAATGTTCTCTGTCATCAGGAAGCAGAAGGACGGCAGGCATATCTGGGGGAAAAAAAATCTCCAGACACAAATTGCAGTCATCATGAGTAAACAGGAATAGCAATAAAAGACTTTACATGGCAAAGGTCACAGGTTAAGAAGGTCTTGGAAAGTAATTCAGCGACAGAGGGATCTTTGTTCCTACTGGAAGCAGGTGGTACTGGCCACAGCTTTCAGGGCCCTCCAACCTCCGGGCTACTGAGTGTAGTCTGAATGGCCATTTTGTAATCATTATGGTGCTGGAGTCCCAAGTGAGGCAAAGGGGGTTGCCTGCTTGTGCCAGGCATGGGGCGGGTGCGGAGCAGCGTATCAGAGACCGACAGGCACATTTCACCTTCACTTCGCTTTGGGCTAAATCCAATAAACATTCACAAACTGAATGTTATTACTCGCCTTTGAAAAAAATGGTTCCGCCTCCTAATATTTTACTCAAGGCACTTAAAAGACAAATGTTAGCCAATCGTTCTTGAAATGTTTTGGTGAGAAATTTTTTTTCCATACTTCAATTTTTTAAAAAAAGATTATTTATTATTTTAGACAGAGAGAGTGAGCGGAGGAGGGGAAGGGTAGAGGGGGAGGGAGAGAGAGAATCTCAAGTGGACTTCATGCTGAGCGCACAGAGACTGAGGCTGGGTTTGATCTCACGACCCTGAGATTGTGACCTGAGCTGAAATCAAGAGTCTGATGCTTAACTGACTGAGCCACCCAGGTACCTCTCCATATTAAAAAAAAAAAAAAATTTATATTCAATATCCAGCTTTTCAAAATGGATAAGACTTTTAAAAGAAGTACAATTACATTTTACCTTTAACATTTGTTAGTGAAAAAGTTTTTATTTTATATGGCTACATTTTTTTAAAAGATTTTTATTTATTTATTTTTCAGAGAGAACGAGTGAGCGAGCACAAGCAGGGGAAGAGGCAGGCAGAGCAGGCAGAGGGAGAGGGAGAAGCAAGCTCCCAGCTGAGCAAGGAGCCCGATGTGGGACAAGATCCCAGGGCCCTGGGATCATGACCTGAGCCAAAGGCAGACGCCACCCAGGTGTCCCGATATTGCTACATTTTAATATTAATATCATGTGCTTTTCAAAATTGTTGTGAAGTGTTTAGACACCTCACTGGTGTCTAAAGCATTCTTTATTGCCTATTATAACACAACCAAATGTCGGGGGGTGGGGGGAAATGAAGATACTACTAAGAAACTGACCCAAAAGGAAAAGAGAGGAGGGAAAAGAGAGAGAAATTAAGACATTTGGAGGTTAGACTGAGAGCATCTAACCAGCATTCCAGGAGTGGAGAATGGGGCAAATGGCAAAGAGACCGCACTGGAAGAAACAAGGGGTGAGGATTTTTCCAGAGTAGAAGAAAGATATCGGTCTCCAGGTTGAAAGTACCCAAGTACTGAGCAGCTTCAATAAAACTAAGCCCTCAAACTGATAGCAGTGGGCAGCTCTGAAATGGTTGGGATTGGCGTGATGCTCAAAGCAGATTTTAGCCTTAGCAGTAATGCATACATTTTTAATAAGGAGATTGGATTTGTGTGTTTCATATGCAATCAGGAACTATTTTTAAAAGAACCTAACCAGACTCAAATGTTGAGTTTCTAACTGGGAAGCCAATCAGTTGGAAGGCGGGGAGAGGTCTTCGGTGAGTAGCCACTTGGATCACCACAGAGGATCTCTGCCCTGGAGATGCCAATGCTGGGGTGGAGACAGAACCCCAGAAAAGTACACTGTGGAAGGTCTCGAAATAGATGGAGATGGAGACATCAGTTTCCGGCAGCTCCTGTTCATGATGTGCTGATAATGTCAGGTGCTCACGAGCAGTAGCGGATCTCAATCTCATGCTAATCATGCAGGCTGGACTATCATTGTGTCCACCTTATGGATAAAGAATCTAAGGCTTAGAAAGAGGAAGGGGGTTGCTTGAGGATAGAGTCATATGCTAGCATTCACACTAGCTAACATTTATTGAATGCTCACTACAAAGCAGGCACTAAGAACTTGTTATAGGCATGTATTAAACTCAGTTAATCCTCCCAAGAACCCTGTAAGGCAGTACTAGCTTGTCCCATTCTACAGATGAAGAAACTGAAGCCCAGATGTGTCAAAACCCAGGTATGTTAAACAAGTCAGTGGTAGAGCTAGGATATAAATTCCATCTGAACAGAGCTTATGCCCTTAATTTCATAATATTTTGCCTCTGGGGTGAGGAGAGAGAAGAAGCTAGGAAGTAATCTGTATTTGAGGATGAGGAGTTCAGGATGGAGCAGGGCAGGACACTTATTATTATGATTGTTATTTTTAAGTGAGCTCCATGCCCAATGTAGGACTTGAACTCACGACCCTGAGATCAAGAGTCGTGCGCTCCACTGGCTGAGGCAGCCAGGCGCCCCAGGGCAGGACACTTTTGAACAGATCTGAAGGGTGAGTAGGATTTGGCAGGGGAGAGCTAGGAGGAAGGGCATCCTGGCAGAAGACAAAGGGGGGGGGGCGGTGTCAGGAGTGGAGTGTGGAGCAGGAGGGAGGCGTCCCATTGAGGGGAGGGTCTCCGATGGTCTCCTAAGTGCCTGAGCTTTAATCTCAGAGTGTGAAGAAGTAACCCATCTGCTGTGCCCTCAGTTTCTTTCTCTGGTTTATGGAGATGATAAAAGGATCTACCTCGCGGGTCTCTTGGGAGGATTCAGCAAGATAATATGCTGAAAACATGTGCACGGTGCCTGGCATCGCCTAAGTCCCAATACATGTCAGTTCTAATGATTAATTACTACACCAGAAAGTATGGTTGCCCTTTACGTTTCTGTACGATGCACAAGACTTTGTTTCAAGTGACGGGAACTCAGGTCAGACAAATGTGTTTTGTTGTGTTTTGTTTTGGAAGACCTCACACTGCCACAGAAAGCATAAGGGTCTAGCTTGCACTAGTTTCAGGGACAGCCAGATCCAAGGGCTGTGACTCAGCCAAATCTCACCTCTGCTTCTCTCTGCCTGGACTCTAGTCTCTTAAACATCTCCTGGGCTCATGGCAGCCAGCAGCTATGGAAGCTTCCATCTTTACCTCCCAGCAGGAAATCAGTAATGACTTTTGAGCTCTGTTTTCATAATTTTGGAGGTGGTTCTGATATAACACGGCCACGGAGGAAGGGGCCTCTAAGACTAAGGAGCACCCACTCGAAACACATGGTATATGCGAAGGAAGGAGGGACAGAACCATTTCCCAGAAGAGTGACATGTACTTCCAGACAGACCAAATGAGTTTACCCACACTTCACTCACTCTCAAAAAAAGTATACCCTTGGGGTACCTGAGTGGCTCAGTCATTAAGCGTCTGCCTTCAGCTCAGGTCATGATCCCAGGGTCCTGGGATCGAGCCCCGCATCGGGCTCCCTGCTCTGTGGGAGGCCTGCTTCTCCCTCTCCCACTGCCCCTGCTTGTGTTCCCTCTCTCGCGGTGTCTCTCTCTGTCAAATAAATAAATAAATAAAATCTTTAAAAAAAAAAAAGTACACCCTTGCACATATTGCTTTTTGCACCATAACAGAATCAATGTCCTTTGTATAGCAAGTTTTACACCATAACCAGACTCTCTGTGTGTGCATGCCTGTGGAAAACTTGTTTTTCTCTCTGCAATCTTGTAACATCTTCTCTTTGTCCCTATTGTTCTGAAATTTCCTGCCAATGTAACATGGCATAGGCCAATTTTCATCTACTTTTCTGGGAATTTAGTGGGCCTCACTATGGTAACCAGTGTTCTTTGGAGTTCTTGAATTGTTTTCTTGGAGGATTTCCTCCCCTCTGTTTCCTCTGTTCTTTCTGGAACTCATGAAATGGAGATAGTAGACCTCCTAGATTGGCCCTCTAAGTTTCTGATAATTTCTCAGTTATTTTCCATCTCTGTTCTTTTGTACTTTCTGTGACATTCCCATACCAGGATTTACAGCTCTTCTGTTCTAATCTTCCTGGATGTTATCATAATTTTAATTCCAAGAGCTGTGTTCTATGTGCGTAAGACATCATTTGACACAGAAGAAAGGTTTGAATTTTTTTTTTTAAAGCATCTCCTCATGCAAAATACAGAACAAAGTTCCTTTTATGAGATTGGTTTTCACAGTATCAGGTCCAGCTCAAGAAGGTAGTTTCAACTCCAAACAATTAGTAGCTAAAACCAAGACGCCTTTGTGCAATTGCCAAAGCACTGGTTTTCCTGGCTTGCGTGTAACTAGTCAACACCGCATCTTGGACCAAAGGAAACATCACATTTGGAAGCGCTGGAAATGAGAAAGGTGTTACTTTAGACTAACACCATGCCGCTGGTGGGCACATTGACAGTAAAGCTTTCCCTGTAGACTGATGACCCTATAGATCTTACTAACTATTGTATTTATGTGGTATCAATTAGAATCCCGAAAGAGAAATGTCTGGAAGAACTTCCAAAATTCCAAGACAATCTGCTGGGATGAAACACTCAATGTGGTAACAAATATTTTGAAACACATGAGATATTTTGGAAACAATGTGTAAGTCTGGGTACTGATGGTATAGGGTATCAAGAATTCCCTCTGGGAGGGGCACGTGGCTGGCTCAGGCCAAGAAGCATGTGACTCTTGATTTCAGGGTCGTGAGTTCAAGTCCCACATTGGGGGCAGAGATTACTTAAGTAAATAAAACTTAAAAAAAAAATCCCTCTGAGAAACATGAGGCAGGTGATATTTGTCTTACTCTGAGAAAAGCTTTTCTGTGTAAGCATGTAGAAGTTTGCCTATAGATCTGAATTCCATGTTAAATGAAGATATTGAAGGGGCATCTGGGTGGCTCAGTCGGTTAAGTGTCTGCCTTCGGCTCAGGTCATGATCCCAGAGTCCTGGAATGGAGCCCCATGTTGGGCTCCCTTCTCAGCGGGGAGCTTGCTTCTCCCTCTCCCCCTGCTTGTGCTCTCTCTCTCAAATAAATAAATAAAATCTTTTTTAAAAATGAAGTTATTGAAAATGATGAGTCTGGGGTGCCTGGCTGGCTCAGTCAGTGCAGCATGTGACTCTTGATCTCCAAGTTGTTGAGTTCAAGCCCCACGTTGGGCATGGAGCCTATTTAAAAAAAATAAAAATAAAGAAAATAAAATAAAGAAAAAGAATATGATGAATCTAAGTAATCCAAACCACTACAATCCCTTCTATTTTGGATTAGAATATCACTTCCAATATTTCACATCAAAGTACATAGGCTTCCAAGATATAAATTTTATGGCTCAAATAAAGACTTTTTGTGAATAATTCTTACTGCTCAGATTTGTTGAAGGTTACTATTGTCCTTGTAAAAGGTTTTATTCTTTTGACCTCTTTTTGACCAAAAATTTCAAAGAGGACATGAAAATAGTTAACTGGTACTTAAAACGTTCATAAATTCGAGCAAAATTCAACTTTGGGAGGCAGAGGTTGAAAATGGTGTGTCGGTGGTATGAAAACCAGGAGAGGGATCTGAGGTCTACTCATCCAACACAGCATTTCAGCAAGGCTCCAGTGCCTGGCCCCCTGTCGTGGAGACCAGAGCCCCTCGGCTCTACCGTCCCCGGAGCTTTGGGGTCTGCTTCTCTGTGGTGCCCTTGCTGGTGTAGATTCAGCTCAATCGACTTTCCTCTCCTTTTTGTCAGAAGGGACACAGACTAAGTGTGTATACAGTCTGCCACACTTACCTGGGAGTAGACAGTGCTTTTTCAAACTCTTTTGCACTTTTTTAAGCCAGAGAATCTGGTTTCAGAGGGAAGCTACTTGGAAGTCCAATATATTAAAGAGAAAAAGTACAGTTGCTTTGGTTGGAGTAGGAATGAGATGCTCTTCACATTGGATGCTCTCTATGTTGGAGTCCAATGAATGGGCAGCAATCATAAGATTTTTCTAAGCCAGGCCCTGCACTAGCTCCTGAGGATGCGGATGTGGACAACGAAGTCTCTGCCCTCGGGGAGCTCAGGGTCCAGTGGTAGAGACAGACACGTATATGAAGAATTACAAGGTTTCAGGTCGCTGAAATGAGAAATGGCGGGGCGCATCAGGAGGGGATTATCTCTCAGTTGATGGAAACCCACTCAAACTGGCTTATGCAGAAAGGGTGGGAGTAGGGTTTTTTAAAGAATGATCAGAGTGCAGGTTATGGGTTCCCAGGGCCAGATTTGCGGGCAAGAGGCTCTGGACCCAGAAAGCAGCAAAGCCACCCGTCGTCTGCAGTGGCCCTCTGGCGGTCACTTGGGCCCTTTCTGGGGGCTCTGCCAGTCCCCCACGGGAGTCAGCCTTAGCTCTCGTTTCCGACACCTCTCTGCAATCTATGGCAAGTTCTGCTGGCTTTACCCTCAAAATACATCCAGAATCTGACCCTTCCCACCAACTCCACTGCTATCCCCTAGGTCCAAGCCACTGCCACCTTGGGCCTGGAACCTTGCCGTGGCCTCCTAAGGGGACCCCAGATTCTGCCCCTGTGGCTTCTCGGCCTGAATCTCCCACTCCTGTCCCCTTCCCCATGTTGCTGCTGCCACAGTTTCCCCCTCAGGGCCTTAGCTCTAACCATTGCCTCTCCCTGGATTGTTCTCTCACCCCACCCCCACCCCCGCCACGTGACAGCATCCTGTCTTCCTTCAGATCTTTTTTTTTTTTTTTTAAGTAGGCTCCACACCCAGCATGGAGCCCAACACGGGCCTTGAACTCTCGACCCTAAGGTCAAGACCTGAGCTGAGATCAAGAGTGCTTAACCTACTGAGCCACCCAGGAGCTCCATCTTCCTTCAGATCTTTACTATTTCAGTACCTGCCCTCTCCTGCCCCTACACTTCCTACCCCACTTCCTAGCTTTCGTTCTTTTTCCTCCTTAGCTCCTACCACCACTTATTATTTTTCTTATATCCCTTATGGTCTCTTCCCTACTAAAATGTACCCTCTAAGAGAGCAGGGATTTTGGCTTTCGTGTTTCATAGATGCATCCCGAGCACACGGAATAGTGCCTGACACACTGTTGTTGCTTGGTGAATATTTATTTATTTTAATTTATTTATTTTTATGTAATCTCTACACCCAACATGGGGCTCGAACTCAGGACCCTGAGATCAAGAGTTGCACGCTCTTCTGACTGAGCCGGCCAGGCGCCCCCTTTAGTGAATATTTATTGAGTCAATGAAAGTCTGGTCTCTCCTTTCTCTCTGTAGTCTCCCTTCTCTTCCTCCTCCTCCTCTTTATCCTCCTCCTTTTCTTCCCCCTTCTCCTCCTTCCTTTCCTCCTCCTTCTTGCTTTCCTCAGCATCTGGTGGTAAATTGCGGGGTCAGTTCTGGAGCTCTGTGATAAATTCCAAATTCTCAGCCCAAGGACTCCGACTGACCTAGTTTGAGCCAAGTTTTCAGCCCGGGACCCATCAGCTCTGGCCTCTGGGATGCATATATCTATATACACACACTTCTCCGTGGTACGGGTCAGTTCCCAGAGAATCAGAGCTGGACAGATGGCCCCAAAAGGCGCTGTGAATGTGAAGAAGCAACCTAAAATTTATCTGGACAGTGGTAGCAGCCACCCAGATTTTCTTAAACCAGAAACAAAACAGAACAATAAAGTCCTTTGTATTTTTGGTTCCCTTTTACATTTGTGACAAAAATGCCAGTCAAGTTTCCTGCCACATTCAACTTCCCCTTTTGACTTAAGCTGGCTTGGCTCTCACAGTCCCTCCTAGGGCGGTCCTGGCCAGCAAGGAATGGCTAGGATGGATCCCTGGCCTGAGGGACCCCAGTCTTTTTGTTGGGTCGAGCCAAAGAAGACTCTTTCCCAAGGACTTGAGCACAGGGACCCAAAGGCCACGGGCAGCTGGTGGTGGGCTCGAGGGTGGAAAGGTCCTGGTGTAGAGTCGGGACTGCAGTTGGCTGAGGGCATGCTGTGGGGAGGCCAAAGTGAGGAAGAACAGCAACTAACCGAGAGCAGTAGCCTTTGGTCTGCAGACAGGAGAAGCAAGGAGGCCCCTGAGCACAGCGGAGACAAGAGACAGGGCTGCCTCAGAGAGAGGGAAACAGAGAGAAGCTCTCCGACAGCTTTTCACTTCTTCCTTCCACTCACTCAACAACCCCTGAGCCTCTCGTCCTTGCTTGGAGCTGTGCCGGTCACTAGTGATGTGGGCAAACGAGACAGAAGGGAGTTTTTCCTTGTGGAGCTTGTACTCCAGTCAGGGAGAAAACCATGAAACAGAGTCATAGGGATAATTAATTCATTCATTAGCAGCCTAATGACCAATGTGCATTAATGACAAGATGAATTAATTCTTTACAAGGGCTCCATAGGTAAAACAGAATGTAGGATAAAGACTTAGGGCCCGAGATGTCACCCAGTCTGGGGCCTAGGGGAAGGCTTTTCTGCTGGGACCTCAAAGATAAATGGGAGTTAGCTGGGCAAAGAGGAAGGGAGGAAAATATTCTAGAAAGAAGAAATGGGCTGTGCAAAGGCCCTGAGGCAATAAAGAGTATATGGCACATTCAAGAAAACCAGGGCAGTCCAGCGTGGAGCGGGAATGGGCAGGCAGTGGTGGGTGGGGCCAAGTCAGGCGTTTGGATTTTATTCCAAGGGCTGTGGGAAGCTTTACTTCAAGGGCTCTAAGCAGGAGAGCAGCTTCATGTCACAGGCAATTTAGGAAGGTCACCCTGGAGGCTGGACTAGATGGGCTGACATGGAAAAACATTCAAGATGGATTCTTAAAGAAAAAAGGCAGGTTGCCAAATGAAACATGCAGAACTATCCCAGCTATGAGAAAACAAGCAGACAAAATACAAGTCTGAGTGAAAACACACAGTCGAAGTTCTGAAAGGACACATATATAATCAATCAATAGCATAATTTGCCTTCTCAGGGAGCCACAGACTTGGGATTTGTGAAATTAAACATTGTTGTGGGCTCAGTTTTATTTGAATTTTACAGGGATAGTAAATGTCTGTATTACTTAATTAAATAAGTGACCAAATAAATAAATAAACGTCATTTTAATAAAAGCAAACAAATAGGTTGTTTTTTCCAGAAGCAGAGCCCAAGGTGAAGATTCTTGTACAGGTGATATATTAAGAAAGGCCCCCCAGGAGAAGCTGGTAAGGGAGTGTGGGAAGCAGGACGGGGATGGGGAAAAGAGCAAACAAAGATGTGGTTTCAGTAAAATCCCAAAGCCGGTAGCCTCTGCCTGATCCCTGTGGGCACTGGGAATGCTGGAGTCGAGGTACAACCTCTGTGTCGTCTTGCCCTGAAGCAATGAAGCTGGGCTTTCCTTTCTATTCTGATCAGTCACTGGCCAAACACGCCCATAGTGGGCGTGGGAATGGGGCCAGGGCAGGAACTTAAACTCCGGGGTACTTCCAGCTCTCCTGAGGGCAAAGTGGCTCCGGTAGCTTAGTCCAGTCTGCACATTCTGCAGACAGCTCCCTCCCCCTGGTGGGGGGGGGAGGGCGGATAGAGCGGGGAGGGAAGCATTGGAAGCCGAATCACCATCATGGAAACCAGGGGAGGTGCACATAGAAATGATAAAAGGGGGGCGCCTGGGTGGCTCAGTAGTTAAGCGTCTGCCTTCGGCTCAGGTCATGATCTCAGGGTCCTGGGATCGAGCCCTTCATCGGGCTCTCTGCTCAGCAAGGAATCTGCTTCTCCCTCTCCCTCTGTCCCTCTGCACCTCCCCCCCACCGCTCGTGCTCTCTCTCTTGCTCGCTCGCTCTCAAATAAATGAATAAAATCTTAAAAAAAAAAAAACAACCTAATATAACACTGTGTGTTAACTAACTGGAATTAAAAGAAAAACTTAAAAACAAAAATAAAAACAAACACAAAGGGCATACTGTGTATATCATTTTTCACTTTCCTCATTTCACACCTTGGAAACGGTGCCATGGCATTACACTGAGATGTTCTTCATTCTTTTCAGTGACTACATAGTATTACGTTACATGGAATGACCTAACTTTAAGCATTTCCTTACTAAGGGACATTTAAATTGCATCTAGTCTTTACTACAACAAACAAAACTGCAATGAGTATTCTTCGCTTATATCTTTGTGTACATGAACAAGTATATCTCAAAGTCAGATTTATAGAAATGTTTGATCCAAGGTTATACAGAGTTAAAAATTTTTTTTTCCTGGGGCACCTGGGTGGCTCAGTTGGTTGGACATCTCCGTCAGCTTAGGTCGTGGTCCTGGAGTCCTGGGATCGAGTCCTGCATCGGGCTCCCTGCTCAGAGGGGAGTCTGCTTCTCCCTCTCCCTCTGCCTGCCGCTCCCCCTGCTTGTACTCTCTCTCTGACAAATATATAAATAAAATCTTTACAAAAATTTTTTTTCCTAAAGATTTTTAACTTTGGGACACCTAGGTGGTTCAGTCGGTTGTGTCTGCCTTCGGCTCAGGTTCTGATCCCAGGGTTTTGGGATCAAGTGCCGCATTAGGCTCCTTGCTCAGCGGGGAGCCTGCTTCTCCCTCTCCCTGCCGCTCCCCCTGCTTGTGCTCTCTCTCTGACAAATAAATAAATAAAATCTTTAAAAAAAAGATTTTTAATTTTTTTAAGTAATCTCTCCATCCAATATGGGTCTTGAACTCACAACCACGACATCAAAAGTCCCACGCTCTGACCAAACCAGCCAGGTGCCCCCCAAAATTTTTAAATAGATATTTGCCAATAGCCTTCCCTAGGCCTGGTACTGAGTTACACTCCCACCAAAAATTATGAAAATCCTGACAGCTTATTTAACTCAGGTGAGGGCATCTTCTGTAGAAGTCTTTTACGTCTCTTTGATTGGTGCTTCTGTCCTCCCCGGCATTGAAGCAAAAAGAAGATTATAGTTTATGAAAAGGAAAAGAAAGAATTTTAGGTATAAGATGATTCACAGGAAGTAACAAGTTTGTTTAAACAACAATAACAAAAGACCACCGCAGTGTGGTAAGTGGACAGAGAGAGACACCAGGGCTGGGGCTGAATTGGGAGATGGTTGGAGGGGTCTTGCAGTTCTCTCAAATCTTTTCACAAACGCCTTTGTATTTGATCGAGGTTGAATGGAACTCAGTTTCTCATAAACAAATAGCCTCCACCAGGTCCCTATCAAAGACCTTGCTCTCCCTGGATGCGAGGGCCATCTGACATTGGCCTTCCTCGAACACATCACCTAATCAGAGCAGCATTCCAAGATGGAAACAGAAGGGAGCTCTTTGTAGTTGAGGGCCCACCAGGCCCTTGACATCTATCACCTGCATCGGTCCGTGGTGGCTTGCTCAGCCCCCTCCTCCCGAATCCATTCCACACCCAGAGGATGTGTCTGAGCCAATCATGGTAAGTCCTTCCCTTAGACAGGGATGGCTCAAGACTGGTCGTGAGACCCAATTCCGTCCAACGGGACCCGAGAGGGCTCTGCTGGAGAGCGTCTGGGAAACGTTTTCTCCAGAGAGAGCCACAGACTGGTATGGACTCTCCTCATTCCCTGAACCCTGTGGCGCTCGGGTGTGAGCACTAGGAACTGCAGCTCTGTCTTTCTACCGGCCTGAGGATAAAGCCGACCCTGAGACTGGCAGGGCAGAGAAAGCGCCAGAGCCCGCATCCTGGGCAGCACTGTGGAGTCATCATCGTCGGCCAGCCCAGAAGCTCTCCCCTACCTCTGGACCTTGTTTGATGGGAAATGATAAGCATCCTTGTTGCTCCAACCAGTTTCCGTTGGGATTCCTGTTCTGGGCCACAGCTGCACTGGAGCCGATTCAGGCCGGTGTCCTCAACTGTCCCTCACTGCAGTCTTCACGGGTATGCTGCTGAATCCGGATCCATGTGTGCAATGCACTTTCCATGCTTTTCCTGAGCACACCTACTGCTAGCCTCATGTCTGGCAGACAGATGGCTGAGAGGTCCAGCAACCCCAGCTGAGGCCCGGGAGAGACGTGTCTTGACTGTAACATGCAAGACCTTGGCTTTCTGAGTATGAAAGAGCACGGTGAAGGCAGGAAATCATTCTTCTCAAACAGTGAAACGGTACTAAAAGCCCTTGACCCGGCAGGATCCTTGTGAGCACTGGGCACACATCATGCAATATCCAAGTTCCGTGCTCCTCTTGCACTAGAATGACTTCTTTTCATCCTGTCCAGGTTGCTATCAAAAAATTCAAGACTGAATCACTGCCACATAACAATGCTGTGAGCTAATGATGGAGGCTCGAAGAGCTCAGTGTCAGACCTTGGACTTGAACTCAGGCCTGTTTGCCTCCAAAATCTGGCCTCGTTTCAACACAAATTCCCAGGTTCAACAGCATAAAGTCATAACGGAATGGCCAGAGCTTTCTGAAGTAGATTTGTTGTACTGGCCTGCCAGCACTCCTTCCTTATCCTTTTGGGGAATAAAAACCTCCTTCTTAATTTTTGTTTTGTTTTTTTTAAGTATTTTTATTTATTTATTTTTGCACGCACGCACACACACAACAAAAAGAAAGAGAGAGAGCACGCAAGCAGGAGCATGGGGTAGAAGCAGAGGGAGAAAGAGAAGCAGGCTCCTCGCTGAGCAAAGGGCCCGATGTGGGACTCGATCCCAGGACCCCAGGATCATGACCTGAGCCAAAGGCAGATACTTAATGGAGTGAGCCACCCAGGCATCCCTGATCTCAGTTTCTGCCTCTTTTAAGAGGATCAGTCCTATCATACATTATAGTTCCCAATACTGACACATGTGCTTTTTGAGTCTCTCACATACATGAAGATGCTCTACGTATAACTCGGTCAATACTGAGAACTTGCTTGAGAACTTGAAGATCCCTCTCATTTTGCATAAGTACCATGTAAAGAGATAAGTGGGATTCTGATCCCTTCAGGGCTCTTTTGGAGCACAAGGTCTCATGCCACACCATGGAAATAAAAGGCCTTGGGTTCTCCTTTAGGGTAGAGCAAAAGGAATTGAGGGCCAGTCAGAAAGATGATATTAGGCCTGGGTGGGTATAGTTTATAACCTGTGGCCAGTAGGGTTAATTGCCCAGGCTTTGGGGTTAGTGACTTGGTCTGAACCCCACCTCTATCACTTCAACTCTATATGGCCCTGGGCAACTCACTCTCCCTCTCTAAGCTCCCATTTTCTCAACTGCAAAATTGGGCTAATAGTGGCAATCCTAAAGATTTCTTTTGAAGATTAATAAAATAATACACATAGCTATGACTCATCTTACTTCCAAGTGGCAGAATCCCAAATCAAACTATCTTTAATCATAAAAAAGAATTCATTGGCTCATATAACTGGAAAGTCCAGGAGGAAGACTTGCTTCAGGTATAGCTGGATCTAGTGGCTCAAATATTGTCATCAGAAACAACCCTGTAGGGACACCTGGGTGGCTCAGTCGTTGGGCGTCTGCCTTCAGCTCAGGTCGTGATCCCAGAGTCCTGGGATCAAGCCCCGTATCGGGCTCCCTGCTCGGCGGGAAGCCTGCTTCTCCCTCTGCCACTCCCCCTGCTTGTGTCCCCTCTCTCTGTGTGTTTCTCTCTGTCAAATGAATGAATAAAATTTAAAAAAAAAAAAAGCAAAGAAAAAAGAAACAACCCTGTAGACTCTTTCTTTTGCTCTGACTCCATTGCCAAAAAGCCACGCTAAATCACTTACTTTTCACCACAGCTACTACCCCAGTCCAAAGTCTGTGGTTTCTAGCTCGATGCCTCCTAACTGTCTCCCTTCTTCCTATGCCCCTGCTCCTCATTCCCAGCGTCATCTCCACAGAATGATCTTTTAAAAATGTGAATCAAATCATATGACTCCAATAGCTTCTCAGTGTGAAATCCAAATCCCTGTCCATGGCCCACCTGGCCCCTCAAGCTCTGGCCTCTGTCTGACCCAGTGAAGGGTCCTCCTCTTTCACGCCACTGCGCTGGCCTTCTCGTTTTTCCTCACCCCTAGGCCTCCCTTGATCTCATCTCTCACAGCTTTCCAGCCCCACAGTTCCAAGTCCAGTAGAAAGGAGAGAGCCCACTTGCCCACCAGTTTGAACACGAGTCCAGGGCTGGCTTTCATTGGCCCAAATTGCATGGTGGGCATATCCCTGAACCAATCACTGTTGCCAAGGAGCTGAGACGCTTTGCTGGGTTAGGCTCAAGTCACCTGCCCACCTGGAGCCAATGGAAGTGCGGGCTGAGTGGAAGACAATTTCCCCGAGAAAACCTGAGGTCCTGTTACCTTGAGGGTGAAATAATGCTGGGCAACAAAAATAGCATGTATAGGGGCGCCTGGGTGGCTCAGTCGTTAAGCGTCTGCCTTCGGCTCAGATCATGACCCCCAGGATCCTGGGATCGAGCCCTGCATTGGGCTCTGTGCTCGGTGGGAAACCTGCTTCTCCCTCTCCCACTCCCCCTGCTTGTGTTCCCTCTCTCGCTGTGTCTCTCTGTCAAATAAATAAATACAATCTTTAAAAAAAAATAGCATGTGTAGTTTTTGGTTTGCACAGTGTCTGACACGTAAGAAGTGATGGGAAAAAAAGAAAAGATCCAGCTTGCACTGCCTGCTAGAACCCCCAGGGGTCTCCTTCATCAACATTCACTCAGTTCACAAAATTTTATTGATATCACTTAATTCCAGGCTTCCTCCAAAGGGACTCTGCTACCCTCTTGAATCAAAATGAGATAATGTAATAGGTTATATGTCTTGTCTAGAACAGTGCCTGGCATTCAATCCACAATATTTATTGGGCTTTTATTAGCACTGGAGAGGAGCTCAGATCACAGCTGTGAACACCACAGGTGATCCCTCTCCTCCTGGGGCTTGTACGTTCTAGTGGAAAAAAGATAGTCAAAAAGAACAATTTGAATGGAGACAAAAGCCATTCATAAGACTGATATCTTGTAGGGAGAAAAATCGAGTGACCTGGGCCTCTTTTTTACTGAATAGCCTTTTGTACCTTTGCAATTGTATACTTGTATTAATCACTTTTTAAAAAAAACATTGATCTTATTTTTAAAAGTAATGCCATAAAAAGATGTACTATATCCATTACATGACTAAAGTAAAAAGTTTGGCAATGCCAAATGCTCAGGAGGATGGGGAACAACAGAACTTCTCACACACTGATGGTGAAAATGTAAAATGCTACAACCACTTTAGAGGACTATTTTGCAGTTTCTTACAAGATTAAATCTATGATCCAGCAATTCCACTCCTTTATCCAAGATAAATAAAAACTCAGGGCCACAAAAAAAATTGTATAAGAATATTATACAAATTTGGGGTTAATAACAACCCCAAACTGAAAACAATGCGACTGTCTATCAACAGGGGGGAAAAAAGGATACACAAGTTATGGTGTAGTTATATAATGAAATACTACTCATCAGTTTCAATCAACTTTTAAAAATTACTGATACACCAATATGGATGACTCTCAAAGAAAGAGAAGGAGGAAGAGGAGAGGAGAAAGGATATGGATGAATCTCAAGAAGATTATACTGAATGAAATAAGCCAGATTCAAAAAAACATAGTCTAGGGGCGCCTCGGTGGTTCAGTTAGTTAAGCTCTGACTCTTGATCTCAGCTCAGATCTTGATCTCAGGGTCCTGAGTTCAAGCCCTGCATTTGGGGCTCCACCCTGGGCAGGGAGTCTACTTTAAAAAAAGAAGAAAAAACACAACAGATTGTATGCTTTAATTTACATTGTTCTAGAACAGGTAAAACTTACCTAGTGTGAGAGAAGTGAGTACAGTGGTTGCCTGGGGTGGGGTGTGGGATTCATTGGGAAGGAACTCCAGAGAACTTTCTGTGGGGCTGGAGATGTTCTGTCTGGAAAGAGATGTGGGTTACAGGGGTGTTTTCATTTCTCAAAACTCGTGGTACTGTATGTGTAAGTTCTGTCTGTGCATTTCATCAAAGGTAAACTATAACTCATTTTTTTAAAAAAGTATTTGAATAGGGGAAGTTACCGTATACTAGGGAAATGTGCGACAGGATGACTCCATGCGGGCGTGGGTGTACCCTAGAGATCAGGGAGGGCCCCCACTAACAAAGAGAGATTTGAAAGGCCCTAAGGGGATGACAAATTGTCCCTGCGAAGTAGGATGAGGGAGGGGCTAACTCAACACACAAATGTTAGCTTTTTATCAGTGGAGACCTTCCAAAAGCAAGTCTCTAACGTTCACTTTGTGCCTTCAGTTTTAAAGTACTGTTTTCGCATTTAATCTCACAGGGACCCTTCCAAATCTGGCATTCTGGCTCCCACATTACAAGTGAGGAAACGGAGGTTCAGGGAGGTCGAAGGACTTACGGAAGACCAACAACTAGGACGTGGCAGGAGCCAGGTTTCAGGGCGGCTGACTTGGTGTCAGTTTCCCGAAACATAACCTGAAACAGTAACCGCAGACTCTCCAGGTTGGGAGGGCTGGAGCAAAGGAACGTCCTGGGGAACAAAAGAAGGGCTGGGCCGGCGCACTCGCACCTCCCGGGGCGCCAGCCTCCAGGTCTCCAGGGAGAGTGGGGTGGGGGCGGGGGCGCCAAAGGCCGGCTCCACTGCGCTGAGTCAGCGGCTCCGGGGACCCTGGCGGGCGGCTCCGGAACAAAGAGAGTCCGCGTGGGGCTGGGGGGCAGGGGGCAGGCGGCAGGCGGGCTGCGGAGCCGGGGCAGTGGGGGCGGGGCCCGACCGCGGAGAGTCGGCTGGGAGCGGCGGCGCCCACGCGGAGTGGGGCGGGGCCTGCGCCGGAGAGAATGGGGGCAGAGGGGCGGGGCCTGCGCCGGGGGAGGGGGAGTGGGGGCGGGGCCCAACCCCGGGGAGAGGGGCGGGGCCTGTGCGGGAGAGAGTGGGGCCAGAGGGGGACCGGCCCCGGGCCCGGCAGGGCGGGGAGCCGCGGGGTCGCGCAGCCAGAAACCGGGCTGCTGGAGAGGGCCGAGCGGTGGGCTCCCGCCCGCCCCGAGTGCGCGCAGGCCCGAGGCTCTGCCGCTCGGGGCTGGGTCCTGGACCGAGCCCTTCTCCTGCGTGGTCCTGCCTGTTTCCTCTTCTGGGAATTGACAAGACCGGTCTTGTTTTGCCGGGTGTTGAAGAGTGGGTTGAGAGAACGGAAGTGAGGAGGAGTCTCCTTAACAGACAGCTCCTTCACAGACGTCTGTTTTGTACTTGCTAGGAAGAACTGTCTTAATAGCTGTATTAACACTTCACTCACACATTTCCATTTATTGTACGAAACAATCCATGAAAAAGGTAATATTATCATCCCCATTTTACAGCTGAGAAAACAAGCTCAGAAGAGCTTGTGTGGCATGCCCACATGAAGACAACAAGTAAGTGGCAAGAAGCAGGACTTCAGCCTTGGGTCTCACTTGGCGTTTTTGGAGTCTTTCTCACCCTAAAGCCCATGCTCTTAAGTAGCATGCATGCATTCATTCTTTCATTCATTCAGAGCTATTTACTGATCACCTCTGTGCTAGGTCATCTGTTGGGTGTAAGGAATACAGGGAATAAGTTACAGTCCCCACACAAATGAAGCTTACAATGTAGTTGGAAGACAGTGAGCAATTAATGACAATAATTACTCAATTAAAATTGTGATATGTACTTTAGTGGACAAGTATAGGGAACTACAGGAACGGTGTTTCCTGAACGATGAGTGCCTATCATGTGCCAGGTTCTATCCTAAAGCCTTTATGAGGGGCGCCTGGGTGGTTCAGGTGGTTAGGCAACTGCCTTCGGCTCAGATCCTGATCCTGGAGTCCCAGGATCGAGTCCCGCATCGGGCTCCCTGCTCAGCAGGGAGTCTGCTTCTCCCTCTGACCCTCCCCCCTCTCATGCTCGCTCTCTCTATCTCATTCTCTCTCTCAAATAAATAAATAAAATCTTTTTAAAAAAAATAAAGCCTTTATTATTTGACTTGGGTTTCCTGCCCACTTAAGATCTCAATCAGATTTATTTCAACATTGTGTTAACCAAATTTCTAGCAGTTGCCAATGACAGGAACCTACCAAAAACTAAAGCAAAGAAGGGGGTGAGGGAGAAAAGAATTACTGACAATCTCTAGAAATACAGGAGTTTGGGGTATGGCTAGATCCTAAAGGCTCAAGAGAGGTTTTCAGGGCTCCCTCTGTCTCAGCATCCCTCAATTCTTTCCATGCAGTCCAGAAAGATGGCTATAGGGCGCCTGGGTGGCTCAGTCGTTAAGCGTCTGCCTTTGGCTCAGATTGTGATCCCAGCGTCCCGGGATCGAGTCCCACATCGGGCTCCTTGCTTAGTGGGGAGTCTAGTTCTCCCTCTCCCTCTGCCCCTGCTTGTGTCCCCTCTCTCGCTGTGTCCCTATCTGTCAAATAAATAAAATCTTAAAGAAAGAAAGAAAGAAAGAAAGAAAGAAAGAAAGAAAGAAAGAAAGAAAGATGGCTATAGAACAGCTCTAGGTTTCATTGACTTGACAGCTCTCAGTCCCAAAAGAGAAAGCATACTTTCCAGTGGCTTCAGCGTAAGAAAAGCAGTCTTGGGACTGTTTCCCCCTAAACTCCCTGAAGTTGTCCTAAACCCTTGCAAAAGCTGAATCCCAAAACCAGGTCTGTCTGAATGTCTCACTGTCTCCTATCTAAAGATACAGCATTAACTACTTTTCTTTTATAACAACCACTGAACTTAATGTCTGTACCATTTGGCTCCAAATTAAGCATTGTTTTGTCACATTCTGGGTTATGGCAACATTCACAGGTATTGACCCGGCTCCTCTCCATCCCGGATTGGGGGATAGCTACATGGATATCCAACTTATTCATTCAACAAATATTTGCTGAGCTTTTGATGTGCTACATAAAACCATCTGGTAAGCAGAACAGACCCCAGTCTTGCCCTCATGGGAACTTACTGGCTGGTGGAGAGACTGCTAACAGACACTAAACACAAATGAGTATATAATTATACTTGTGAGTAGTGCTATGAAGAACAGTAGTGTGCCCTAAAAGCTTCCAAGCAGGGGCCCTGGCCTGGTCTGGAAGGTAAGGGACGATCTCCTCAGAGGAATGTTTGATGTGAGATCTGAAGGATGAATAGTTTATTTATTTAAATTATTTTTTTAAAAACTGACATTTTTATTTATTTATTTTTAAATATTTTATTTATTTATTTGAGAGAGAGAGCACAAGGTGGGTGGTGGGCAGAGGAAGAAGGTGAAGCAGACTCCCTCCTGAGCAGGGAGCCTGATGCCGGGCTCGATTCCAAGACCATGACCTGAGCAGAAGGCAGACACTTAACCAACTGAGTCACCCAGGTGCCCCCAAAAGTAACATTTTTTTAAGTTTATTATTATTTTTAAGTAATCTCTAACACCCAATGTGGGGCTCAAACTCCTGGCCCCCCCCAACCCTGAGATCAAGAGTTGCCTTCTCTTCCGACTGAGCCATCCAGGCACCCCTGAAGGATGAATAGTTTAATTAGGCAAAATAGGAGAAAGAGCATTTTGGATGAAGGAACCTGAATATGCAAAAGTCCTGGGGTGGAAAAGAGCATGGTATATTCAAGGACTTGAAAAAAGTTTGGTGCATGCAAGCAAGAATGAAGGACTGGCATGAGATGAGGCTGAAGGTCTGGTGGATTTTCCCAAAGCTCAGTCTGAGAAAAGGGGGGGGGGGTGCTCAGAGGCTAATAAGGAGAGTGCTACATTTTTTTGTGTGTAAATTAAATGAGGTGATGTATGTATGAAAGGGCATAACAGTGCTTAGCACACAGCAGACCCTCAAATGGTAGCTTCTAATATTGTTCCCTGAAGTGTAAGTTCCTAGAGGTCAGGGACTGTACCTGTTTCCTCTCTGTGTCTACAGGTCCACGATAGAGGGAGAGGGCTCAGCAAATGTTTGTGAACCAAACTGGAAAGGGGGGCATTCAATCTGTGTCTCAGAAAAGGAGGAATAAAAAGGGCGCTTCTGGCCAAGTGAGGGTCCAGGCTAAAGGCAGGAGGCAGGAACAGACTTAACTGATTTGGGGAAAGGGGAAGAGACTTCCAGGCTGGTAGCAAGTGGAGAAGGTTTGCACCATAATGGTCATTGGTTGGCTGCCTCCCTAGTATCCATCCCCTGCCTGATGTTTATTTGGAGAGCCACTGTTCCCCTCCCACGTAGTGTCACGAGGATGGGTCTAAACCCTCAGCATCAGGGATGAAGGAAGCATATGATCTAGCTTGGCCAAGTTTTTTTTTTTTTTTTTTAACTATTTATTATTTATTTGAGAGAGACAGAGAGCGTGTGCACACACTCGAGCGGGGGGAGGGGCAGAGGGAGGAGAGAGAGAATCTCAAGCCGTCTCCCCACTGAGGGCACAGCCAGACGCAGGGCTCCAAAGTCGCTCAGTCCCGAAATCACGCCCTGAGTTAAAACTGAGAGTCCCACTCTTAACCAGCTGAGCCACCCAGGCGCCCCCTGGCTTGGCCCATCTTTAGATCACTTTCTCGTGGCTGTGATGATTGGCGCATGCATGGTCACATGACATCCACCAGTCCAATCAGAATGGGTTTCAGAAGTGAGGACAGCCTCCTTATGCCTGGCTGGCTCAGTTGGTGCAGCCTGCCACTCCTGATCTCCAGGTTGCGAGTTTGAGCCCCACCTTGGGTGTAGACATTACTTATAAATACATGCATACATACATACATACATACATAAAGTAAGTAAGTAAGTTAATAAGGACATCCCAGTGAGGTTGGGGGCGGTAACATCCATTCACAATAGGACCTGAGAGCTGAGCCAGTCCAGAGGCCTTGCCACTGCAGGATGAAGATAAAAACTGATCCCTGGTGACATCACTTGAGAACCTGCGGCCAGGCCCATTCCTGGGCTGTTGTGTTATGAGGCCAATAACTTTGTGCTTCCCCTGGTGGGCATTAGGCTTTCTGCCACTTGGTTCTTGAGGTTGGAACATTGGTGAAACCCATCTGGGAAGGGCCTGGATGTGAGTCCATCCTGCCTTTTTTTTTTTTTTTTTTTTAAAGATTTTATTTGGGGCACCCGGGTGGCTCAGTCGGTTGGGCATCTGCCTTCGGCTTGGGTCATGGTTTCGGGGTCCTGGGATTGAGCCCTGTGTCGGGCTCCCTGCTCAGTGGGGAATCTGCTTCTCCCTCTCCCTCTGCCTGCCGCTCCCCCTGCTTGTGCTCTCTCTCTGTGTCAAATATATAAATAAAATCTTTTTAAAAATTACAAAAAAGAAGATTTTAATTATTTGAGAGAGCCAGCGCACACGCACATGCACACACACGGGGGCGGGGGGGGAGGCTGAGGGAAAGGCAGACTCCCTACTGAGCAGGGAGCTGATCCCAGGACCCTGAGATCATGACCTGAGCAGAAAGCAGACGCTTAGCCTACTGAGCCAGCCAGGCGCCCCTATCCTGTCTTTTCAGTGAGGCGATGACTTAGCCCCATGCTGTGTCTTCTTGGAAGAGCAAGACGGTCATAGGCATGTGGAGGGAGAAGACAAGGGCCCTCAGTGCAGACTGAGCAGCAGGAGAGGAACAGGCAGCCAAGGTGTGAGGGCCCTACCACTGCAGGGAACTTTTATGACACTTTTACCAAGAATGGCCCAGGTCCCTGCATCACTACAAGGAGCCGCTCACCCACAGGGAGCATTCATATGGGGGCTGCTCTGTGAGAAAGAGAAAGCCCCTGCACGGTTGGGTCTCTCTGTAAGAGCAGGCTGGCCTTACACCAATTAGTTCACTCTCCCTGAGGCCTAGGGAGCTCCTTCTCCACCTTTGAGGCTCAGCTCAAACGTCGCCTCACCATGAAGTCTTCTCTGAACTCACCCAGAAGAACGATCAGCTCTCCTTGCTATGTGCATTAAAAAGAAAACCACAGGCCCAAAATGATGTCACTTGGGCCTGTGCAAGTCCAGGCCAGGACTTAATATCCAATCTAATGGCCATTTCGACCTCCCCTGGAAATGTAAGTCTTAACTGGTCAGTCAGGAATTTTCTTTTCTTTTCTTTATTTTATTCATTTATTTGACAGAGAGAGAGAGAGCAGGAACACAAGCAGAGGGAGTGGGGGAGGGAGAAGCAGGCTTCCCACCGAGCAGGGAGCCCGACGTGGGGCTCCATCCCAGGACCCGGGGATCATGACCTGAGCCGAAGGCAGACGCTTAACGACTGAGCCACCCAGGCGCCCCAGAAATTTTCTGATAAGCAACAGAGAGGTCATCTGTCACATGGGTCCTCTCCATTCCCCAGAAGATGAGGTTATCTGCATGACCCTTCCCCCCTAAGGGAAAATGACTTTGCCTGGAATAATCCTTTCTTTTCTTTTGATCATAACTTTCTTGTCCCTTCCTCTTTCCTATAAAAACCTTCCATTTTGTACACTGTGGAGCTACTTTCCACTTGCGAGATGGGATGCTGCCTGATTCATGAATCATTTAATAAAGCCAATCAGATCTTCAAGTGTACTTGTTTGAATTTTTTAAAGCTTATTTATTTAAGTCATCTTTACACCCCAAATGGGGCCCCAACTCATGACCAAGATCAAGAGTTGCCTGCTCTTCTGACTGAGCCAGCCAGGCACCCCTGAATTTTGTTTTTTCACCTGTGTTTCAAGGTTGTACTCCTAAGTCCCTCCTATAGGCTTCTGTTACAACCCCCACCAGATTCCAGCATGCTCTGGTGAGGTACAGGGGCCCTCCCCCATCGGATTGTGACCCTGCAAGGGACTGTGAACCCAGGTTGTAATGGATCACTTGATTCCTCCGTTCATACCCTATGACAGTCCGTAGTGCTTGAACTTTGCAAAACCCTGGGACATACGGGGGGGTGATGAAATTAGGGCTCTCGAGGTCAGCTGACAATCTGAGCTGCTGTTCATTCTTAGTGAGTGCAGCTCATGGAAGCATCTCCATCCTAGTCTCCTGTCTCTGGAACACATTTTGTTAAACCAGATTTAGAATTCATCCTCTTGCTCTGATTTCCACAAATCCCCCTCACACAGGTCTTAGCACAGGTAGCGGACTTTACAGAAGATTTGATGGACGTGGGGGGAGGGTTTTAATATATAAAGTTGATCCCTGTTCACTTCTTTATCTCGGCAACTTTTGAGTTTGCTTCACAGGACTTATCACAATTTGCAATTATTTTATTTCTGTGTCTTTTAACTTTTTTTCTCAGTTAGTTTGCTTCCTCCACTAGTTCCGGAGCACGGACTGATCTTGCCTGCCGTCATGTTTGCAGTGCTCAGCACTGGAAGGTGTGAGGTAGGCAGCTGTTGAATGAATGAATGACTGTGAAATCAGACATCCGTCTTGAATGTTCATCCTCCACTGGGAAACCCCCTCGAAGTTTCTCAGGCCTTCTCCCTGTCCCCTTTCTCACCTTTTTTTTTTTTTTTTGGAACCAATTTGTCCCATAAGGCCTCCAAAATTCTCACCCAGTCATGCAGAACATGTTCCATTCTCTCCAGCCCCTACTTCCAGACCCGTCTGTGAATCTAACAGGAATTCAGAAGAAACCAGAGGCCACGCCTTAGGACACAGCTGTGGGCTGAAACGTCCCCTTTCCTCTGCCATTACACTTTCATCACCATCACCCTCTCCAGGGCTTGGCACAGGAGGGACTGAGGCTGCCTGTGTCCTATTAAACTCAGGGGAATGGAGACTTCAGGTGGTGTGGCCAATGAAAGTGGTCACAGACTTTGCCAAGCTTCCTAGCGAAAGGTAGGGCCAGGGGCACCTGGGTGGCTCAGTCGGTTGGGCATCTGACTCTTGGTTTCAGCTCAGGTCATGATCTCAGGGTCCTGGGATCAAGCCTCACATCAGGCTCTGTACTCAGTGGGGAGTCTGCTTGAAGATTCTCTCCCTCTGCCGCCCCCCGCTCACACACACACTCTCCCTCTCTCTCCGGAATAAATAAATAAATCTTAAAAAAAAAAAAAAAGTAGGGCCAGTGGTTCCTGCTCTTGAGTCTGAGCTGGCCAGTGGCTGCTTTGACCAATGGATTGTGCTGGAAGTGACACTGTGCCAGTTGCAAACCCAGCTTTTTTTTTTTTTTTTTAAGTAATCTCTACGCCCAACATGGGGCTCGAACTCATGACCCTGAAATCAAGAGTCACACGCTCTACCGACTGAACCAGCCAGCTGCCCCCCAAACCCAGCTTTTTAAAATTTAATTTAATTTTTTTTTAAAGGTTTTATTTATGTATTTGACAGAGAGAGACACAGCGAGAGAGGGAACACAGCAGGGGGAGTGGAAGAGGGAGAAGCAGGCTTCCCACGGAGCAGGGAGCCTGATGCGGGGCTTGATCCCAGGACCCTGAGATCATGACCTGAGCTGAAGGCAGACGCTTAATGACTGAGCCACCCAGGTGCCCCTGCTTTTTTTTTTTTTTTTTTTTTTTAAAGATTTTGTTTATTTATTTGACAGAGAGGGAACACAAGCAGGGGGAGTGGGAGAGGGAGAAGCAGCCTTCCTGCCGAGCAGGGAGCCCGATGCGGGGCTCGATCCCAGGACCCTGGGACCGTGACCTGAGCCGAAGGCAGCCGCTCAACGACTGAGCCACCCAGGCGCCCCCAAACCTAGCTTTTAAGAGGACTGGCAGTATCCTCCTTGGTCTCTTGGGGCTCTCAAGTTCCCATGTAAAACTCCAGTGATCCTTCTGGAGAGACCATGTGGGAAGAATCAGGCTACGCAGAGCGTGTCCAGCTGGGCTCCATTTTATTCCTGATGCCACCAAGGCACCAGGCATGTGAGTGAAGCCTCATGGGTGTCTTAGACCCTCAGGTCCAACGAGCCACCCACTAAATATTGCCAAGTGACCCCAGTTGATGCCATCTGGAGCAGAATAACCCAGCTGAGCCCTGCCTAAATTCCTGCCCCACAAAACTGCGAGATACATTGGAATGTTTCAAGCCACCGTGCTTGGGGCTGGTTTGTTATGCAGCAATAGCTAATTGGAACAGAGAACAAGACCCTGGGGGAGCCAGCCCGAGGATGCTGGCTGGGCAGCCACCAGGATGTAGGAGGGCAGGTGAGTGATATTTTGGTGGGAAAAGGAAAGCAATGAGAGCCTCGTTTGCACCCTGGCAGGGCTGTGGCTGGACAGGCAGACGCTGGCCACCCCATCTCTCCCTGGCTGGCCTAAGCTGAGACAGTCCTTAGTGGTCCCCATGGCACTGGCCTCACAATGGAAGTGTTGATGTATCTCACACTGATGACACGGGACCAAAAGGGCACATATATATTGAGCACCTACTGTGTGCCAGGCCCAGTGATGCATGGTTTCTTACAAACCCAGCACAATCCAGAGAGATCAAGAGACAGAGACAGAGAGGGAGAGAAAGAAAGAGAGGGAGAGAGACACACACAAATGCTGGATCTGCATTTCAAATATGTAAAACTGAAGCTTGGAGGGGGAGACAGAGCTGGGATCGGAGCCTGGGCTCCAGTTCTAGAACTGTGGCCTGGCCAAGTCAGAAGGATTAGAGGGCCTGGAATATGTCACGGTGGTGGTGGTGGTGACCGCAGCTCCCGGCGGGGCTGAGTGGGGGCGCCCAGCACATGTGCACAAACCCTGGAGGAGGGGCCGCGGCGCCCCCTGCCAGGATACCTGGCTGGGAGAAAGGAGGATGAGTGACGTGGGGCCCCCAGGGCCCTTAAAACCCAGGGAATCAGGCCAACTGTTCTCACCATGCCGGTGGAGAGCATGGAGTGCTGCATGAGGCAGGCAGAGAAGCAGGGTCTCTGCAGGGGGGAGAAGAAGGACTTTTAAGACGGGGAGTGGCCAGGTCAGGGAGATGGCATTTTGCCTCACTGTGCCTCAGTTTCCTCGTTTATAAAAAGGAAATAACCAGAGCACCTACCCTGCCCTTCCTTCCTTCCTTTCTTCCGTCCTTCCTTCTTTCCCCTTCCTTCCTTCCTTCCAATTCCTTCCCTCACTTACTCAACAAACACCTACCGAGAGCAGACAGGACCAGGCCTAGGACCAAAGCTACGGTGTGACCCCAGCAGTAGTTCCAGCCTGGCCAATCCTTGCAGGCAACAGGGGCTGGGGAGATGATCATCGCAGGGCCTGGAACCGTTTATTCCTTTCCAGGGGCTCTGTTTTCACCTCTAGGCAATGGGAGTGCTCATCACAGTGGAGGCTTGGAGAGACCTCACAGGGCCACAGGGCTCCTGGGCAAGGCTGCAGGAAGGTGAGCAGATCCCGGCTAGAGAGAAGGCAGAAGGAAATGGTGGCTGGTTCTCAGGGCCAAGTTCTGTGACAGCGAGAGAGGGCCCTTTGCCCATCGCCATCCTGGGAGGGCAGGCAGGGGCTGCAGAGGTGGAGGGAGGAAGGCAGGGGCTGAGAGCTGCCCCAGGCCAGAGAGGCCTCTGTAAGCCCCTGGGGAGGCAGAGCTGAGAGTCCTGTCCCTCCAGACTGCTCCAGGTGTGATCCGGCAAGGAGGCCTCAGGCCACCCACAAATACAATGAGTTCTTGCCCTGGGGAGCCCTTACCCTTACCCACCCGGGCCTGAAGACACACATCATTAGGGTCGTTTTACAGAGAGAAATACGGAGACTCAGAGCAGCAGGCCGACCTGCCTGAAGGGATCCATTAAACAGACAAGAACTCACCAGCCGGGTCACTCCCAGGGCTCTACCTCATCCCCGCTCCTTCCAGCTCCCCACTGACTTCCTCCCAACCCCAGCTCCCCATCTACCCCCTTCCTGGGGCCCTGAAACCTCCCATCCCCATCCATGGTGATCTTTCAGAAGGGGCGGGGTGCCAGGGGAGGGCAAGATGCGGAGGTTCCCAGATGAGTGGGATGCTACTAGGTCACACGCTGGCTCTAGGCAGGCGGAGAGGGCCCATTCCAGCGCCGGAACACGCCTCCCTCCTGCGGTCCTCCTAGAGCCCCGCCCGCTGCTCTTAGAGCCCTCGCAGAGCCGCCCGCTGCTCTTAGAGCCCTCCTAGAGCCCTGCCCGGGGAGGCGTGTTTCAAGTGAGGGATTATAAGACTTGGCCAAGTTTGCCCAGGTAGCCCGTGGCAGAGCTAGGACCCAAAGTTCAGAATCCGTGATCTTTCCTGGGCCAAGACCAAGAGAGGAGACGGGGAGGGAGGTCGCTGGCCCGGCAGCAGGAAGCCCAGGAATGCAGGGAGACCCGGACTCCGGGGGCCCTGCGCGAGGAGGGGGCTGACACGCAGGGAGGGGTGGTCTCTTCGTTTCCGGGTCTGGAGGGGCGCACATGCCGCGCCAGCCAGCAGGCGTCGCTGTGACAGCCGTGCTCACCTGTGTTCTGATAGCAGGGGCAGAGTGGGCTACTCAAGGACAAGACGAAGGCTGTGAAAACAGGGGCTGTACCTCTGCTAGAGGTGATGGGGAGGATGCACGATGTCGCTTGTGAAAAGTGCCCAGCAGGCTCAACAAACGGGCTTGTCTTCCCACTTTACCACCTGTGCAATCTTACTCCATTTTTCTGTGCCTCAGTCTCCTCATCTCTAAAATGGGAATGCAGCAGCTGCTTCACAGGGTTGCTGTGGGGATGAAGAGTGTTATGGAAGTCTGGCACATTGTAAGAACTCGGTGAGTGTTTAATGTTGATTGTGTTCCTCCTCATCAGTAGCAACCCACCCTGTTGCCCCCACCTCCCGCCCCCGGGGCTTTATTTCCCACCTGGCTCACAAATCCCCCAGTCACACTGAGGGCAGGAGACCAAGGAGGTGGACGGAGATGCATACAGGGTGTGTTCACCAAGAGGGTGGGAGAATTTGGAAGTCGGTGTCCTTGGCAGGTGCTCCCGAATTTCTGACACACCGAAACTGTGTGAGATAATGTTTGTTGATTTAAGCTGCTAATTTGGGGATAACTTGCTAGGCAGCAATAGAAAACTAAGAGAGTTCACCCCCCGCCCCTCCAGTCCTAGAGCAGTGGTTCTCAACCCTGGCTGGGCACCAAAATTCCCCACAAGGCAATACATGTCCACGGTTAGAGAATGAGCCTGGGGTCAGAGTGGCTGGATTTAAACACCTATCTCACCACTTACTAGCTGTGTAACTTTGGGTATGTGACTTAACCTCTCCCAGCTTGGGGGGCTCCACCTATAAATGATGGTAATAGAACTTGCCTTCTTGGGATTGTTACAAAGACTGAACATGTATGAAAACATGTTCTGCCTAGAGGGTAAGCTGTGAGAGAGCTAAGGCCTTGCTGGTCTTGTTTGTTGCTGTAGCTTCAGTGTCTAGAATGGTGCTTGGAACATAGTAGGTGCCCAGTTAATAGTCCTTGACAGAGAGGAATCAGTAAACTGAGACAACTCAAAAATGTTAGTTCGGATGAGCCGCTTGGCTTCCCAACTTCAGCCCTCTCTGCTGGCTCCATGGAATGTTCTTCGACTCCAAATGGGGAAGAGCCCCAGGACTCAGGCTTCAACCTTCTCCCGTCTGCATTCATTCCTTGGTGACTTCATCCGTTTTCATGACTTGAAACATTATCTCGAAACCAATGATTCCAAACTTTCTGTATCAGCCCAGAACTCTCCTCCTTGACATCTCCACTTGAACATCTAATGGACATCTTAGACTTTCCTGTCCAACACCAAAATGCTGAAGTCCACCCCCAAACCTTCTCCTGTTGTGGTCATCCCATCTCAAGGGCAGCTCCAGCCGCTACTTGCTCAGGCCACAAACCTTGGGGTCCTGTTTGACCCCTCTTTCACTCACCTCCCCCATCCAGTCCATCAGCAAATCTGTTGGTCCTACCCTCAAAACGTATTGAAATCCAGTCATTTCTCACCCTCTCTACTGCAGCCACCTTGACTGAACCCCCAGCATCTCTCACTTGGATTGCCTCGATGGCATCTGACCTGGTCTCCGTTCCAGCTCCTGACTTCCTAGTCTATTCATCACACAGTATCCAAAGGAATCCTCCCAGCTCTGTGCTCTATTACTCCAGTGGTTTCCCATCTCACTCAGATTAAATGCTAAAACCCTGATGATATCCTTCAAGGTCAATAGAATCAGACATGCCACCTCCCACCCCCTCCTTCTGTGACTTCATCTTCTACCACTCTCCCCTTTCCATGCTTTGAACCACGCTGGCTTCCTTGCTTCCCTCCAATCTTCAGGCATGCTCCCGTCTCAGGGCCTTTGCACTTGCTCTTCCCTTTGCTTTCTAACCTAACCTTCTTCAGGTCTTTTTTTTCTCTTCCCTACCATTTTGCTCTGTGACACTTCTCTGATATACCATATATTTACTGGTTTATTTATGTAGGTCTCCTCCCAACAGATACCCTCCCCAGAGCAGGGATTACCGTTTGCTTTGTTCACTGCTATATCTCCAATTCCTGGAACATAGTAGGTGCTTCATAAATATTTGAAGGATGAATTCAGATGCTTGGGTCCCAGTGAATTAGAACCTGGGATGCAAGTGGAGTCCAGAAATCTGTGTTTTAAAAAAGGCATCCTGAGTACAGTTAGGGTTGAGAAGCCCTGTTCCAGAATGTCTGCAGTTTGAAGCCCAGGAAGATCAAAGTCCAGCCCTCTCATTTCACGCAGGAAGTCACCAAGGCCAGAGGTGGAGAAGCTGCCCCGGGTGGGTGCGGGGCACAGGAAGAACTAGAATGTAGGTCCCGGATGCCCAGCACAGGGCTCTCTCTGCAGCTCCAGCCTGCCCGGGCCTGCCCAGTCCGATTCCAGGGCGAACTTTGCGGGGAAGTGCTGAGTCACTGGAACAGAGGCTCAGGGCAGGGTGTGGTCCCCAGCTCAGGTGGCAGTGGGACAACTTGGAGCTGCCCTCGCCTCCTCCTCTAGGCGACTGAGGCTAAGGGAGGGGAAGGCAGGGCTTGGACCTGCCTTTGCCCAAACTAACCTAGGGGTGAAGTTATGTCGATGTTTAAATTCAGGAGTAGATCACAGCCTTTGAAATGACTAACGCACTAGTCTACGGCCATACCACCCTGAACGCGCCCGATCTCGTCTAAAATGACTAACGCACACACACACACACACACACACACACACACACACACACCCCCCACACACACACACGCCGTAAGATTGTCAGTAACAAAATCCAGCTTAGGGGAGAGAGCCTTAAAGGCTAGCTCTGGTACGAGGAAGCTGGCAGGTATAATTCGGTGGGACCTCCAAGACATTGGAGTAGGGGGAGTTCCAAAAATGTCTGAATGCCTCTTTATCCAGGTCTAGGATTTCCCAAACCTGGATCACAGGGGGCACTTGCAAAAAAATGCAGTTTTCCTGTCACTGCCTAGGAGATGTTGGGTTCAGTACATTCTGGCTCAGGATCAGGAATTCGGATGTTAAGGGATTCTTATGCTCTGGAAACTAGAGAAACAGTGCCCTGGTGCAGCAGCCTGTGGAGTAGTGAATCCTGTAAGGCAATGGGGTCTTGGTGTCAGCCACCCCCCCAATTCCTAATCTGTTTAGAAACTGCAAGATCCAATTCCAATGCATTAAAGAAAACACTCGTGTGTGTATAAGTCCCAGTAGACTCTTGCGCTTGTCAAATGTACCTTGGGGAATTCATATTCTAGTTTTAAAGAACGCTTTGGGTCCCTTTGTGATTCAGCAGTTACTGGAAGATGGCCTGTCCTACCTGGATTATTCTAGTGTGTGGAGGTTGCTGGGAGGTGGCCCCAGGATGGCAGGAGCTGGGGGATCTTTACTGGGCTTTGTAGGAAGACCAGCTCAACTGGTTCCAGAGTCATGAATTTGGACCTAGGTACGCCTGCCTCCTGCAGTTCATGCTGATCATTACCCTCCCAAGTTTACACATAGAGCTCATTGTCACACATGGATCCCCAAGAACACACATCTACATCTACAGAGGGTTGTGAGAAATCTGAGGTCTCTTCCAGATGAAACACTGCTTCCTGCCTTCTTCCTCCACCCCACGCTTCCAGCCCTGCCCGTTCTTGCTAAAGGACAGCTCTAATGTTTCTTAAATTCCACATGTGAGAGAAAGCATATGGTATTTGTCTTTCTTTGACTTATTTCGCTCAGCATTATACTCTCTAGCTCCATCTGTGTTGTTGCAAATGACAAGATTTCATTCTTTTTTATGGCTGAATAGTGTTTCATTGTATATAGACTCCACATCCTCTTTATTCATTCATCAGTTGATGGACATTTGGGCTCTTTCCATAATTTGGCTATTATGGACATTGCTGCTTAAAACTTCAAATTAGCATTTTTGTATCCTTTGGGTAAATACCTAGTAGTGCAACTGCTGGGTCATAGGGTAGTTCTTTTTTAACTTTTGGAAGAACCCCCATACTGTTTTCCAGAGTGGCTGCACGAGCTTGCATTCCCACCAACAGTGTAAAAAGAATTCCCCTTTCTCTGCATCCTCACCAACACCTGTTGCTTCCTGTGTTGTTAATTTTAGCCATTCTGACTGGCATTAAGTGACATCTCATTTTAGTTTTGGTTTGTATTTCCCTGATCATGAGTGATGTTGAGCATCTTTTCATGTATCTGCATGTCTTTTTTGGAAAAATGTCTACTCACGTCTTCTGCCCATTTTTTAACTGGATTAACTATTTTTTTGGGTGTTGAGTTTTACAAGTTCTTTATGTATTTTGGATACTAACTCTTTATTAGATATGTCATTTGCAAATATCTTCTCCCATAAAGACAGCTCTAACGGAGTAGCTTCTGCTCAAAATCCTTCAGTAGTTCCCATCTACATCACTCAGGCTGATGTGCTCTGATTTGACATTAGGGCTGCTATAACCTGGATACAATTCCTATCCTGGAAGGCAGAATAATGGCTCCCAAAGGTGTCTACATTCTAACCCCTGGAACATGTGAATGTGTTACATGGCAAAAGGGACTTTGAAATGGGGAGATCATCCTGGATTATCTGGTTGGGCCCAACCTAATGACAGGAGCCCTTAAAAGTGGAGAACCTTTCATGGCTGTGGGAAGATGTGATGATGGAAGGTCAAAGAGATAGGATATTGCTGGCTTTGAAGATGGAGGAAGGGGCCACAAGCCAAGAAATGGGGATAGCCTCTAGAAGCTAGAAAAGGCAAGGACATAGATTCTCCCCTAGACCCTCCGGAAAGATATGCAACCCTCCAGACATCTTGATTTTACCCCAGTGAGACTCATGTCCAACCTCTACAGAACCATAAGGCATTACATTTGTATTAAGACACTAATGTTGTGGTAATCTAGGACAGCAATAGGAAACTAATACATTCCCAATCAAAGTTCCCTCCAACCAGTTTGTCCCTGGCTATTCTTCCCCTCCCCCCATACCACGTGTTCCCCTCCCTCCACACCTGTGCTCATGCTGCTGTCCCTGTCCAGGACCCTCAGGTGGCCTTTCAGTCCACCCTGTCCTCAGCACTGACCACCCACCAGCGTTCCCATCCTGGGGGCTCCCCACTGAACCATAAACTCCTTGAAGGCGGTATCTGTGATTGATCTTCGAACTCCATGGCCAGGAGGCGTCCGCAGAGGTTTGCATCATGAACTCGGGGCATCTTGTGTAGAACCTCTGGTTCTTAGCCCCTAGCCGCATCAGGATTACCTGGGAATCTTCACACAAGTCTTAATTCTACCAAATCACCATGGAAGAAAGGGAGGCAGCTCCACGTGTATTATTGGGGGAAGGTTTCCAAGATTCAGAGTTAAGTAGAAGAAGCAGTAGGAAGTCAAAGATTGAGTAGAGCATGTTGCCATTTGTGTGAAAAGGGGAAAAATATTTACGTCAGTTAACGAAGAATTGTCTCTCTTTGGAAAGATATGAAAAATCGGTAAAAAGACATAAAGTCCTGGAACTTTCTGAATTCTGTACCAATATACATATTATCTATTCACAAAAGTAAATAAAATTTTAAATATTCAAAATACTGATTCTGGCTGTCTTGCTAGAAAAGATCCAGGATGTCCCAGGAATCTACGTCTAAAGCATTGTCTGCCAGCTCATTCTAAGTCAGGAACTGAGTTGTCAGGAAGAGGGCAGACTTGAGAAGCAAAGGATATTTGGAAGCATAAACTTACAATCCACCTACTCAGAAAAATGAATAGAAAGTTCTCCAAGGGATTGTGAGCCAGGCTTGGGAACCCACTGATTGAGCCCCACCTCTGCATTTTATGGATGAGGGAAGAGAGGAAGAGTGACTTCCCAAAGCTACACAGCCAGTCAGAAGCACAGGCCAGTGCCCCAGGAATGATGACACTGACATTGACTCCCAGCCCCTGCTCACCCTCAAGCAGGGACCCTGCTGACTCACTGGGCAGGAGGACAGGATGATAGAGAAGAAAACACCATCTTTAATTAACCCACCTGCACAGAAACCAGGGTACACTCCCTGCCTTGCAAGGTCCCAGTGAGAAAAGAACTTGGTCCCTTGCAAAAACCATCTTATAAAAACAAAAGGCTTCAAAGCACCAGTGGCTAAACCCGTTGAATAGAAAGGAGGCTGGGGAGTGGGGGTGGGAGGAGAGGGCTGGAGACAGGAGAGGGCTGGTGGCAGGATAGCAGCCAGGTCCGAAGGGAGCTGCCCCCTTCTTGAACGGAACCCCTAGCTACCTGGGCAGACCATATGGGACCTCAGTGCCTGGGGTGACCAGTGGAACTCCTGGGGCTGGCTCCTTGGCAGAACACTGCAGAGGGGATGGCGGGGTGGGGTCCTAGCTCAGGATGCTTTGGCCTCAGATGTAGGGAAGGCTAGATCAGAGGGTAGAGAGCAAGGAGTGGAGTGGTCACCATGGATGGGCTCAGGCATACAAACCATCTGTGTTTCCCTCCCATTCCCCCACGCCTCCTGCCCTCCCTCCTAATCCAGGGCCACTCATGTTTCACAGACTGGGAAGCTGAGGGCTGCCCCTCCTGCCCTTGGACTCACGGCCAGTACACAGGAAGTAAGGTCCTCAGGGGTGTCTGTGGAAGGAGATGGGGAGAATGAGCTCTCATCTCTGTTTGCTCTCAGGGGTGCTGGCCCTCCCAACCCCACACCATGACCCACACTCCCAGTCTGCCTCTTCACAACTCCTTCTGGGCTTGTTAGAGGTTTCTCTTTGACATTGGGGTGGTCATAAATGCTGGTGATCTTTGAAAACTGGTGATCGGGAGGTGCTGACCAGCTGTCTTCCATTCTGGAACCACAAGTCTTCCAACGGGTGACGTGGATGGAGCCATCAGGGGTTGGTGGAGTTGCTGAGAGGACAGGGGATCATGGCTGCAGCAGACCCGGCCTCAGGGACCTGGAAGGGGGTGGGGTGGCTGAGATATGCCCACCCTCCTTATTGGAATGAACTTGAAAGGTTGGCCAAGGGTGGATGGGGGCCGAGTCTAGGAGGGCTTCCCTGTGGGTCAGGCTGAATTCAGGGCTCTGGGCTCTGTTCATCTGGTTCCCAACAGGAGAACAGGTATATTGCTTCAAGAGAGGCGCTGGCGAGGGGTGGTGGTGGTGGTGTGTGTGATGTAGATCACGTGGGTTCTAGAGTGTCCCAGCTGGATGGGGGCTTGGAAATGGGATTCAGAGACCAGACACTGGGTTCTGGAGTCTGAAACTACAGAAGGTATGCTGTGTTCAAGGCCTGCCTCCACCAAAAGCCTAGCTGTGTGGCCTCAAGCAAATCACTTCATATCTCCGGGCCTCAGTTTCCATATCTGCAAAATGGGAATTATAATCCCAGCCTAGCCCCTGGAATTAAGAGTCAAATGAAAAGGCTAGAAAGAGCTCCATCTGCTAAGAGATTATTTTAATTGAGGGAAACTGAGGCCCAGAGAGGGCAAGGAAGGGCTTTGCCAGATGTCACACAGAGAGTCGGTGACGGAGCTGCAACTGGAACCCAGGACTCCTGCTTCTAGTTCACAGTAACTCTCCCCAGGGCTGGTGAACGAGTGTGGTGAGATGGGGCAAATGCCATTTCTCCCTGCACAGGGGACCGGAAGTGGGGTGAAGGGTTTCGAAAGGGAGCGGCTGGAGAAGGGAGGGAGGCCCCAGCGCACGCCAAGGCTGAGATAAAAAAAATACAAACCCCGCGATCCCCTCCCCCGCCCAGCACGTCCCACCCCTGGAGTCGGGCTGGAAGGGTCAAGTCCAAGTCCGCCGCAGACCCAGCCGGAGCAGGCTGCAGTCGGTTCGCGAGCCGCCAGGGGGCGCGCCTGCTATTTCGGCCCGAGCTCGCGCCAGGGCTTCAGTCCAGCTAGCAAGCTCATGGCAACTGGATGGGCGCGGGACAGAAGTTACCCCGACCTGCAGGAAACAAAGGCAGGTTAGGGAAGTGGACCCGCAGAGAGATTCGGCTGCCCTCCCCACGCCTGCCTGCCTTTCCTTCCCCTACAGCAACGCCCTAGTCCCTCCACCCCACCCCGCTGGGCACCATGACCCACGTGTACAGAGGCTGCAGTTGTAAATGCGACGTCTTCTGGGGCGCCTGGTATCCGTAGGAGTCAAAGCCACCGATGAAGTCAACTGCGGAAGGGGAGGTGGCGCATAGTTAGGGATGAGCCTGTGGGGTATGAGTTATGGGAGGCTAGGTCCTGAAAAGGAAGAATCTGAGGGCCAGACCCCTGTACAGAGCCTTAGGGCGGGGCTTTGCTGCAGGACCTATGCGGAGCAGAGCGGGATTTTCAGGAGCTCAGCCAGAGTGGGCCAAAGCCCAAGTGGATGGAAAGCCTCGGGGGGCGGGCCGTCCTTTAAGGGAGCAGGGCTTGAGCCACTTAAGGGGGCAAGACCTGGGAGGTGGGGGTGGACGGTAGTCGGGGGACGAGGCTGGGCACGGGAGGTGCTTGGTAGGGGCGAGCCCCGTGGAGGTCCTCGGAGGGCCAGAACCTAAGAGGAGTGGGTGGAGAGCAGTGCTGGAGCCGTGCACTGGGCACCTGGGTGTCTGGGTCACAGCCCAGAATGCGCTGGCTATGCCGACCGCCACCACCCCTGCCGCCTCTTCTTCCCCACCAAGAGGAGCCAGTTGGCCAACCCAGGTCTCCTCCCTCCCAGGCCGCGCGGGGCTCTGTCCAGGGTGCTGAAGGCACGGGGTGGTGTGTGGCCAGGCTTCCCCGTTCCCTAGGGGCTCGGCACTCACAGCTGTCCTCCTCCTCCAGGAACACTTTGCTCACGTAGCAGGCGAACACGAAGCCAAACAGCTGGGGGTGAAAGGAAAGAAGACAGAAGCTCTTCCTCCACCCCCTGCCTGGCCAGGCCCAGAAGGACGGGAGGGACTGGGTGTGCGAGGATGAAGGCCAACCCATAACAACTTCAAGTTAAATGACTGGGCCTTATAGTCAAACATACCTGGTCCCATTATCCGTTCTGTGAGTGGACTTGGACAAGTCATAATTTTACCTCTTTGGGCCTCTGTTTTCCCAGCTGGACCTGGGCAATACTTCACTGATTTGTTAAGAGGAACGAGGATTATGTGGCTTTGGGTGTGTGGAGTGCTGAGGGCAAGACTGGGAACTATATTACTATCTTGGAGCCACTCTTCTTTAACTCTTACAACTCTACACAGTTGATGTGGTCATGAATTTCTGTTAATAAGCATATAAGCTTGGAGAGGGCAAGTGACTTGCCCAAGGTCACACAGCAGATACACTGGAGACTGGGTTGACTCATAGTCTGATGACTCATCCTATTCATTAAACCTGCTCACTCCTAGAATGGGAGCTGGGGCAGGGGGTGAAGGGAGGAGATACAAGATATGGAGACAGAGCCAGGCAGACACAGGCAGGCTGGAAGATCTAGGTTCTCCCCTTCTTAACTAGAGCTAAACAAAGGGGTTGGGGTGGAGTCCACCTCTGGGAGTGTGTGGGCCAGGGGGGACAGGAAGACTCACAGCCAGGAAGATCTGCAGGGCACTGCTGAGTGCTTCGATGTAGGGATAGTCAAGCAGGCAGCCGGTGACAGAGATGACATGGTGGTCTTCCAGTGCCAAGCGGGAGTTCAGGACAGGTGTCACCAGGCAGCCTGGCCCATTCTCCATCCACCAGGAGCGGTGCAGGGATGTGTTGAAGGTCATGATGAAGTCCCGGTCCTGGGGGCAGAGGGGCCTAGAATACTGAGCTGGGGCCAGGGGCAGGGGGATCTTCCCCAGGCCCCAGGAAACTTTATATAAGATCTACATCACACCTGGACTGTTGTAGCAGCCTCCTCTCCTGGCTTGCTTTGAAGAGTACGGAGGGAGCCCATTTCTGCAAGTCTATATTTGGCCAGTAGGTGGCGCTTGATGACTACGTAGGTCTCACACTTCCATCAGAGATGAAAGGGGCTGGTGCTGACCGACCCACAGGAGCCCCAAAGTTTCAGGGATGGAAGGGACCCTAACAGTGGCTGAGTCCAGTTTTCCAGCCATGGGTGAAATCCTCAGTACAGACCCCTTCACAGCCCATTCAGTCTCTCCACTGCTCTCTGGGTATGGCCCTGGGCAAACCTGTCCTCTCTAGTCCTTGGTCTCCCCATCGGAAATGCAGAAGGGGCTGGCCTAGATCAGAGGTTCTCACCCACGGTGTGCATCTCTGTGTTTATCAATCCATTCATCATGCAGCCTGTTAACAAATATTCACTGGGTGCTGACCAGGTGCCAAGCCCTGCGATGGGATGTATGATCACATTTCATCCTCGGCAACCACATGAAGTGGTTATCTGCGCTCACTAGACAGGGAAACTCAAGCTCAGAGAGGGTGAGACACATGCCCAGGGGTCACAGTTTGGAAATGCTGGAGCCGGGACTTAGATCTACCAGAACTACAAAGCCAATGTTCCCATTCATATATTTTCCCCTCTTACATACTAAAAATAGAAGTTGTATCCTCTGGGCCTGCTCTTCCACAAGCTAAAAACTTCCCCTTTCTTCAATAGTTCTGCATGGGATCTGGTCCACTCGATTTTCCCCAAAGACTACTTCATCTCTTTCCCTTCTGAAAATATTGATCAGAACTGGACTCAAATCTTTGTGGCCTAAGCAGTTACCAAATGCTGTACATGACATTTTCACCTCCCTTGCCCTGAACACGTGTGGAGCCCAAGAGCACTTTTCAGGGCCACTACAAGTGGTTGGTTTCTACTGAGCTTGTGATCAAGTGGGACCACCGCCCATCTTCACGGCCCCTCAGCCTTATCTGCTCCATCATTTGTTTCTGAGAAGTGCAGAAGAGGCCAGAAACTAAAATGTGGGAGTAGGGTCTGTGGAGCACAGATCATTTGGGTGTGTAGAGGGAGGTCTCTTCAAGAGATGATGCCCCAGACCAAACTAGGAGCCCCTGGGGTAGGGGATAGGAAAGGTCAGGCTCTGCCCTCTGGCATTGCCAGGCCTGAGGCTTACCTGGGACAGCTGTCCAACCTCTAGGTAGAAGCAGATGATAAATGCATTCCAGCCAACCCAGAGCACCAGCCAGGCTGCATACTGGAGAAAGGAGAGGTGGGATCAGGGTGGGGCCTGGGGGAGCGGGGATGGGGCTTGTCAATGGAGACAGAGCTCAGGGACCGAGGGGACCTTTGCAAGGAGAAATGATGACACTATCTCACGCAGAGAGCACTTTAGAGTTTACAAATCATTATTACATCCGTCCGGTCCTTACAACAGCCCTGCATGGAAGGCATTGTTCTTTCTCTAAAGATAACCAACGTAAGCGCTAGAGAGGAGGTTTCAGTTTTCCAAGATCACACAGCTAGGAAGAGATAGGGCTGCTCCTCAGGCTCCAGTCCTCTGGCAGCTAATTCGATGCATTCTGCAGAGAACAATAGACACAACCCGGCTCCACAGAGCTGGAGAGGAGCGGGGTATTTCCACCCAAGTCCTGGGCCTGCAATTCCAGTTCTGTCACCCAGCACACAGTGCTGCTTAGCGGAGTGCCTGGGGCTTTCCCGAGAGCTGGAGAGAAGGATTCTCCCATCCCGGGTGAGATAGAGCTTTGGAAGGGCCCTGCCCACCCAGCTTCTGGGAGGTTCAGCCTGTGGGAGGTGGGCGAAGCCCAAGAACGAGCCAGAATGGGCTGTGGCAGGAGCATGGCAAAGCATGTCATTGTCATCACAGGTGTCCCTTTTCCCTCCAAAGAGGCAGGTGAATGGGTCACTGAGGAAGAGCAGGGGAGAAGGGTGAGCCTAGCTAAACACAGGAGTTTAACAGAGACCATCAAGGACCAGGGCTTGGGAAGAGGAAGCAGGAGGAGGGAGCCAGGGACACAATCCACTCCTGGGATCAGAGCACAGAGGGCACTGACCTCAAAGCCCCACTTGCCATCACACCACATTCTTGATGAACAGCAAAGGACCAAAGCCGAGCCAGCCTCTTAAAGCAACCTGAGAAGCTAGAGAAGATGAAGTCCGTCCCTGCACTGGCTTACTGAGGCAGCGTGGGCACGTATCAAGAGCCTTCGCTCTGGGTCTGATGCTCTAATCCTGCCACTTATTAGCTGTGTGACCTTAGGAAGCCTCGTAACCTTTCTGAGCCTCATTTCCTCATCTGGAAAATGGAGATGGTAAGATATCCCTTGCAGGGCTGTTGTAAAGATAAGTAAACATGCGGAACTTTTAGCAGTGCGCTTTGCACATGGTAGACACTCACTAAATGACCTGGCAGGTTAATATTTGGATTCTTCCCTAGGAAATCCTTTAGGGAAAATATCAATCTCGTCTCTCTGCTGAGCAAAGAAGCATTGGGACTTGGGCATCCACCACCAGCCGGGCTGGAGCTAAGACAGGGCAGGGGTCTGGGCACCCAGGGAAGGGGGGGCAGTTCATGCCTGGAGGGGCAGGGGGGTAGGAGGGGCCAAGGGAGCCATACCAGAATGAGGTACCGGGAGCGGTACTGCACGGTGCCAAAGATGCCCAGGATGACTGCCATGATGTGCAGGAAGTTGGCTAAGATAGGAGCCCACTGATAGCCCAGGAAGTCAAAGATCTGCCGCTCCAGCGCAGCGACCTGTGGGAGAGAGCAGGCTGAGGGCACGGTCACCGCCTGAAAGGGGAGGACAGGGACTCCTCGACCTCGTGGAGCAGGTGACACCCCTTACCACGGCGACGAGGCACTATGGCCTGACTGTACACAAGTCCAGAGCCATCCCAGCCCTGCAAGACCACAGGGAGATGGGGAGATGGAAGCAAGTCTGTGGGGATGAACTGAGACGGAGCCCTGCTCATCACTTTGGGGACAGCTAACAGAAGGGAGCCGGGGTTCAGAACACCTTCCTCCCTGCCAAGAGGCGATCCCCGTTAGCACCTGCCCCTGCCTCATGTGGGGCTCGAAGCAGGTGGAGTTAGGATCCAGACCGCTTCCCCCAGCCCTGGCCAAGGGCTGAGCCACGGCCCTGAAGGGCCCAGGAAAGTCCCTGGGCCTGAGTCCCCTCTTCCAAGGACTGCTATCTGGAGGTTGCCCTGGCCCATGAAATCTATGGGCTGCAGAGAAAGGAATTTTTTTTTACTCCCCTTCCCCAAGGGAGCTACAGTAGGTTGCAAAATTGACCTCAAGTTCTTTCCCTGTCCCCATGCTCTTTGGCAGTACCCTTCTACAGTAACTCTGTGCTTGGTCATGTGACTTGCTTTGCCCAATGGGACTTTAGGAAGCATAGTGCAAGTGAAGACCTTTTGAAAAAATTGCTTGTGCCCTGGAGCTTGCCCACTTCCTACACCTGTAACACAGAAGAGCTCCTGTGACCCGCTGGAGGATAAGAGGAGAACCAAGGCCCCCCAGATGACAGCCCATCAACCATCAGACATGTGAGTGAGGCCATCCTAGATCATTCCGATGCCAACCAACCCACCAACTGACCAAAAAACACGTAGCCAGACCAGAAGAATCGCCCAGCTGACCTACAGAATCAAGAGCTAAATAAAATGATTGTTTTAAACTGCTGCTCTGGAATGATCTGTTACCCAGCAAAAGCTAACCGATACAGGATTCAATCAATCCTCCCTTTCCAGGAGCCCCTGGTTCAATGTTTCAGCTGATACACTTAAGAACAAAGGTGCCAATGACATCCATTGTTATTGACTGTCCAATACTTCTTCTCCTGGTGAAAGAACCCATCTCTTTGTTTTGGGAACCGCCTCCTGGACCTTTAGTCCATGTGCCTTGGGTGGGGCTGAGCCCACCTCTAATTTCAGCAGTGGGCTCATGACTCAGTCCTAACCAGATAATCGACACACAGGGATCTGGTCAGGGCTGGGCACTCGCCCTGTGGCCTGCTCCCGAGAGTCACCCCGGAGAGCTGCTGGAGCAGCCGGGACAGAGATGCTGTCTGCCAGGGTATCTGAACGGGTACAGTGTTGCTCAGAGCTGTTGGTGGCTGTCTTTGCCATCTCAAAGGGACAGAAAGGGAGAAAGAGTGAACAAGCGAGGGGAGTGCCCAGGTCACATCGTTTTCGGTCTGAGGATCTAGCCATGCCGAAAACGAATTCTCCCTCCTTGTACTTGTGATTTCTGTCACTTGCAACCCAGAGTCCTGATTAAAATAGAAGGGGAGAGAAGAGGATCTGGCTGGGAAGGGACAGGGAAGATCCCAGAAGCCGTTCTCCTGGCAGGGAAGCGGGAGGAGGTGGGGCTGACGCTACCACACAGATGGTAAAGCTTGGGCAGAGACCCAGGAAGCTGCAGGCCCAGCCCTGGCAGCCCCCCACCTGGCGTCAGCCTGCCTCTTGTTGGTGACTCCTCCTGCAGGGCCCTGCAGATTGTAAAGAGCTTTCATCGCTCACTGGATGTTCCTTGGCAGAAAGGCAGAGCTGAGATCATGATCTTGTTCTGAAGCAAGAGACCATGAGGCTCAGAGAAGGGAAGTGACTTCCCCAAAGTCACACAGTAGGGAGGTGGCAGAGCCGGGCAGTCATTCTGCTTTTCTCTGTCACCTGTCCCATCTTGGCACCAACTTATCAACTTTCCCTCTTGGCACTGGCACTGGAGTTAAGAGGTGTGGATTCTGGTTGAGAGTCTGACAGACTCTTGGGTGACCTGGGGCAGGCCACCTTCCCCAGTGGGTCTCAAGCTCCTTCTTCCATTCAGAAGAGACCACTGGACTGCATGACCGCTAAGGGCCTTCCACCTTTGACTCTCATGGTCTGCTGACCTTGGGGAGAAACTCCCCAGGTTGCTCCCTGCTCCCAACAGCTTCTGCCCCACTTCTGCTCTTCTCCTTTCCACCCTGACTCTGCCAAGCCTTGGGGAGCCCTGGTGGTTTGGGGCCCACTTGATGCTCTCAACTTAGCTCGCATCTGGTCCTGGCAAGGAGACTGCCGTCAGAGGACAGAGGAAGTGGCTGAGGCAGACTTGCCCAGGCTCATAGTGTAGCTGGGGAGACATCTTGCCTAGAAATGCCCCCGTAAAACATGGTATCACCCTGCTCCGCCCCTGGCCCTTGCTCCAGCCCCTCTGGGTTCTCGGGGACCTCACTGACAAAGCAAGCGTGGGACTGTTACCACGAAAAGCTATGGAATCACTAAAACTCAGGTTCAAATTGCAGCTCTGTGTGACTCAGTGCAAGTTACTTTCGCTCTCTGAGCCTGTTTCTTCAACTGTAAATAGGGAAGGCAATCCTTTCCCCGAGAAGTTGTTGTGAGGATATGGAGACATCACAAAGACTGAGAGACAACTAGACTTAATAAACAGTGGCTAATTAGTAGGAGACTCAACAGTGGAAGCTTCTTAGTTGGGCACCGAAGGCTTGCTGGGAGCTGCCACACTCCTTTACCCTGCCCCCGCCACCCCAGCTACTACCCCTGAGTGGCTGAAACAACAGTTGGAAGTCCTGCCTTCATTTCCCTTTTCCTTTTTTTAAAGATTTTTTTATTAATCTATTTGACAGAGAGAGAGACAGCGAGAGCAGGAACACAAGCAGGGGGAGTGGGAGAGGGAGAAGGAGGCTCCCCGCGGAGCAGGGATCCTGATGTGGGGCTCAATCCCAGGACCCCGGGATCATGACCTGAGCCGAAGGCAGACGCTTAATCGACTGAGCCACCCAGGTATAAACTTAATTTTTTTAAAGTAAACTCTATACCCAACTCAGGGCTCGAACTCACGACCCTGAGATCAAGTGTCCCACGCTCTACCAACTGAGCCAGCCAGGTGTCTCTCCATATATATTTTTTAATTGAGATTCTGCGACTTATAAATATCTCAATCCTAAAGTTATTATTTTTTATTAGAAAACCAAGTCAGATATTCAAGAATTTCTGCTTGTGCAGCTGCGAGATGCAGCTAATTACCAAATAAAGAACAAACAAATAGGGGGAATATCTTCCCCATCTGGTTGCACCAGCTTAGAACAATAATCCGAGGGCTGCAGTGATTGTAAATCCTAGCTGGCCTTGTTGTGTCTTGTTAGTTTGATGGGAGGACTAGTGTGGAGACAATGGCAATGTGCTCCTTCGAAAAAATTTCAAGTGCACGTGCACCGAGGGAAAAAGTGACTTTGGGCTAATTGTTTTTAACCTGGTCAACCGGTAAGCCAGGTCTTGAGTCTCTCTCCTAGGTGGGCCAGGACTATGACAGAAGCTCCTGCTGGCAACTGATGCAGCCTCCTGTGTGATGGGGGGGGGGGGCTGGCCACTACCCGTCCGAGTGCTTTTTCTTTGCATGTTTTTGTTGTTATTTGTTTGAAGTAGGCTCCACACCACCATGGAGCCCAACATGGGGCTTGAACTCATGACCCTGAGATGAAGACCTGAGCTGAGATCAGGAGTTGGATGCGGGACGCCTGGGTGGCTCAGTCAGTTGAGCATCTGCCTTTGGCTCAGGTCATTATCCCAGGGTCCTGGGATGGAGCCCCGAGTCAGCTCCCTACTCAGTGGGAGTCTGCTTCTCCCTCTCTCTCTCTCTCAATCAAATTAAATAAAAATCTTTTAAAAAGGGGCGCCTGGGTGGCTCAGTTGTTAAGTGTCTGCCTTCAGCTCAGGTCATGGTCCCAGGGTCCTGGGATCGAGCCCCGCATCGGGCTCCCTGCTCAGCGGGAAGCCTGCTTCTCCCTCTCCCACTCCCCCACAATGCCCCCTCACTTGGGCATGAGCTTCGCCTGTCAGCCAGACTCTCCTACCCCTCTGCCTTTCCCTCGCACCCGTCAGGGGAAGCCCATACCTGCACAAACCCAATTAACAGTTTTCTCCCTGCTTGCAAAGCAGCTGAGCGCTGCTAGAGAGTCACTCCCCAGGCAGAGCCGGTGCGCGACAGATGCAGGTCCGTAACCACCAACTTTGAGAGGCCCCCCCCTGCCGCCCCACAGCCCAACTAGGCTTCTCGGGGGAACCCACTTTCCCCACTGACCACTTCCGATCTCACTGCCCTCCACCCTCCTGGGACCCCTCCAGCCTCACTCTCACACTGGGACCTGGCCTCTGCCTGTCCCCGCCTGCCCCCTCCTCCGCCCGGTGTCTCTGCCTACACTCTGGACCCCACCTCCTGTCTTCTCAGGCGCTCACACCATCCTCGGACCCTTCTGGCCTGGAGCTCAACCTCTCCCTGTGCCCAGGATCCTTCGCACTAGCTCCTAAGCACACTCAAGCCAGTTCCATTAAAAAAGTAAAAGAGAAGGCGCCTGGGTGGCTCAGTTGTTAAGCGTCTGCCTTCGGCTCAGGTCATGGTCCCAGGGTCCTGGGATCGAGCCCCGCATCGGGCTCCCTGCTCCGCGGGAAGCCTGCTTCTCCCTCTCCCACTCCCCCTGCTTGTGTTCCCTCTCTGGCTGTGTCTCTCTCTGTCAAAAAAAAAAAAAAAAAAAAAAGTAAAAGAGAAAAGCCCCATCCTCACCTGTCTCAACGCTCTCACGGCCAGAACTGCTGAAAGGCCTCCATGCCCTCCCCGCCACTAGCTCCCCCGGCCTGCATGCACACGACCATTTGGCTCAGTGGCTAGGAGCGGACCCGCCGTTAGAATCCCTGGGCCACGGGGCCAGTCCCTCACTCCCCTGCACCTCAGTTTCCTCACCCACAGAATGGGTATAATTCACAATACCTCCCTTGTATGGTGGTGGAGAGATTCCATATTATTTGTTAATTTATATATACGTTTAAAGTAAGCTCTACGACCAACGTGGGGCTAGAACTCACGACCCTGAGGTCAAGAGTCACATGTTCTACCAACTGAGCCAGCCAGGTGCCCAATTTTTTTTTAAGGTAGTATTTAAAATTATATTCTGCTGCAGAACTCCCTGCCTGCCCCTTGCTTTATTTTTTCCATGGCACTTATCATAGATTACCGTACTACCCACTCCCTTTTACGGTCGGACTCCTGCGTTAGAAGGCACACTCCCTGGGAGCAGGGATTTCCGCCTAAGGCGCTCACCGCTGCATTCCCGCTGGTGAGAGCTGAGCCTGGCACACTGCAGATGCCAACGTGAAAGTCAGTCTCCATCCTCCCTGGCCACTCCTGATTCCCGTGCAGCTCATCCTCCCATGCAGCCGGGCCCCTAAGTGTCAGAACACCCCCAGGCCATATCCTGGGTGCAAGCAAACGTGTGCCCACCCAACCTTCAGGCGCTCCCTGTTCTTGTTTCAGCCTCCAGCCCCTTTATAACCAGCTACTCATCCGACGGCTCATCATGAACTTAATATGCCCAAACCTGGTCCGTTTCCAGTGTTTGGGCCCCATGATGTGTCCAAGTGCAAGAGCCAGAAAGCTCAGTTTCAGGTGCTGCTCTCCCTCCTGCTCTTCTGAATCCCTCTCACCTCTGGCCACTTTCTCCCGCTGCTGTGCACTCACCCGGCCATTACAATACTACCAGCTCCCCTCCCCGCCCAGCCCAGCCCCCTAGCCCACCTCAAGCCTAACCTGCCCCTCTCCTTTCCCAAGTGAAGCCACCACGAAGCTCCCCGGCTGCCCCTCCCCCTGCCCTTAGCTCCCCACCCCCACCCAGATTATTTATTTATCAGGTAACTGCCAGCCAAGGGGGATGCGGTTGCCATGGGAACCTTCAGCCCCGAGTCAGGGCTGCCTCTGTTCTCAGTAGGATGCTCTAGTCTGTCTAGACGCCAACCCCAGGAGCCCAACACCAGGTGGGGGCAAGGGATGAATGATACAGATGGGCCCACCCCAGCCCCGGGAGGCTGGCTGGGGGAGAGGGCGGAGGGGGGCCGGGCTCTGGGCCACAGAACCCACCAGAAGCCTCTGGTGCCCAAGCCCTTGCCAGTCAATTCTACAAGTCAACTACTTTCCTGGCCAAAATCCCAGCCGTGTCACCATGGGACTTAGATACAGAAGTCAGGCCATCTGAGGGAATGATGAGGGAGGGGTCCCTGAAGTTTTGGAAGAATGGTTTGGTCCAGCCTGGTACCGTTATTGACTTTAGTTCAAAGAGGGCTGAGGTGGGAAAGAGCTCCCCATTTGGGGTCCAGCAAACCTGAGTTCCATCCCGAGTCAGTCTCTGATTCACTGTGTGACCTTGGGCAAATTACTCCCCCTCTCTGAGCTTGAACTTGGGAAAATGTCCTGAAGATTCAGACGGTGCATGGAAAGCTCTCAGCCCAGCAGCGCCTGGCACATGGCTGGTGCTCCGTACACGGCAACAGCCGTGGCTGCATCCCCCAGCTCAAGCCCCCCTTTTCCCAGTGGATTTCTGAGGCAGCTGACAAAATTAAACTCGACTCAGCCCTTCATCCATGAAATGAGGGAGTGGGACTGAAGCCAGACAGACGGACCCCTGGAGATCCACCAGTCCAACCCCCTCATTAGGGAGGTGAGCGAACTGACAGACAGCAGTGAGTTGTCTATGAGGAGTGTCTTCCCACTCTCCCTGAGCTCTGCGCCCATCTCCGGGGTCCATCTAGGGCAATGGCCTTTGAGTAGGAGTTGGAACAGTCACAGAGACCAGGTCGTCTTTGGTGGGGTCAGGGAAAACTGGCCTAGCAGTTCACTGAACAAATATTTCTTGAGCATCTATTATGCACCAGGCCCTGTGCAGAGTGGTGATGAACAGAATGGGGCGGCTCCCTCCTCAGGGAGCTCAAGTCTGGAGACAAACACCACAGGCCTCTGGGAGCTGATGATGGGGTCTTCATGCCAGGTTCCCCATCCACTGTGTGTAGTGACCTGCGGGGACTCCTTCCTACCCTCAACACACACACACACACAGTCATGCACACGTACACACACACACACACAGTCATGCACACGTACACACACACACACACAGTCATGCACACGTACACACACACACACACACACACACACACACGTTCCCTGTCTCTTCCTGGGCTCCTGCAGCCCTTCTGCCTCTCTCTGTCCCAGCCTGATTCCTGCTGGAAAATGGACAAGGTTATCACCGTTAAGTGGAAAACACACACACACACACACACACACACACACAAGCTGCAGAACAATAGGATTCCATTTATGTAAAAAAAAAAACCCAAAAGCCAAAAAATAAAAATGAAAAAGACATGAAGCATGTGTGACTATAAATGCAGAGTCAAGAGCCCGGGAAACACACAACAAAGGTTCCGAGAAGTCCCTCTAGGGAGTGGGAATGGGGACATGGGGAGACTTATACTTTTCCTTAGACATACTTCTGTATATTGTAATTTTTTACAACAAAGATAGATTTTTCAAAAAAGTTAAGAAGAAATGTTTTTCAGTGTTGATTCATGTGAAAAAGCAGTAAAACGGCTCAGAGGACCTGAGGTCTCCTTCTCTGATGTGAATGTGCCGTGGGGTCCCGCCTAGTCTCTCCCTCTAGGCCTCAGTGTTCTCATGTACAATGGGGGTCTCAGTAGCTCCCAATCACTGTCTGGGCCTGGCGGTGCTGCAGCCTGCCTAGCAGCAGGGGGACCAGCCTTTGGGGTCCTGTGACCACTGTTGAGGGCTTAATGGCTCCTTTTTGCCCAGAAGCTGGTTCTGCCAGCCCCTGGTAAGGTCCCTCCCTAGGTTCTGCCTGGGTCATCACAGCCCTGCTTCCCCCTGCCTGACGACACGCAAATCTGTCACCACCTCTCCGTCACCACCTCTCCTCAGGCTCAGCCGGACCAGGGGCAAGGGCTCCCCACGGCCCTAGTGCAGCCGCCTGGATATGCAGGCTCCCCTTTTGCAGAGGAGGCTCCCAAAGTCACTCAGACAGGAAGTGGCAGAGCTCAGGTTCAAGTCCTTGTGTCTCTGTTCACTGTTCTTCCCACCCCCACACCTCTCTCCAGAGACCGTCAGGGGCTCAGGAAGGGGCAGAGCCTGCTCTCATGAGTCACCCAGTCCCGGCTCCCTTGGGCAGCGACATAACAGCTAACATTTATTAATCTCCTATTAGTGCCAGACACTATGCTGAGTCCTTCGCATCTGTTCATTTGTTCATTCTGCAAACAGCCCTCCAGTGCCTTTTGTGGGCTAAGAGTTAAGAAGCCAGTGGTGAGTGTAGAGGACCCAGTTCCTGTCCTCATGGGGTGCCAGTCCTGCCTCTTCCCTCCTCAGGGAAGATTCCAGCACATCTGTCCCAGCCCAGAGAGCAGGGAAGTGGAAGAGGGGCAAGATGAGGGGGATGGTCTTTCCCATTAGAAAACAAAATAACCTCTTGGGGCGCCTGGGTGGCTCAGTTGTTAAGCGTCTGCCTTCTGCCTTCGGTTCAGGTCATGATCCCAGGGTCCTGGGATCAAGCCCCGCATCGGGCTCCCTGCTCTGCAGGAAGCCTGCTTCTCCCTCTTCCACTCCCCCTGTTTGTGTTCCCTCCCTCGCTGTGTCTCTATCAAATAAATAAATAAAATCTTAAAGAAAAAAAGAAAACAAAATAACCTCTCAACGGGCTTCAGAATAGTAGAATCATTAATTGAGCGCCTATTGTATATTACCCTCATACTCATGTCTCTTAATCCTACCCCCATTGCTGGATAAGGAAACTGAGGCCTGAGGAAGCAAAGGGGCTTGCCCAAGGCCACACAGAAGAGCTGAGACTGCCAAATCCTCACTCTTCCCTACCACATGGCTCTCTGGCCGGCTTGCATGCCCTGGCAGTTGGGAATCTCACCCCTTGTAGCCCTGCTTGGTCCTGCTCCCTCCTCCTCAGCTTCCCCAGCCCCCCAGCCCCCAGACTGCCATCTGTCTGTCCTTATGCCCTCCTGCTCTGGCCCAGCCCTGTACCTCAGCTGGGCCTGGGGGAGCCAGGGAGCAGCTGTCCACTAGCTTGGGCGTAATTAGCCCTCAGAGACCAGCCTGGAGCTTATGGGGGTGGGGGGCGGGGGCCCAGGACTGTCTCAGAGGGCTAGTCCGGGCCAGCCCTGGTCCCCACAGGAGGCAGCCGCTGGAGCTTGGCCTCTGTCTCCATGGCAACCCCACCCCTCCTCCCAGTGACCGCTGACCCTTCCCAGCTGGGGGACTCCTCAGACCCCTTCTGGGCAGATCCATCCCACTACACCGCTGAGCCGGCAGCGCCATTAGAACAGGCCTGGTAGTGGTCTGATTAGCATACATCTACATTAATTTGCATAAACCCAGCCTAGAAACCCATGGTGATACCAAGGTCAGTCTAAAATCAAAGGGTCCCTCCAAGTCATCCGGTTTATCTCTTCATCCACAATCTGGTCCAAACCCACAGGCACCCCGGTGGGAGGCCATGTGGGCAGTGTAGAGAGGGGCCTTCAGGGACGGGGAGTCGGCCTCGGTCCCCTCCTCCGTGGAACAGGGACAAGGATGCCTACTTCACAGCAGTGTTGAGAGGACTGAGGGGGTCTTTCAGATTTGTTGCAAGCCCAGGCCCTGTCCCACCCCCTCTGACCTCTCATCTCCACTCCTGGAGCTCCTTGCTTTCTGCCTGGGGGCCAGGCCCCTCTCACAGGCCCAGAGAAGCCCCTAGGAGTCCAGTAGAGTTGCCCCTTGGATCTGGGGCTACTGTGCCACCCGCCTCCCACCAGGTCTTCCTGCCCTAATTTCTGGGGTCTGGCAGGAAGTGGATTAGAAGCTGGTGGCTACCAGCTCTGGCCTTTCATCAGTGCCACCCGGGCTTTGCCCTCATGCTGGTTCACAGCTGGGGAGCAGGGGAAAGCTGACACAGCCCTGACCCCCTGCACCACCCGCTCCACTGAACTTTGGAAAACCACCAGAGGCAGTTTAATGCAGTGGGCAGAGGGCGTGCTTGGGTTTATCTTCCATATATGAGCCTCAGTCTCCCCATCTGTAAAATGGGGATAACAGTCCCCACACTTCCTGGAAATAGTGTGAAAATTAAATGAGAAGACTGTCACGTGCCTGACATGGTAAGCGCTCCATAAATGGTAACTATTATTATTTCAATAACGACAGCAAGGAGGAAATAAGCCGAGGCCACATCGAGGGTCCAGGAAGGGTTTGCAGAGGTGATATTTAGCTTTGGCCTTGAACTGGCTACAATAAAGACACCCAACTCGCTCTGGATGTCCCTCAGGAGGGTACACAGCAAATGACGGCACCTCCACACCGTGGGACACGACGCAGCCCTTCTACCGGGTGGGCAAAGAGCGCCAAGCGGTTTGGTGTGAAAAGGCAGGCCGCAGGGCCCCTTGAGTAGCAGGACCCTATTTTTGTGTAGAAGGAAAACAAAGAGTCATCAAACTCTGGAGAGTAGGATTGGGGGTAGGGGGGTCTTTGAGATTCAACCAGAGATATTTCAGTTAAGGGTTTTACATTGAGGAGGAATACCTTTATAAGAAAAAACAAAATAAAGAAGAAATTAAGAGGGGGACAAATGAGTGTGGGCAAAACCCCTGAGGTGTGGACCGGGTGATGAACTCTCTAGGTTTGCCTGGAACTGGGGGCTTTCTTGGGGTGCAGCCCTTTAAGGGGTAAAACCCAAAAGTTCTGGGCAAACTGGGACAAGTCAGTCATCCCAGATGTGAGGGGTACAGACCACCTGGGGGCTTAGGATCGTGAGGGGTGAGAAGACCTAGGTCTTCATCCTACTGGCCCCTAGGGGCCAGGGAAGGTTTCAGCAGAGGGATGAGGCAGCTGGGTGCTTTGCGCGTGGTGCTCTCTGGCTAAGTAAGGATGGGCTGGAGGTAGGTGGTCAGGTGGGGATGCCAAGGCCTTCCTGGGAAGACTAAGGACAAGGCCCAGAATCCCTCTCTGTGCCCAGAGTCCCAGTCTCCCAGGACTCTCACCTTCTTGCTGATGCCCACTCTACCTCTGCCTATGTACCCATGCCCAGACTGTTGGGGTATCCCCAGTCCCATGCCCCAGATGCTGAGACCCCCCACCCCCACCCCCAGCAGGCTCTGGAGTGGGCAGCAAAGGCCTGGGATGAGGAAGGCCTCTAAAGAGGAGCACTTCAGACAGGGATGGAAGGGAAGACAATCCAGGTGGAGAAAATCCAGCAACAAACAGGCTTTCCCAGAAGACGCCGGCTGCAGATCGATGGACTTTTGGATAAATAAAAAGGTGATTAATCAGATGCCCCATTAAGTACAACAAACGACACCATACAATTAAGCCAAAAAACTCATGGCAGAAAGCACCTTAATGGAGCAGGCACTTAAGCAGGGAGAATTAAGGAGGCCCTGAGAATTACAGGCGTGGCTATACGGCTGGAGATGGGGTGGAAAAGACCAGAAGGTTGACACAAACACTCAGGAGTTAAATCTGCCAAGCATTCGATGGGGTCAGAGCCCAGCAGTGATCAGCTCAAGCTCCGGAGTCAGGCGGACCGGAGAGGGAGTCCCAGCTCTTACTTACTAGCTGTAGGGCCTGGGAAAGTCATTTCCTGGAACCTCAGTTTCCTCATCTGTAAAATGGGTACACAACTACCACAAATACCTACCTCCTGGGGTTGTGTGAGGACTCAGTGATGTACCGGGAGTACAGAACTTGATATACAGTAAGTGCTCAATAAATTCTCATCGATTGGACAAGTCACCTTCCCTCTCTGGATCTTCATTTCTCTTTGCAAATAGGGGATAATAATGTCCTGTCTTACTCACAGAGAAATCGGAGGATCAATTAAGATCACAGCCATGAAAGCAACTTATATACTATAATGTGCTTTTTAAAAACTGTAAAGTACTATGCCCACATCATCATTATTAGGATAATTAAGTCCTTGGTTTCATACCAAGGTCAGATTCCTGCTGCTTGCTCCCTGAGAAGCTGTACAGTGCAGTGCTTAAAAGTGTGGCCTAGGAGCCAGACTGTCTGGGTTTGAATCCTACCTTTATACTTATGAGCTGTGTGACCTTCAGCCACTCACTTAACCTCTCTGTGCTTTAACTCCTCCATCTATAAGATGGGGATAATGATAATAGTACATATTTCATGGGATTGTCGTGAGGCCTTAAATGAGGGAATATGTGTAAAATGCTCAGAACGCTGCCTGGCCCGTGGTCACGGGTAAAACCACGTTACTTGTAGTGAGTTACCCATAGTGAAGACTCCGTGTCTGGGTCCCCAACATGCTCAGAGGACTCAAGTTCTGAAGAAGAGGCCACCACTGTCCTGGTGTGCAGACCCCTTCGAGGCCAGGAAGCACTCTCCCCGACCCACTCCATCCAGTCCAGCAGCTGCCTGACCCAGCCTGGCCCCTTTTCTGCCCTGGCCCTTCTCACTTACCCACCAAGCATTCACAGACACTGACCCCGCGCTAGGCCTGCGCTGGTTGAACAGACCACTGACTTAGAGTGTCAGTTTGGCACAAGTGCAGAGAAGAGAGCAGGGACTTCCCTCCAGGGCCTTGCATGGAGCCCACCCTGGACATGCTGCCTTATGTCCACCCATTTCATGTTCTCCTCTCAACTCTTGAGAGCTGTGATTTTCCATGTGTAGAAACAGAGGTCCAGGGAGGGTTGTGTAAGTGGTGGAGGCAGGATTCGTACCCAGCTGCGTCAGGGTGACCATATTCCCAAAGTGAGATTCAATGCAATCTCTATTGAAATTCCAACTACTTTTTTTTGCACAAATAGATAAGCTGTCCTAAATTCACAGGAACATTCAAGGGACCTAGAACAGTCAAAATAATCTTTTTTTTTTTTTTTAAGATTTTATTTATTTATTTGACAGAGAGAGATAGCAAGAGCAGGAACACAAGCAGGGGGAGTGGGAGAGGGAGAAGCAGGCTTCCCGTGGAGTGGGGAGCCTGATGCGGGGCTCGATCCCAGGACCTTGGGATCATGACCTGAGCTGAAGGCAGACACCTAACGACTGAGCCACCCAGGCGCCCCTAGAACAGTCAAAATAATCTTGAAAAAAGAACAAAGTTGGAGGACTTAGACTTCCAGATTTCAAAACTCACAATAACATGACAATAATCAAGACAGAGTTGCATTGACATAAGGTTAGGCAGAAACATCGGTGGAATAGAATTGAGAGCCCAAAAATAAGCCCATACATTTAACTGATTTTCAACAAGGGTGCCAAGACCATTTGATGGAGAGAAAGCATAGTCTTTTCAACAAAGACATAGTCTTTTCAACATAGTCTTTTCAACAAAGTCAGCACCTGGCTGGCTCAGTTGGTTGAGCACATGACTCTTGACCTCAGGGTCATGAGTTCATGCCCCACATCAGGCGAGAAGCCTACTTTAAATGAATGAATGATTGAATGAATAAATAATAAATAAATAATAAATACATAAATAAAAAAAATTATTATTATTATATTGATATTAATATTATCAACAAAGGGTGCTGGGACACCTAGAAATCCACATGCAAAAGAATGAAAGTTGGTCCCCTACCTCACACCACATGCAAAAACTAACTCAAAATGGATCAGAGGCCTAAATGTAAGAGCTGAAACTATAAATCTCTTAGAAGGAACCATAGGTATAAATCCAAGTGACCCTGGAATAGGCACGTGTTACATACAATAGCAGAGCACAAGCAGCCAAAGAAAAACTAGATAAATTGGATGTCATCAAAATCAAAACCATTTGGGGGTCTGGGTGGCTCAGTTGGTTAAGCATCTGCCTTCAGCTCAGGTCATGATCCTGGGGTCCTGGGATTGAGCCCCACATGGGGCTCTGCTCAGTGGGGAGCCTGCTTCTCCCTCTCCCTCTGCCCCTCCCCATTGCTCACTCTCTCTCAAATAAATAAAATCTTTAAAAAAAATCAAAATCAAAACAATTTGAACACCAAAGGACACAATCAAGAAAGTGAAAGCCAACCCACAGGATGGGAGAAAATATTTGCAAATCAGAAAGGTGATAAGAGTCTAGAGTCCAGGACGAACTATGAGAGACTATGGACTCTGAGAAACAAACTGAGGGTTTTGGAGGGGAGGAGGTTGGGGGGAACAGGTTGGCCCGGTGATGGGTATTAAGGAGGGCAAGTATTGCATGAAGCACTGGGTGTTATACACAAACAATGAATCATGGAACACTACATCAAAAACTAATGATGCAATGTATGGTGATTAACATAACATAATAAAATAAAATTTTTTAAAAAAAGAGTCTAGAGTCCAGAATATATAAAGAATTCCTACCATTCAACAAAATGATAAATAACCCAATTAAAAAATAAGCAAAGGATTTGAATGGAAATTTCTCCAAAGATTTAAAAACTGGCCAATAAACACATGGAAAGATGCTCAACATCATTAGGGAAATGTAAATTGAAACCACGATGAGATACTATTTTATACCCATAAGGCTAGCTAAAATAAGAGATGGGGGCATCTGGCTGGCTCAGTGGGAAGAGGGTGTGGCTCTTGATCTCAGAGTCCTGAGTTTGAGTCACGTTGGGTATAGAAATTACTTAAATAAATAAATAAACTTAAAAAAAAAAAGACAGATAATAACAAGTTGGTTGAGGATGTGAAGAAGTAGAACCTTTGTGGCATTGCTGGTGGGAATGTAAAATGGAGCAGCTATTGTGGAAAACAGGCTAGTTCCTCAAAAAATTAAACATAGTTACCATATGGCTCAGCAATTTATTCCTAGGTAGAGGGGCACCTGGGCGGTGCAGTCAGTTAAGCATCTGACTCTTGGTTTCAGCTCAGGTTGTGATCTTGGGGTTGTGGGATCAAGCCCCATGTCGGGCTTTGGGCTCCGTGCTCGGCACGAAGTCCGCTTAAGACTGTCTCTCCCTCTCCCTCTGCCCCTCCGCCTCTCTAAAATAAAGAAATCTTTCAAAACATTTATTCCTAGGTAGATTCGCTGGAATCGAAAACTGAGTTCACATAACACTTATACAGAAAAGTTCATAGCAGCATTATTCACAGCAGTCCCAACAGAAACCACCAAATGTTCATTAACTGATTAATGGGTAAACAAAATGTGATAAGATCCATACATGGGATATGAAGCCATAAAAAGGAATGAAGCACTGATACAGACTACAACAAGCATCAGCTTTGAAAATATTATGCTAGGGGGCACCTGGCTGGCTCAGTTGGTTGAGCACATGACTCTTGACCTCAGGGTCATGAGTTCATGCCCCACATGGGGAGAGGAGCCTACTTTATTTTTTTTTTATTTTTATTTTTTTGAGAGGAGCCTACTTTGAATGAATGATTGAATGAATAAATAATAAATACATAAATAAATAAATAATAAAAATATTATGCTAAGTGAGAGAAGTGAGTGAAGGACTACATATTGTAGACTCCACTTCTAGGAAATGTCCAGAATTGGCTAATCCAGAGAGACAGAAAGCAGATTCATGGTAGCCAGGGGCTGGTGGGAGGGGAAAATGGGGAGTGGTTTGAGGTTTCTTTTTGGGGTGATGAAAACGTTCTGGAATCAGAGTGTGGTGATGGCTACAAAACAGTGTGAACACACTAAAAACCCTGAATTGTATACTTTCAGATGAATTTTTTTTTAAAGATCTTTTCTTAAAAAGAGAGAGAGAGCACAAGCAGGGGAAGGGGCAGAGGGAGAAGGAGAAGCAGGCTCCCCCCTGAGCAGGCCATTCCAGGACCCCAAGATCATGACCCGAGCTGAAGGCAGATGTTTAACTGACTGAGCCACCCAGGGACCCCAAAAGATTTTATTTTTTAAGTAATCTCTGTACCCAACATGGGGCTCGAACTCACAACCCCAAAATCAAGAGTCATATGCTCTACCAACTAAGTCAGCCAGGCACTCCCTAAGATGGTGAATTTTATGTTAGGGGAATTATACCTTTAAAAAAAAAAAGAAAGAAAGAAAGAAAGAAAAGAAGAAGGAGGAAAAAGCCCACACATAGCTAACATTCAGTGGAGGGTGGAGGGAGAGGGGACAAACACACACACAGCAAAATTACTGTTGTGCTAAGTGTCTGAAGGAGGGGTAACAAGACTGAGAGCTATGATGGTAGTGGTCAAGGAAGACTTCCTGGAAGAAGTGAACTGAAGGAAGAAGGGCTAGCAAGGTAAGGAGGAGAGGGAAGGACAGGCAGCAGGGAAAGCGTGTGCAAAGGCCCTGTGGTGGGAGGGAACTTGGCAAAAAGAAAGGTCCAGAAAAGCCCCCCAGGGCTAGAGCATGGGGAATGAGAGGGGGCAGAACGCCAGAGGGAAGGGCTGGAAAGGCGGCCTGACGCCAACATGGCGGGGTCAGAGGCCTGAGCAGGAAAGCAGCTTGGAGCTGGAGAGAGGCGGCACCAAGCCCTCTGAGTGCTCCCTTGGGGTCAAGCCTCACATTGGAGGTGTCGGCACCTAGTGCAGAAGGTCAAGTGCGGGAAGGAGCTGGCAGCTCATTTCTCCCGACTGAGCCACTCCACGTGACCTGATGGAGGGAGGGAAAAAATCCAGTTCCCTGACTTATTTAGCAGCACCTCCGGCACTGACGCTCCCAGGAAGAAAATAATGACGAAAACCAGCCTCACTGCTATGGCAACAGCAACCACTTCCGACTTAGCCTCCTGACTAAAGGCCTGGCGGGGGAAGCCTGCCTAGCTGTAGTGGGGGGCGGCAGGAGCCCCTCCTCCAGCGCTGCAGGATCCCCCTTCCCTTGCTGTTGCAGTCCTGGCTCAGCTCCCAGCTTCCCCACTTCTCCCAGCAGAGAATCACGGCAGCTGCCAACACCTGGACAGCCCTTCACAGCTCAGCCTGTGATTTATGTGTCCCTCCTGCAATGTGGGGCTATTAGCCCCACTGGACAGATGAAGACACTGAGGCTCGGAGAGCTGAGGGGCGGTGCCTACAGCCTGGTATCCTTCCCTTTGTTCTGCCCTTATCCCACCTGGCAAAGGTCTGTTCACCTGTGCAGGTATCCGGCTCTGACTCATGCATGGCACAAAGGAATAAATGAGTGGAAGGAATGTCACCCCCCCCCCCCCCGCCCCCAGCCTGTCCCCTGCTTCCTCTCCTGGGAATCTATCTGCACCGCAGGGTGGGGGGTGCCCTGTTCTGGTCTAGCCCAAGAGGGCCAGGGTGGGGGGTCATCTGGGGCCGATGAAATGCGCCCTCAAAGGGGTGTCCCTAGGTGACTGGGCTGAAGTGTTTCCCTTCAAAATGCCTGGCTCTGAACTTTAACGCTAGTATTCACGAGGGCTAATATTTCCTACGCGCTAACACTGGGCCAGGCTTTGTGCCGAGCACAAGCAGAGTGAGGGATGGGCTGTGGTCCCGGTTCTATGGTGGGGGGGCTGCGGGGGTACAGCCTGAGATCTCAGAGCTGGAGCAAACCTAGGTGGCCTGACTCCAGAGCCTGAGCTTTTGACAGATACCTGCAGCCCCCAGGAGACCTTCTCCCCCTTCTGCCATCCCTCATCCCCAGGCAGGCTGGGAAGATTAAAGGGGGGCAGAGGAGCAGAGGGGAGGGAGCTGAGCCTCAGTCTGCAATCATTTCCTGGCCCTGGGCCAGAAGGCTGCAGGCAGAACCTGTTGGAAGAAGAGGGGCTTGCTGTCTGTGGGAAGGGAGGGCCCCTCCTGGGAACTGAGCCCTGCCTCTCTCCAGGCCTGGGGTTCACAGGAGGAAGGAAAGGGAAGGCATGGCTGGGGAGTACCTACTAAGTGCCTCTGCTGAGCCCAGCACTTTACAGGTGGCATTTTGCTTTATCCCCAGAGTGACACTAAGATAATAGCTCACACTTATTATATGCCAAGTGTCTCTTGAATGCTTAGCATGCTTTGATTCATTTAACCCTCACAGAGACATGGCAGGTAGAGACTGAGATCATCCATGCCTTGCACACAGGGAAAGCGAAGCGTAAAGAAGAGAAGTAACAAGGTCACACAGCGGATGCAGATCTGAACCAGGTCCTCTGGCCCCAGAGTCCATGAGGAACAAACTTCCTATCCCACTAGGGCAGTGGCAGCCCCATTTTCCAAAGGAGGAGAGTGAGGTCTCCGGGTGTTGGGGCGGGGGGGTCAGGTCCCATCTCCTGGGAATCTGGGAATGTCTGACTTTCCTAGTGGCCCCTCCTGGACGGACGGCCACCTTTGCCACTGCTCCCCAACAGCTCCTGTCTGGCAACATCGAGAGCATGGGGAAGGGTTCTAGCTGTAGACTCTTGCTCACAGCTATCCAGACTGAGCAGAGGGACCAATTGTTTCCACCTACCCGGGACAGTTTATTTTTGTTCAGGGTATTTTTGTCTGGAATCACACACCCAACCACGATCCTTTCCAGAAATGGCATCAGCGCGCTTCCTAGAACAGTTCACGAAGGGCTGCACAGCCTTCATGGACCTCTGTGTACCCATCTGTACAAAGGGCTGGAGGGTTGTTCTCGGGGGACCCTCCTGCCCCCCACATCCCCAGATTCTCTGCCTCAGAGCTTCCCAGTTAGCAAACGGTCATGGCTCTGTGCCTTATAGGCGTGTCGCCCTCCAAAGACTGGTTATGATTTCTGTTGGCCGCATCCTAAGTGTTGACTAAGTGCCAGGTGCTGTGCTGAGTGCTCTCCACAGAGTCTCGCATGGAGTTTGCTCAGTGGCCCTAAGAGGCCAGTACAGTTATTTCCATTTACAAGAAACAAGTCAGGTTGAGCAGCCTGCCCATGCCCAGACTCCTGGAGACCAGCAATAGGAGGGTGGCTCACTATCACCTGGTACAGCTGGGAGGGTGAGAGCTGATCACGTATGTCAAACATCTGGCCATTGCAGAGCCCCCCACCCTCCATCCTGACCCATCCAGCCTGGGGAGCCTCACAGCCTAGCCTGTCCCGGTCTGTCCCTGCAGCCACAATGTGAGTCTCTCACTTTGGGGCGGAGGGGGGTGGTCCCTGTGTCCTTGGTGGCCATTCTTGGGGATGACAGCTAGTGGCAGCTTGGGGACAGCAGCCTGCTCAGATGGCTCATGGGGCTGCTGACAGCATGATCACCGTCGGAGGCAGACCAGGCACCTGGGAGCCTCTGCCTGCAGCCCGCCCCGAGTCCAGAACCTTCTCTAAGATTTGCAGGTCTTCAGGACCAAAGCAAGAGTACCAATACAGCACCATGCATCTAAATATTTAAGTTATGAACCAAGCTAACAGACCCTTAAATAAAATATGTCCTCTCTTCCCACCTAGACACATAAAGGTCTGGAAGGCCAGGCTGTGAACGTAAATTCCTCTGACTCCCTGGGGTGCTGTGCTAGAGCCAGCTCGGGCGAGCATCCCCACCCCTGGCCCCCTTCTGGGCAGGGGCCTAATACCCAGGTCAGGACACCCTTGGACGCAAGTGTTGGCAACATCCACCCCCCACCCCCACAGGCTGTCCTCTGGAAAAGCCCTGGCAGGTCCTCAAAGTGGGCTTGGGGCTGATTGGGCAGGGGACTGGCATCCGTTGTGAACAAACTGGCAAATCCTCACTGGAGACACATTCCCAAAGCAGTCTCAGGCCACACAGGGGCCTGGGCTCCGGGAGCAGCCCAGGGGGATGAAGAGAACTCGGAATTTCGCATCGGGAAATCCAGGCCAAGCCCAGCTCATGCCTTGCTTGCAGACTGGTCGACGCCTCCCTGACCAGCGTCTCTAAGAAGCCCTGTGCCTCCCACACCACGGAACCCCCAGCACCTAGCACAGGGCCTGGCCCAGAGAAGGCGCCAAGGAATAGCAGACTGGCTGAGCGAACGAAGCGCCTTCGGGATTATTCCGCCAGGCTTTCCGTCGGCTCACAGGGGCCAATCAAGCATCACACATTCACGGCGGGCCAGATGGCTCAGACCCAGAGCGCCCGGGCCAGGGAGAGAGATTCGAAGCGGGAACAGAACAGATTCCAACAGCATGACGCCCACCGTGACGGATATGGCGGGGACAGGTGTTGTCAGAGCCCGGAGGAGGACGTCCGTGTGTGTGTGGGGGGGGGGGGGTGCAGGAGGGCAGAGAAGCTCCAAAGAGGAAATGATGAGTGAGCTGGCCTTCAGGAGACACAGAGGAGAAAGGGCGTCCAGAGGCCAGGACAGCAAATGCGAAGGCACTGAGGCGTGAGGTGTAGCTGGTGTGCTTGCGTCACTGTGGCCTCAGCTCGGGCACCGAAGTGGCGGGCGTTAGGGTTGGCGGGCCAGCCTGGGCAGCGTCCCACTGGCTAGACCGAGTAATTCTCACCGTGGGGTCCCCAGAGCAGCGGTATCAGCGGCACCTTGGAACATGTCAGAAACTCAGGGTAAGGTCCAGAAATTTGTATTTTAAGAAGCCCTCCTGGTGATTCTGCTGCACATTCAAGTTTCAGAAGCACCACATTAGCACTTCCTCCCCAAGACAATGAAGAGCCATGGAGTGTTGTAAAGAGAGGGAAGGAGGACCAGAGCTGCACTTCATGACGGTCGCTCCGGGAGTCTGGTGAGGGGCTGGTAAAAGGCCCACGTCTGAAAGTTGGCCCCATGTGGACCCTCACCTCCAGCTGGACAGTGTCAGAAGAATAATCTATCCGCACAAGTGAGGGACTGGGCCACCGGGAAGTCGAGACCCTTGCTGGGCACAGGGCCTGTTGCCAGGGTGACCACCTGTCACTAGGAGAAACAGGGCAGCGCCCTATGGAGGGTCAATGAAGGGGAGCTGGTTATCATGGCAACCTCCCCTCAGGTGGGACAGGGTAATGGAAGGAGGCCTGGTTGTCTCCAACTACCTCACCCCCGTTCCCAGGAGGGAGCACCACTGACCCCACCGTCCCCCTCTGCCTGCATCTAGCTCCTCATCCCCTCCTCTGTCCCTTGGGCCCCAGGTGGCAGTCTCCCCCCTTCCCTATCCTGAAGCCACACCCTCCTTGTCACAGCCTCAGGGCTGGGGGCTGTCTCCTTGGTTACAGCCCTGGCTCCCGTGGTATCCATGGTGATCTTCTCTCCAGAGGCCTGAGACCCTCATCTGCCAGGCCTTCACCTTCCTTTGCCAAGGCTGGTCCTGGGGGCGGTGACTCAAGTCAGCGGCAGGGCTCCCCCACCCTCCCTAGCTGACACTGGGTGTGGAAGGAGGAACAAGAGGATCCAACGTGTTACCTTCAACCGGGAGCTGGATGCAGAAGGCACATTAAACAGCTTGTCAAGGCCTAACTTGAAGCTCAGGGGGAGAGCAAATCACACCCTCAAACCTGGTAGAGCACAAAGCACGAGGAGTCTAGAGTCCCACAGGCCAACACCGTGTTACCCGGGGCAGGCTCTGTGCCTCCCCGAGCCTCAGTCTCCCCACCTGTACATCGGGGATAATATTAGCATCTACCTCCTAGGGCTCCTGCAAGACTGAGGAGAAGCATCGGAATCAAGAAGCACAGTGCCTGGCACCTCCCTGCATCCTGTCCTCCCGCTCCTCGGGGAGGAGGGAGGAACCTCTCTCCCTGGCTCCTGGGTGACCTCCCTCTGCTGGTGGGACGCTTGGTGGGGAACAGCAGCGGCTCTGGGGTCAGCAACACTCCACAAACACCGACTTCCGGTACAGTTATTATTACTATGAATCATCTGGCGGTGAATGGAGTCCTGCCTGGCAAACTGCTTCCTCCAGGTAATTTACATTTCCCATTGTCAGTGTAATCTTCATTCGCTATCATCTGATGCCGGGATGTTTTCTAGAAAGCAGGAGCCATGTTGTGCTTCTCAGTTTTCCTGCAAAGCCCTGGCCCAGGCCCTGGCAGGGAGCACCCGCGAAGCTCAGCACGGGAGGGACTCGGAAGTCATCTGCTCTAACTTAGCACGCAAGCAGAACGCTCTGCTCCCTAGTCCTACCGAGTGCTTGAATGCCTCCAGGGATGAGGTCCTTACTCCCTGCTGAATGTGGCCCGGTGCCTAGGACTCCAGGGAGGCTGAGCAGGAGCTGAACGGGCAGGTGCAGGAGTGGGGGCTGTAGGGAACCCCGGGGCCACCCCCACGGCCGAGCGGCCCCCCTTCCCCTCCCACTGAGAGTTGATAATAGGAGTGGTTCTAATTATGCTCTAATTGCTTTCTTCCAGGCGGTTTCTCTGGAGCCAAGGAGTTCAGAGTTCATGAATAAATGAAGAGGGAGGAAGCGGAAAGGGATGTTTATTGATCCACAAATCTCTACGTGCCAGTGTCTGCCCCACAAATGCTTGGGCGTGCAGTTGTGTGCAGTTCTGAACACGCGCGCACGCGCACACCCCAGCCCCAAACCTCTCTCTCCTAAGGACCAGTACCGGGTCGAAGGAAGGTAACAAGAAGTCTCCTAAATTGGCTTTAGGTCGCAGTCCCAACTCTGTCACTGACTTGCACTGTGGTCTTGCGCAAACCCGAGTTTTCCCACCTGTATGGTCTAGGGAAGAGGCAGGAGGAACACTTACAGCTCCATGCTGGTGGGGGCCCTGGTGGGGGCCCTGGTGGGGACGGACGGGGCTCTGGACTCAGAAGCCTGCTCGGCTGCCCACCAGCTCTGAGGCCCAGGGCCTCAGGTGCTTCCTCTGTTAAATGGCAACGATAGGCTGTGGGTTACCAACGGTCACCCAGGGCACAGAAGAGCCTTAGGCGAGGGCCTGGCATAGAGTAAGCATTTGGTGAGCGGTGATGTTACCACCTGCACAGTATAGACGGGTGCCTGCATGACCAATGAACAAACCCAGGCACAGAGAGGTCAAGCAACTTGCCCCAAATCATGCATTAAGTGACAGAATTTGAACCCAGGACCTTCAGGCCTCGAAGCCTCTGTGCTCCAGTCTTGGTTCTCCACTATGTCTGATTCGTCTGGCACACGGTAGGTGACCGCAATAATGGACCAAAGGACAGAGAAATGTAGGCGGGAAATGAGCATCAAAAACAGGCTCTGTTTCCAGTGACCAGGGTGGGAGTGGGCTGATGTAGGTAGAACGAGGCCAAGATTTCTTTCAAGGTCAAGGCAAAGTGCTGGGTCTGAGGGACCCCAGAACTCGGTGCCTCCTCAGCAACTGGGGCCAGGTGGGGACAATGGGGATCCTTTGTGTATGTTCGTGGAAGGAGATCTTTTTACTGCTTTGTGACACCCACTAAGAAGCCAAAGCTAAGGAATCCTGGCTTTTGGCATCAGGCAGAACCCGCTCTGCCACCGCCTTGCTGTGTGACTTTGGGCAAGCGACTGCAGTTCCGTGAGCCCCAGAGCCCTCATCTAGGTGATGGGGATGACAAGGGACTGCGGCGAGAGTGATAGGAGAGGGCCCGGGTGAGGCCCTATACTCGAGGCTAAGAGTGGGGGCTTGGAGTCCGATTGCCTGGATTTGCACCCCAGCACCCCTGCACGTAAGTGCTCACGGCCCCAGATGCTGCTTCTGATGTGTCTGCCCCACCAGGGCGGAGCAAGGGGGAATGGGCTCCTCCAGGTGAAGCAGTTACAACAGTAGGCAGTGTGGCCGAAGCGCTCAATGAATCTCTTAGACTACACGCATGAAGACACCCTGCAGTCCATTTCACATACGGGGAAACAGCCCCATAGAAGGGCAAGGACTGGTCCAAGGTCACAGAGCCAGTTCACGGCAGAGCCAGGCCCATGTGGGGGCTGGCTATATGCAGGGACCCTGTCCACACCTCAGTTTGAATGGATAACCACTCAAGACCCTTCCCAGCCCCTGAGCCAGCCTGCTCAGGCTTGGGGACTCGGGACTGAAGCTCCCTTCTCCTTGTCTTCCCTGCAGGCTCCAAGCAGCGGGGTGTGTCAGAGGGCAGGGAGGGTGATCCGCCTTCCTGGCCTGCCCCGCCGGCCCCTTCACTCCAGGGCTGGCAGAGGCCTCAGAAACAATCCAGGGGCCCAGGACTGGAACAGCATTTGTCAGCCCTGCATGGCAGTGGCGGGCCTGTCTCCATGGCAACAGTGCAGCGTGAAGGCATCCTGGCATCATTAGGGCGCACGCTGAGTCGTATAAACAGAGGCTGCAGTAGATTACACGCCTATTATGAGCAGTCTCGGGCTCTGAGCGCTGGTAATTATGCCTAATTGTGCATTTAATTGTGTAATTGAAAACCCGCATCTCTGATTCAGGCTGGGGCTGCAGAACCTCCCCCCTCCAAAAAAAAAGAGGTTTAGGAGCCATCACTACTCTGAAAATCCCAGGGCTGCCTCCCCTTCTAGGGCAAGGGGTAGCCAGAGTAGACTTGGGTTAAAGAGCCTACAGACTCCCATGTCCCCCACTCCCTGTGCCAGGAGCTCAGCCAGGATCTGTGATTTGGGATGGGGTGGGGAGGAGCATGCTTAAGGCAAAGGGACGTGGTAGGAGCCCACAATTTCCATTATTCATAATAGATACCATTTTGTGCTCTGCCACTGTCCTCTCAGGACCTAGAACCAGCATCTGGTGGTTCCAAGGGACCTGGATCATCATCAGATCCATTACACGTCCAAGTAGTCATCCAACTTACATACAAATTCTTAATCACTGCCAGTGACAGGGAACTCACCACCTGACTGTCAGTCTGCCACTGCAGAGCCTCTGTAGATAACTTGAAAACCACTGATGGAGTTCAATAATCTCCTCTCCACTTTCCCAGTTTCCCAGACTGGAGAAAATGAGGCCCAGAGAAGGGCAGGGCTAGCTCAAAGTTGCACAGCAGGTGAGTTCCAGAACCCCGGGATTCTGACTTGCAGCTGAGGGCATATCTTGTGCCCTAAGGTGACTGAGCACCTAGAATTGTACCTGGCACTTTGTGGGTGCTTCTTAAGTATTTGCTAAATACAACTCTGGATAGGGTTAGCTGATGGCAATTCTTATTCTCTCACCCAACAGAATTGAATCTTTCTGGAGTTCAGGAAGCTGATCTGCAGTGGCCCAGGGTTAGTGATGGGTCAGAACCTCCTGCTCTGAACCTCTGTGGTCCGAGACTCGAGTTTGCGACCAAATGTGCCAAGTGGGCATTTGGGATGGGGGCAGTACGGACACTCATTCAAACAGAAGACCGAGGAAAGAGGAGGGCACGTGAGCCCCTGACAACCTGGCACCTGGGTGTGAAGCCTTGGGCAGGCCATTGGAGACAGAAGTGTCCTCCTCCGCTCAGAGCCTCAGCCTCACATCACCACTGCCTGCAGCGGGAGGGGCTGGGCTAGCGGCAGGTCTGGGCCCTCCCTGGGAAAGGGCGGGCCTCATTGCTGCCTTAGAGCCGGAGAGGTCCTCTTAGATGATGAGTCCGGGGGACACAGGGGGCCACATCTTCCTCTCTGCTCCCCTTTGAACGAGCGCTGGGCTCTGGGTCCAGAGGGCCTGCATTAATTCAGGCCACCCTCACTACAGTTCCATGAAGGGGTGCTATGATTATTCCCATTTTACAGAAGAGAAGACTAAGGAACAGTAAGGCCAAGGCCACATAGATTTGACAGAACTGCCACTTCACTTATGTCTTGTACTGACTGAAAAGGGGACGTGCTCCCTTTCCTACACCACAGTATTTAGATTCATAGAACTTGCTGTTTCATTTCTGGAACATTTAGGAGTGTGAACCCTTTGTGAGCTTTACTCAGCGTATCTTATCTCAAAGGAGCCTCCTGACAACTCTCCGAGGCAGATCAGTATCCTGATCGAGAGACATGCAGGTGGGAGCTCAGAGAGGTGAATTGTCTTGCCCCAAGGTCACCCAGCTACAAAGAGGTAGAGATGGAACTCAAACCCCAGCCTGACCCTAAAGCCCAAGCTCTTCCCTGTTGACCTCTCTGCCTCTGGTTCACCAGCTGCTCTGAGAGGCAGAGGCCCGGAGGCCGGGTAACGTGTTCAAGCCTGCAGCCACAGTAACAGCTCTTCCAAAACTTCAGGGCACGGTGCTCACTGGGGGAAGTGTTTCTGATTCACCAGCCCTCTCCCTCTCCAGGTCATGGCCAGAGGCCAAGGGCACTGGAACCGGGCTCTTGCGGACCACAACTGGTTCCATTGCCTGTAGCCTGGAAATAGCTTTTAATAAACACATTTCTGCGGCGCCTGGCTGGCTCAGGCGTAAAGCATGCAACTCTTGGTCTCAGGGTCATGAGTTCGAGCCCCACACTGGGCATAGAGATTACTTTAAAAAAGACATGAAAACAAAACACACATCTCTGGGCTCAACTTGCTGTCCCATCACCCATGCCCCCCTGAAGCCTGAGGAGAGAAGAGATGTCAATGATCACAGCTGACCATCTCCGCTTGGTCCAGATTTTACAAGCATTCTCAACTCTTTTTCCCTTGATGACTCATCCGAGACCCAGGCTGTATCTTCTGTTTCCTTGGTGACAAGTCACTTCATGCTTCAGGCCTCCGTATGCCCATCAGTAAATGGGTATAAAAACCACACCTATCTCACAGAGTCGTTATGAGGGTCTCCAACGCAGTTAATTTCTTGCCCGGGTACCTCTCCTTCAACCTGCCTCATAGCAACCGTAAACTCGGCACAGTGAGTGGGGTGAGTAGAAATGGGGGACAAGCAGCTCAGCAGATCTGGCACCTAGCAACAAGCCCTAGTGGCTGAGGAAGGGGTTAGACTTGTCCAGCTGCGACCGCGCCCAGCATCCCCACCTCCTCGGGGGAGCAGCGGGGCATGCGCTGTGGAAGCCACCGAGACCTAGGTCTGGGTTTGAATCGCCGTTCTGGCCCCGCCCTCCACGTGACCACGGATGATTGAGACAGTAACCAGGGACAAGGCAGATAAAGCGCCTGGCTCATTGGAGACACCAAACAAAAGGAAGTCGGAGCTGCTGTTATTATTGCCCTTGCTGTTATTATTGCCTTTCTTTATGCGTACACTTCCCGCATAAAGAAACTAAGACTTGAAGAGTTTATGGAAATGACTCTGACCCCTAAGTCCCCCAAACTAAGCCACGGGGTAGGGGCCGAAGTCCTGACTGCTTCCAGCAGGGAGGCCGAGGCTCAGAGAGGGGAAGGGACTTGCTGGAAGTCACAAAGCAAGGCAGCAAGGTCCGTCTGACCCCCGAGGTATTGCTTGTAACGCCCGTGCCACATCTCAGAGCAGCTGCTGTTTGTGGGCTGCTTATCCCCAAACCTCACACCCGCCTGCCCCTGCAACAGAGCCAAACCAAGGCCGTCCCCTGGGCCCCCTCTTCTCCATCCACCTTGCTCTGCCCACCTCATAAGGGTCTCGGGGCTGTTTGGCCTCAGTCTGTCCATCTGCAAAAGGGAGCTGACCACCGCAGAGGTCCAAAAGGGTATGAGGAACAAAAAGGCTCAGTGGCCTAGCCAACGTTGTGCTCTGTGTTCCCGACTCCCACGCCTGGCCCAAGGGCCTGAAGCACCTAGAGCAGAGCGGATCCTCCCTAGGAGGCCACCAGCTTGCAGGCACAGCTATTTCGGAGCGCAGGCCCCCGCAGGAGCCCATCTCCCTCCAGTCTCTACCATCACTACTGCTAATAACCACATCAATCAGGTTGACCACGTTTCACACCATTACTCGCAGCTCAGCAGGAAGCTACGTCTTTTCCCCCTCACCCACCACCTTCGAGAAGGCAAAGAGCTTTCCAGAAGGGAAGAGAATGAAACAGACATTTTTCTGAATACCTACTATGTGCATGGCACCTGGCTAACCCGTTTTTACAACTCTGCAAGGTAGGGATGGTTCTTTCTCTTTGCCGGAGGAAGAAACTGGGGCCCAGAGGAGTGAATGCATGTGTCCAAGGTCACCCAGAGCGGGGACGAGGACGGCCATGGCAGTGATGTATGACTGAGCGCTCGCTCACTGGCTCGCAGTGCCAGGCGAGTGCGTGAGCCTACTGAAATATTATCATTTTCAGATGAGGAAGCTGAGGCTGGAAGCAGGGAAGAGACCTGCCTGAGGTCACACGCTGCACAAACATGAGCCGTGGACTGGTGCCAGCGGACAGGTGGCTCTCGGCTCAGGTAGTAAAGCGCACACGGCCTAGGTCTCTCACTGGCTAGCTTAGAGACCTCGGGCAAACGTCGTCACCTCTCCGAGCCTCAGTCTCCTCATCTGAAATAGGGGAGAGCAAGAACATCCATCCCGTTGTGCGGAAGAACAATGAAGATAAAAACAGTAAAAACTAACATACCAGGCACTCTGCCAAACGCTTTACATATGTAAGCTCATTTGGTTAAATGAGGTAATGCATATAAAGTGCTTAGCACAGGACTCCAGAAATGGGAGCGATAATGATGATGAAGAAACTGATGAGGATTCCTTTGGGCACATCTCCTTGATTCATCTTCTTACAGGAAGAACAGGGTGGCCTGTAAGATTTCAGGAAGGAGGTGGACCCGGAAAGAAGAGGAAGTTTGGACAGGGGAGGGAAAAGAGGAGCACCTAAAAATTAGGGAGCGAATAGCATTAAAAAGGTCAAGATAATACACCAAGTAGAACTCGGGAAAGGAAGGGACTCCGGTGTTCTACAGAATGGAACCAGACTGAGACGCCCTGGAACCTCCAGGCCAGCCCAGACATCATCCCACAGTCCCAGATGGGCGGGACTGGCAGGACCCCAGCGACACAGAGCAGTGGTCCTCCCCATTTTACAGATGGAAAAACCAAGGTTTGCAGTGGGGAAAAGGCTTGCCTGAGTTCACAGGATGTTAGTGGCACAGCTGGACTTGAATCCAAGCCTCCTGCCTCTCAGCTCAGAGTCCAACTACCTGCTGCTTCCCACAAAGGAAGAGTACAGGGAGGTACCTAGATATGTTTGGACCACAATTCCAGGAAAGCATCCCATGGTGTATATATTAACATAACAATAAGAAGCTATAGTTTATTGAATGCTCACTCTGTGCTTGGCACAGTGCTAAGTTCATTATATACATTTACTCCTCACAACAACCCTAAGAATTGGCAACCGTTTATATTATCACTAACAGATGACAAAACTGTGGCTCAGAGAGGGTAAGCCACTTGCCAAAGATCACACAGCTAGGAAATGACAAAGCCAGGACTCGAACCCAGGTCTGTCCTATCAAACTCTAGAGCCCTGTCCCTACACTTGTCCACCTGAACGGTAAAGCCCCCACTTGCTCCTGCTACCCCCCCAGGACACACTCACCCTACTCCCTCACCCACAGCAAGTCTATCCCGACTACAGAAGAGTGTCTAAAACTAGCCTGTTTTACTGTAATGATTAAACCCCGTTCAAAAGAGGAAAAATGACAGTTCCTCTTCTAAAGTTTGCAGCTGAGAAACATTTAACAGCCTTTTCCTTCTCGGCCTCTTTCCACTGGGTGGGAAAACAGGCTCTCTTCTCCTTAGGATGATGTTAGGCTGGTGGAGTCCAGCCTCAAGGAGTACATGAGAAGCTAGCTGTCAGGCGGCAGAGGCTCCTGGGGGTTAGCGTCTGCTGAAGGGACCCACTCTGCAATCTGCCCCGACAGAGCAATAGAGGCAAGAGTGGAATTTCCAAGTCCCTCCTTGAAACACCCCTTTCCCCCAAATTATCTCATGTAACTCCCGCAAGTGGCCCGAGGCCACCCAGCCAAGTTGTAGGAGAATCAGAATCCCAGGTCTTGCCTAACTCCAGAGCCCCTAAGTGGAAGGGCCAAGCTAGAGAGAGCTCTGGAGGCAGGTGAGTGGGAGGCAGGGAGGAGTAAGGACCTCCCGAGGGCCCCCGATTGCTCCGGGCCAGAACTATTTATATTTTATAATAAAGAAGGCAACAATGTCCACAATAGCCAAACTGTGGAAAGAGCCAAGATGTCCATCAACAGATGAATGGATAAAGAAGATGTGGTATATATATACAATGGAATATTATGCAGCCATCAAAAGGAATGAGATCTTGCCATTTGCAATGACGTGGATGGAACTGGAGGGTATTATGCTGAGCGAAATAAGTCAAACAGAGAAAGACATGTATCATATGACCTCACTGATATGAGGAATTCTTAATCTCAGGAAACAAACTGAGGGTTGCTGGAGTGGGGGGTGGGGTGGGAGGGATGGGGTGACTGGGTGATGGACACTGGGGAGGGTATGTGCTCTGGTAAGCGCTGTGAATTGTGCAAGACTGTTGAATCTCAGATCTGTACCTCTGAAACAAATAATGCAATATATGTTAAGAAAGAAAAAAAGAAGAAGAAGAATGTAGCAGGAGGGGAAGAATGAAGGGGGGAAATCGGAGGGGGAGAAGAACCATGAGAGACGATGGACTCTGAAAAACAAACTGAGGGTTCTAGAGGGGAGGGGGGTGGGAGGATGGGTTAGCCTGGTGATGGGTATTGAGGAGGGCACGTTCTGCATGGAGCACTGGGTGTTATGCACAAACAATGAATCATGGAACACTACATCTAAAACTAATGATGTAATGTATGGGGATTAACATAACAATAAAAAGATTAAAAATAAATAAATAAATAAAGAAGGCAACAGAGTACGCTGGCCAACTGCCTGGCTTCAGAGCCTGGCTCCTAACTATAGAACTTTGGGCAAGTTGCTTTATAGGATCATTATGAGGACTGAATAAGTTAATACATGGAAAAGGGCTAACCAGGGCACCTAACACCTAGTAAGTGCTGCCCAAAGCTAACCATTGTTTGCGGCAGCAGCAGAGAATGGGGCAGACTGCCAACAGGGCTTATCTTTGGGGTGTGGGACTGGGCTCAGAAAGAAATGTACCTTTATGTTCTGCTCTGTTCGATTATTTATTGAATCATTTTTTACAATAGGTGTCTATTACTTTTTTAAGAATAAAACAAAGTCCTAGTTTAAAACTTAAAAATTAACAAGCAGGAAAAAAAAATCCTCGGAAAAGTTTCATCATTTCTTGGCATTTTCTATTCCTCAAAGTATATAAAGGATGTTTCGACTGTGAGCCAGGAGTTGCCAAATAACGGATTCATTAATTTATTTTACAAATATTAATGGAGTGCCAGGCACTGTTCCAGCTGCTGGGGATTTAGCTCGAACAAAACAGATAATCTCTGCCCTTCTGGAGCTTCCATTCTACCTGATTTTAATTAATCTGCTCTGCAACCCTCAAGGATGAGCAATTTACAGAGAGGTGGACCAAGGCGGCCCAGGGAAGGGAAGTCACTTGCCCTGCATCCCACAGCTGGGAGAAGGGCTCCCAATCTTCAGAGCCTGGCTGCTTCTACCACTGCCCAGGAGGGCAAGGCTGCGGATGGCAAGTTTGGGGCTGGCGTCCCCGAGAGGAGAGAAGCAAGATGAATGAGGAGGTGTGCACATCCAGGCTCCAAGCTTCACTCTGCATTACTGTACGCACCTGTGCTGGGGGAGAAGCGTAGCTGCGGGCAACAGTGGAGACCAGACGGTGGAGTTCGGCATCAGTGAGGCTCACAGTCCCCCACCTCACACCCAGCCCTGAGCTCTGCCCATCTGAGTCCCCATGCACCTCTCTGCCTAGAGGCTCAGCTCAGCTTCAAAACCCCCTAGTTGTCAGGCCCGAGCTCTAGGATGGGCAGGAGACCCCGGGCTCCCCTTAACCCGCTCCCCAAATTCACCTGCCAGAGCTTGTACTGAAGAGAACTGGTTCTCTTCAGCATCCAAATTCACTCCACTGGCCTCCCTGAGGCAAGAACCTGAGTTCCCTAAGCTGGGGTGAGGCAGAACTTCCCCAGATGCTCCCCTCCCCGCCAGGGCACCCAAGGATTCCCCCCACGCCACCCCTGCCCGCGCAGGCAGAGGGGCTGGTCCCCACCCATGACGCTCAGGTGGAACCCACGGCTGATGGAGAGCCCCTGGCTGCAGTGGCCACAGTCAAAGCAGGGAGGGCGGCCAGCACCCGGTTTGTCAGACTGGCCCAGGACCCGGCAGTTCCTTGTGACCCTCTCCCGAGAGGTGGCTCTCCATTCCCAGGCCTGCCCAGTCAGGAGGGTGAAGGCAGGCAGAAACAGCACAAAGGAGGAGGAGGGACCGGTTCTTGGAGTCTAAGATCCCAACACATAGATGAACGGGGACCAGAAATGGTTAGAGATCTAGAGACACACCAAGGAGAAAGCCGGAGACACACAGAGGAGCAGAGACTTTGTGAGAAACACACGGGCACAGACCCGGAGGAAGGGAGAGCCGCGCAACCGAGGAATCTAGAGGAAAACACCGGGCAGGGACCTCAACGGCTGCAGCGAGCAGCCCGGGACACACCCCCCCGGCCCCCAGCGAGCCACAGTCCCACAGCAGGCCACTCGCAGGGCGCGGGGTGGGCGGGGGAAGCGGGGGGACCGGCGCGCAGGACGCACTCGGGGACCGGGGAGCGCCGGGCGAGGAGCGCACACAAAGAGCCAGCCCGGCCAGCAGGAGCAGGCTCCGCCCGTCCGCTCCGTGACTCCGGCCCACCCCCCACCCGGGACTCGCAGCAGACACGCACGGGGACCCACGGCCCACCCGCGCGCCCGGGACCCCGCCCCGCCGCGCCCCACCCGGCCCCGGCCGCCCGGCGCTCACCAGCTGCAGGCAGCAGAAGGCGACGAGCGTGCAGCGCCCGCTGCACTTGCCCATGGCTCCGGGGGCCGCGCGGGCCGTCCGCCGCGGCGCCCCTCTAGCTCGGCGGCCGCCGCCTCCTCCGCGCCGCGCGGGTTCCGCGTCCTCCCAGCTGCGCGCCCCGGCCGGCGGGGCCGGGCGCCTAGGGCCGGGCCCGGGGGCGCCGGGTCCTCAGGGCTGGGGCCGGCCGCTCGCGCTCCGAGTCCATGGTCCGTCGGCCCGCGCTGGCTCTGCCGCGCCGCGCCTCCTTTGTCTGGCCGGCCGGCCGCCAGGCGCGCCTCCTGCCCCGGGGCGGCTGGCGCGGAGCGCGGAGCGGCGAGCGCGGGCACCGAGCGCGGCGCGGCGCAGAGCAGCACTGCCCAGCTGGGGCAACCGCCCGGGCGCTCGGCGGCCGCGGCTTCCCGGCCCCACCACGTGGCTCCGCCGCCGCCGCCGCCGCCACCGGGAGGGAGGGAGGGGCGGGGTGGGGCGGGGCGGGGCGGCCGCCGGAGCAGAGAGGAGGGGAGAAGGGGTAGGGAAGTTCAGGGTGGAGGGAGAGACCGGGAGTGAATGGGAAGAGCGCAGGCTTGGGGGCTGACGGCCCTGGGCCAGACCCGGACTTCACGGCTCACGGGCTGTGTGACCTTGGGCGCGTCACGCCCCCTCTCTGGGCCTCAGCTTTCTTAGCAAAGTGGGAATAACGTCTGCTTCAGAGTTGCCAAGAGGGTGAAAAGCAGTTGTGCGACTAAAGCACTTAGCCCTGTGCCTGGCCTCCTGAGGGTGCTGGAGCACTCCTACCTCCACCCTGTCTCTAGGGCGCCAGGGTTCCAGCCTTGGCCCTCTCTTTCCGCTCTGGTTCCCAGTTCTGCTCCTCATCCCAGCCTCCCTCCTGAGTGTCTGCACATGTTCGTCCTTCCCTCTTTCCTTCTACTGGCATTTACTGAGCCCCGACTGCATACACACCCCTGGGGGACCCGGAATCCAAAGATGAGCACTGCAGCGCTGTTGCAGAACCCACTGAGCTTCCCAGTCCAGGGGACAGGCAAGCTCCCAGAGGCATGAGGGTGAGATGCCTGATGGCAGAGACAGAGGTCCTCCCAAAGGGCCATGGCCAGCCCCTAACCCCCACTGCAGTGGGTAGAGGGAGTCAGAAAGCAGAAGACTGCCTTCTTCCAGATGCCTGGGTGGCTCAGTCGGTTAAACGTCTGCCTTCCGCTCAGATCATGATCGCAGAGTTCTGGGTTCGAGCCCTGCATGCAGCTCCTTGCTGGGCTGGGAGCCTGCTGCTCCTCCTTCTTGTGCTCTCTCTTTCTCTCTCAAATAAATAAATAAAATATTTAAAAGAAGGAACAGAAGGGGCGACTGGGTGGCTCAGTCGTTAAGCGTCTGCCTTCTGCTCAGGTCATGATCCCAGTGTCCTGGGATCGAGCCCGGGGTGGGGCTCCCTGCTCAGCAGGAAGCCTGTTTCTCTCTCTCCCTCTCCCACTCGCCCTGCTTGTGTTCCCTCTCTCACTGTGTCTCTCTCTGTCAAAAAAATAAATAAAAAGAAGAAGACTGCCTTCTTAAAAACACCCTGAAAAGCACTCAAACTTCCAAACACGTGCCAAATCCATTTCATCCTCCCTGCCTCCCTCCTAACTTCCTATAGCCACCTCCGTAGTTCGCATCACTCAGGTGGGAATCCCTGTGTCATCCTCCGGGCTTCTCTGTCCCATCTGACCATTCTGTGAATGGTACCTTCTCACTAATATCTATGAAATTCCTACTGTGTGCCAGGCTCCCTGCTAGGGGTAAGGGGATGAACCAGTCTCTATAGCCACTGAGAGAACAGTCCAGCGAGGGACTGTCGTTACAACAAGAAAACATACACATAAATACATAATGACAGACTCTGATGAGTGCTCTCAAGGACAATAAAGGGTAAAAGAGAGCATAAGGGGGCACATTCCAGGTGTGGAGACCAGGAAGGGCCCCCTTGAGGAAATGGCGTTAATACTGAGAAGACAATAGGAGGGAAGGAGAGGCAGAGGGGGGAATAGTGTTTTGGCAGAAGAAACAGAACATCGCCAACTCTCCCCGCCCTCTCCACTCTAACTAGCCCTTCTGACCCAGAGAGCAGTGTGATGCAGATCCAGACCCGTGGTTCTGCATCCAGACAGCCTGGGTTCCAGTCCCAGCCCTGCCACTTGTATGCTGCTCACATAGTAAGCACTCAGATGCATTATTATGATCTTCTCCTGGGACCAGCTGCGTGATTGGTGGGGTCCGCTGCAAAAGGAAAATGCAAGGCTCCTTGTTAAAAAGCTGAGGATGACAACCCAGTGGAGCATGAAACCAAGCCCAGGGAGGGCCCTGTATGCCTGGGGAGACTGTGTACCCCGGAAGCCAGAAGCCAGCCCATCTTCTCCCCAGACTACTAAAATGATCTCTTCACTGGTCCTCTCCCAGCCATTCCTGGGCATGCTGCTGGATATTTTAAAGCACACAGGATATTCCTGGAGTTGAAACTACGTGTGCTGAGGTTTTCACTTGGAATAACAGGCGGAGGTAACAGTGGGAACTTTCCTCAGCCATGTTTGGTAAGTAACAGCTGTGTCCAACCAGGTGCTGTGACTAGACGGGGGCTTCCAGGAGTCTGTGAAGTCCCTGAAATAATATGCAAAGCTTCATGTGAGCAGATGTGCCTTTTTCTGGGGAGAGGCTCCACGGCTTTCATCAGATTCTTCAAAGAGTCTGTTTCCCACAAAAGAATGAGAACTAGCCCCACGAAGCCTCGGCCCAGATGTAATGGTTCTCTAGCAGATCCTCTTTGGGGCCTCTTCCAGATAGAGCCTCTGCCAGCTTCCTCCATGACCCTAACAATGCAATTCAATAATATTAACAATAATAGCTACCATGTATTGAATGCTTACTCTAGCCGGGTGCTTGACATATATTATCTCATTTAATCCCTATAATAGCAGTGGGGTCCACTGGGGCTGTAACCAGCCCTTGCCAGCTCCCGGCTGGATCACATCATGCCTGGGACACCCTGTTCCAAGGCCTGGCTGAAGCACTCTTAAGTCTGTCGCCCGGGACAAAGGAGGGCCTGTCTGACCTCAGCAGAATTAGCTTTTGGCCCCCGGTCATTCCACTGAGTCCAAGCCTTGCCCCGATGAAGCCACACACACACCATGACATCTTCCAAGCTTTGCATGTTTTGTTCTGTCTAGAGTGTGTCTCCCATCTAAATTCTTAGCCCAAAGAACTGCAAATTTCAAATCTCAGCTCAACTGTCACTTCCTTTCGGAGGCCTTCCTTGACCCCCTGTGACCCAGGGTGGTGGCCCACATTTGGGCTGGCAGGGCTGGCAGTGGTCTGTGCTATCTCCCTCAAAGCTCTTACTGGGATTTACTGTAATTATCCAATTTCGCTGGTTTCCCCCAATAGACTGTGAGCTCTCTGCGGATAGCAACTGGGTCATATATTATCTCTGTATCCCGCTGGGCTTGGATGGTGTCAGGAGTCAGCAAATATGGGCTGAATGAATGATCTTCCTGGCCCTGGGCTTCAGCACACCTCATGCCCTCTTTACCCCCTGGAAGTCCAGGGTTCTTAGGGGGAAGGCGGTCTAATTGTAGAAACAGCTTTGAAAGACATGGGGGGAGGGGGTTCGGAGTCGGGGATGACGTCCAGAGGGGCTGGTAATAGCCGGCATGAAGGATGACTAACCCCTCAAGTAGGGAAAGACTGTGGGGCAAACGAAGCAGGATTTAGAAATAAATGACAGAGATGATTCAGAGCATAGCCACGCTTCCTGAGTGAGGAGGCAGAATCATGGTCAGCCCTGGAGAGAGGCACAGGAGGGGCTGCTGTGGGCCTGAGATTTACCAGGTGGTAAGGAGTTCCTCCTTTGCCCTAAACCAAGAAGTCACAGGGTCTGAATCTTCCACCATAGTCCTTCTGAGGGTTAACACTGAGAGTTCCGGAGAAAGTTCACTCATGAGATAGCTGAAATGTTGAGCCTATTAATTTCTCCTTCTTCCACGGTAGAGGACGGAACGTGCTCACTAACGATAGTTTCTGGGGTATTTTCTGACACCAACCAATTCTCCAACACCGGCTGGTTGTCCAACGATTCACTTCAGTTCGGACACTGACTACCCAGAAGGAGTGCAGCCCCGCAGCTAAGGGTCAGTCCCACAAGACCACCCGCACTCTGCAGATTGCCAGTTGCAGTCTCTGGTCACCCCTGCTTCTCACCAACCAGCTCTAAGTCGGGCATCCGCATGACCTCCTCCTTAGTTTCCATAATTCACTCGTGAACAGCTCACAGAACTCAGGAAGGTACTCGACTTACCTTTACCGGTTTCTTATAAAGGATACAAATGAACAGCCAGATGAAGAGGTAGGTCAGGTGATGTCTGGAAGGGTCCCGGATACTTCTCTCTCTGTGGGGTTGGGGTGCACCACACTTCTAGTGGGTTCACCAGCCCAGAAGCTGCTCTGGATCTCATTGCTCAAGAGATTTTATAGAGTTCAGTCCACAGGGCCTCCTCAACCAGGTCTTCCCACTTGATCTTAGCCAAAAGGCCGAGAAGCGATCTCAACCAGGTCTTCCCAGAGATGAGTGCGAGCAGCTGAAAGTTTCCCCTCTTATCACTTGGTCTGTCTGGTGACCAGCCCCATCCTGAGTCTGTTGGGAGTCCCATCCTAAGGTCCCCTCCTAAGTCCCCTCATTAGAAAAAATGTAGATGTGATCCAAGGGGACTCAGAAATAACAAAAGGCAATCCTATCACTGAGGCAATTCCAGGAGTTTTAGGAAATCTCAGAAATGGAGACAAAGACCAAATATATTTTATATGATATCACAATAGCTTACGTCTCTTAAGCATTCTGGGTCCTGTTCTGAGTGATTTTCTCTGCAGTAACTCATCAAACCTCCCAACACACCTTTAAGGTAGGTGCTATCATCATCATCATCCCCTTTTTCCAGATGGGGAAACTGAGGCTCAGAGAGGTTGGAGCACTTGTCCAGGGTCACACACACAACAGGGACATGACAGAATCAAGATTTGTCCCCAGGCAGAACTACTAGACCTGTAATATTCCTGTTTCGTTCCTTGCGTTTTTCAAGCTTTTCTTTTTTACAGAACCTGTTCTTCCAAAGAAATCATACATTTCTAAAACAACAAAGTGGAACTGCTCTGGTGTGTTTGGGGAAAGAGAATCAGCAGCCTGCTCTGTCGGTCTGTCCTCACATCCTGCGAAGGCCTCCAAATCAGCACCTCAATCCAAGGTCTCTCAGGGACAACGTGGGAAGACTGCTGGCCTGGATGAGCTTCGAGGGGCTTTTTTGGAAGAGGGGAGAGACAAAGAAGGGGAGAACCTGAAGGGCAGAGGGGTTGTGTGAATTCTGTTAAGCCACACAGCACATTAAGAGAGCTGGATCTCAAGACCTCTGGGTCAGGTCCATGACTGTGCCAGGCAGTGCCCTAGGAGCTCTGGAATTGAAAATGAAGAGGATAGGTGCCCCCAAGAATCCTCGGGATAAAGGTGTGGGGGTTAAGTTAGCACACTGGCCAACAGTGTGGCATCGTCTGCTGCTTCTTCTCTTTCTTCTTCTTTTTTTCTTAAGTAATCTCTACCCCCAACATGGGGCTCGAACTCACAACCCTGAGATCAAGAGTCAGGTGCTCCACCGACTGAGCCAGCCAGGCACCCCCTCTGCCTATCTTCTTAAACCCGGTGGTTTTGTCCACCTGCCTTCCCTCTCTGGCCCCTGACGGCACCTGAGTTTGTGACTCTTGGGCCTGTGGGGGAGGCAGGACAGACAAGCAGGTAGTTACTAGCGATGCGTAGAGCGGCAGAGCGCCTACAAGGTACAGAGACAGAATGGTGGAGAGAGTGGTTAACTCTGCTTGCGATTAGGTAGTGATAAAAAACGTCAGAGAAAGGATGGTGCTGACTCAGGTTTAGGCTGCCAGGCAGAAAAAGAAGTGCAGACACACAAGCGCCGAACAGCGAGGTGTGTTTCAGGAGCTATGACCCTTTCTTTTTTTTTTAACTTCTGCACATACTTTTGACCTCCTCTTGCCTCCTTACTGCCACCACTCCTCTCCAACCAACTGGCTTCAAAATCTCAGTTTTTCGAGCAACTCTTTTTTTTTTTAGAGCAACTCTTAAAAGGAAAAAAAAAAATCTCTGCTAAGAAGGGATGGTTGAGAGAAAAAGGAAGAGGATGGAACAAGGTGTCCGTGAACCGGCAGGGTATAGGTCAGGAGACCCCAAACAGCTCGTAGAAAGTGTCCTCTCCTTGTCTGGGGCAGTGGGGGTCCAGAACCCCTAGCACGGCCTCTGTGGACAGCCAAGACAGATCTCCCTTTCCACTAGCCCCTGGTAGCCACGTGGGCTTCTAGTTAAAGTCTGCCCTCGGGCCATCTGAGCTGGGGACAAGGCATGGCGAGATGGCCCCTCCAATCACCCCGTACTTCGTACTTCGCTGGGCCTTCAAGATGCTGTGCTGGAGGGGCGCCTGGGTGGCTCAGTCGTTAAGCATCTGCCTTCGGCTCAGGTCATGATCCCAGGGTTCTGAGATCGAGCCCCGCATCAGGCTCCTGCTTGGCGGGAAGCCTGCTTCTCCCTCTCCCACTCCCCCTGCTTGTGTTCCCTCTCTCGCTGTGTCTCTCTCTGCCAAATAAAGAAATAAAATCTTTAAAAAAAAAAAAAAAGATGCCGTGCTGGAGGCTGCACTTGTCCAGGGGCCCCCCGGGATAGCAAGACGGCAGGGTTAGCTCAGGCCTCCCGACCCCAGGCCCTAAGAGGATTCCCAGTCCCCTGCTGGCTCCCCACCCCTCACCCAGGCATCCTTTCACAACAAATGATGCACTGAACCCTAAAATTACCATCTTAGGGTCTGAGGCAAGGGCATCTACAATCATAGAACAGTGGAGCTGGAAAAGGGGTCTCTAATGGCGTGGCTCCCAGTGTTAGTGGGCAGACACCTGCACCTGGACCAGGGCCCCACACCAGCCCGGGCTCAGCCCCAGTCTCTGCAGCAGGACCTGCTTACAGGTACTTTGTCATAGACTCCCCAGAGACTCTATGAGCCGCTCGAGCCCTCTAAATCATTACAACACAGACATTTCTGAAATGGTCACCCAGCTTCTGCCTGCACACCTCCAGAGGGGAGGAACTCTGAATGGTGCCATCCGTGGGCAGCTCTGACTCAGTTGCTTTCTTTGTTGTGTGCGAATCTGCCTTCTTTTAGTCCACTTCGTCTGGGCTCTGTACTCTTGAAGCCTCCCAGAGTAAGAGCCTTTTCTCTTTTCCAGCGTGGCCATCTGATGTATGAAGACAGTGACCTGTCTTCCCTGGCTCCCACAACTGTTCCTCACAATGATCTTCTGAGAGGGTACCCAGAACAGGAAGCAAAGCCTCGTCAGGTATGGTCGTCCTCCTGTGCAGAGTAGGGAGAAACCTCAGCTGGCCCCCTTTCCGCAAAACCAGCCCAGAGCTGCCACCCTGACTTTCGTGACCCTTTGCAATCTGGCTCCAATTCTTTCCAAGGTTCCTACTCATCTGCCTGCCTGCCCCCTCGCCCCCGCAACATGCTATTACGGCCTTGTGCCGTGTGTCATTTTTGAACACAACCGATTTGTGGTTCCCACCATCTAGGCTGTACTTCCGGGCTCCCGGCTCCCTCCCCACGTTCTGATCCTCAGTAAAACTTACTCTAACTCCTCAGGCACTGCCTCCTGGCTTGTGGGTATGCCTCTGACAGTATGGATTAGATTCTATTTGAGTTGCTTATTTATATCTCTTCCTAAAACGAGGGCATGAGATGACACAAAGCGCAGATAAATGTGGTACCTTTTCCTGGAGTGTCAATTTTACTTGGTGCTCAGTCATTTAAAACATTTATTAATGTAAAACAAGCACAGCTACATTAGGAAGCGGCACACAAAACCACGTACATTTAAATAGTCAATTTCACTAGGAAAAAGGTAGGGGGACTGCTCTGAGTTAAGAGACACTAGAGAGACAGGATAGCCAGACACATGAAACCTGATTGATTCCAGATTGAAAAAATAGCTACAAAAGACATTTTTTAAAAAAAGATTTTATTTATTTGACAGAGAGAGACACAGCGAGAGAAGGAACACAAGCAGGGGGAGTGGGAGGAGAAGCAGGCTTCCCATGGAGCAGGGAGCCCGATGCGGGGCTCGATCCCAGGACCCTGGGATCATGACCCGAGCTGAAGGCAGACGCTTAACGACTGAGCCACCCAGATGCCGCTATAAAAGACATTTTTGATATGGAAGAAATTTTAATATGATCATTAGATGGTATTATGGAACTGCTGCTAATTTTCGTAGGTATGTTACTGTGGTTATGGAAAAAAATTCTTAGGAGATGCTTGCTGAAGTATTTGGGAATATTTGGGAGTGAAGAATTATGATGTCTCTTACTCTCAATAGTCATTGAAAGTGGTATATACATGTGTGTGACAGAGATAGAGATTATTGAGTTATTGAATATAGGTGGGACATATAGATTTTCACTATATTAATCTTTCAATTTTTGTTTGAAAATTTCAAAATAATAAGTTGATGGGGGGTCTTACATTTTAGATTTAAGGTAACATTTCAAAGTTATTTATTTTTATTTTATTTATTTTAAAGATTTTATTTATTTATTTGACAGAGAGAGACACAGCGAGAGAGGGAACACAAGCAGGGGGAGTGGGAGAGGGAGAAGCAGGCTTCCCGCGGAGCAGGGAGCCCGACGGGGGGCTCGATCCCAGGACCCTGGGATCATGACCTGAGCTGAAGGCAGCCGCTTAACGACTGAGCCACCCAGGTGCCCCCATTTCAAAGTTATTAATTTCAACTCTCTCCTTCTGCCCCAGTTCATTCTCTGCTGTTAAGGACACTGAAGGGGAAAAATTTGAGAGGCCCTGGCTTTTGTTTTTCTCCCCACCACTCTGCCCTGGGAACTCTCAAAGAAACTATTTCTGGGGTGCCTGGGTGGCTTCGGCTCAGGTTGTGGTCCTAGGGTCCTGGGATTGGGTCCCGCATCGGGCTCCTTGCTCCACGGGAAGCCTGCTTCTCCCTCTCCCACTCCCCCCTGCTTGTGTTCCCTCTCTGGCTGTGTCTCTCTGTCAAATAAATAAAATCTTAAAAAAAAAAAAAAACTGTATTTCTGTCATTTCTGTATTCTCAGAGCCTAGCACAGTGCCTGTCACAGAGGGGTGTTAAATAACTCCTTCCTGAGTGAGCAAAACCCCTGACTTAATAATATGCCCGTGATCTTGGGAAACCTGTACCTCCTCTCAGTTTTCCGTCCTATAAGTTGAGGTTGGACCTGATGACCTAAGCACCTGGAAGGCCCTTTATAGCTCTAGCACCTTTGGATGCTATCCCTGGGGTTCTGAAGGGAAGTCACAGGTCTTTTTTTCCTAAACAAAGCCCCAGGTTGTTAGGCAGAGATGATCACTGATTACAGTGGATCAACCTCTGCTCTCTGGCCAAGATCCAAAGTTTTAGCTCAGCCATGGGCTTGGGAGAAGTGGGTGTAAGCGCACACAGACCACATGTCCGAGCAGAGGTTTCCTGGAGAGCCAAGGGATGGCAGGGGAAGTCAATTTGGCTTTATGCTGCCCTCCTGGCTATTGCTGTAGCCATGGCTAATGCTAATGTCCTTAACCTTGATTTTATATTGCAATCACCTAAGGAACCTTTAAAAAATACTCATGCTCACCCCGGAGATTCTGATTTAACTGGCCTGGGGTATGATCTAAGCATCTGGAGTTTTAAAGACTCCCCAGCTGATTCTAATGTGCATTCAAGGTTAAAAGCCACTAAGGTTACCTTGTGGTGATGGGTAAGACCTTGAGCTAGGTTGACATTCTGGCTTTGCTACTTACTAGCTGGCTAATCTTGGGTGTTAATCTTGAACCTGTTGCCCCGTTTGTGACAATCAAATGAGATCATGCATGTAACAGCACTAAGCCAGAAAGAACCGCTAAACAAACACTTAGGGGCAGCTGTTAATGAGTAAACAGAAGTCTCTGTGGCTCTCCTAGGAAAGATTAAAACTCTCTGAGCCCGTGGAGCAGTGGCTTGCCAGCTTGCATCAGAAACACTTGCAGGGCTTGTGAAAACAAATTGCTGAAGACTTCCTTCCCCCTAAATTTCCGGTTCAGTGGGTCTCAGGTGGGGCTCTAGAATGTGCATTTCTAGCATGTTCTCAGGTGCTGCTGCTGCTGTCCCAGACAGCATGCTTCGAGAATCACTGTTCTGGAGCAGGGTTTTTCAAGAGCATCACTGACATTGCGGAGCACCTAATTCTTTGAGCAATTCTGGCCCCTACCCACTAGATGTGCATAGCATCCCTCCGCTTGTGATAATCAGAAGTCTCCAGACATTGCCAAATGTCCGTTGCGGGGAGGGGGGGGGTGGCAAAATTGCTGAGTTGAGAACTACTGATCTAGAGGATAAAAGTTAAAGATCTAAGAGTTTAGGCGGGTGTCAGAGGCAAGGGAGGAAAAGAAGTTGAAGCCTAGAAGAAAGGAAGAGAGTTTGGAATAGCTCAGGGCTTGATGCAGAGAGGGTGGGTCTGGGATACTGAGACAATTGAGCAGAGGGCAGAGGGCAGGCTCAGAGTTCAGACTTGGTTTCATTTAGTCCCACAGGAATAGGGGCTGTCTTTTAAGTCTGGCCCCTCCCTTTGTCCTGGGACACAGCTGTCAAGCCCTAAAGTCTCTCGGAAGGAGCAATTCTGTCCTAACTCAAATGGCCTAATGGCCTTTCCCTACGCCTCCACTGCCTGCAGCCCCAAATTGCTCAGCTCTCTCTCACACCTCAGTTTCCCGTCCCCGCACTGAGATATTAACAAGCAGCAGACTCCAGGTCTATCAGTGAGAAACGAATAACTGGAGTTTTGCTGTGAAGAAGCAACTCTGATAAGATTCCTGACCTGTTCAAATCCACCTCCCTCAGAGCTCAGCCCACAAAACTCAACCACCCAGCGGAAAAGACTTGGTTCTTTAAGTGCCAATGGTATTGAATGCGAGAGACTGTGGAAGTCATAAAGGGAAATTAACTGAAAACCAGAGATGCCATTACTCATTCGGGAGCAATCTATCTCCCCCAAAGTGAGAATACAATTTGCACCCTCTGGGGATGTTTTATACTCAAATCTTTATTCCCCAGGCTAGGGCTGCTATTCCCTTCAAATTCTAAATGGTGCTGCTATTTCCTGCTAATGGCTTCTATCCAGCCTTTGAAGAAGGCACTTGGGAGGGGCAAAGAGGCTGAGGTTAGAGGAAAGCCCTTGCAGTCTCCAGGGCCTTGGTTCCTCCTAGTCACAGCCAACTTCTCAAGGGACTGGTAGGCTTTGAAAGTGCAGTGTTAAGGTTCAAGTCTTGTTCTCCCCTAAGCCAAGAGAGAGACAGAGGATGGGGGAGGGGCCTGGTGCTTGAGAGGGATTTGGGAGTAAAGTCTGAGAGTGCTAGAGGTGTGAAGACTAGCTTGCAAACCATTTTTAGCCAAATCTGTTCTGGTTAAAGGCATAACCTTCTGTATAATTATTGCTCACGCCTGAAATCTGAGTCACCATTCCCTGTGAAGATCCCTCTATAGTTTGGTTGGGTTTTTTTTTTTTTTAGTATTTATTTGACAGAGAGAGAGAGCACAAGCAGGGGGAGTGGTAGGCAGAGGGAGAGGGAGAAGCAAGCTCCTCACTGAGCAAGGAGCCTGACGTGGGACTCAATCCCAGGACCCTGGGATCATGACCTGAGCCGAAGGCTGATGCTTAATCGACTGAGCCACCCAGGCGCCCCTTGAGTTTGTGTTTTAAAGGCTCTGAATAGTACTGCAGTAAAGCTGATTGCACTTTATTTAACCCAGTTCCCCCCCAAACTTATCTGAACATGGGATCTTTATGTCCTAATGTCCCTAACATATCGGGGAAACTGTTCTGTGGAATACACTTTAGGAAACCTTATCCTATAGGATCTAGTACATGAAGGACAAACTCTCCAGGACTTGGCTCCAACTTAACTCTGCAACTTTCCTGTCCCCACCTCTGACCAAGCTGAAGTTCTTTTGGTTCAGGAAATGCACAAAGCTTTCAAGCTTGTGCCTGTACTTTCTTGGAACACACATGTTCTTTGTCCACCTGGCAAGACCCCTACCCATTCTCTAAGTCCCAATCTGAGCATGATCCCATCACCTGTGAGACTTCCTGAACTCTGGCAGGCACAATAAATTACTTTGTTTCCAGTACACTTTATTCAAATTTCATTCACTCTATTAAAAGTAATTGGTTTGACAGCTTTACCATCCCGTTGGTTCCTTCATTAATGACTTAAATACATCCTGGATGTGTGCTCACTTAAAACTATCCTCTCTCTTACAACTTGAGATAAACAGATGACTCAGGTTTGGGAGCTATATGTATAAAACCAAACATGTTCCAAACAGGCGGCAGGTGTGAAGACCTCTGCGTTGAGACAGGAGGTTCTGAGAAGACACACACCACACCCCCATGCCAGATGGGATTCATCAGTGCCAGTGTGTGTGCTGGGCACAGTCAACCAGTGATCCAGGGAGGTAGTAACCTGTTTTGAGGGTAGAAAGCAACTAATAGCATTTCTTAATGTCCCTGTCAGTTTAGGAAAGACAGAAAAGGAAGCAGAAGCACAAAAAAGTCTCAGACGCTGTCATGGTCCAGTGACACCACAACTTCATCATATTCCTTCTGAGTTGACTTTGATGCAGCGTTCCAGCCGGCCACTCCTATTGGCTGAGGCTGCCCCCAATCTAATGCCCACTTCAGGGACCCTGACTGTAGGGCCCGCTGCTCAGAATAGTACTTTTGGCAGGAGGTAAAGTAGAAACAGACCCTGTTCATTAAAGATCATGTCAAAGTATACAAAAACTAGGTTCTTTTTTTTTAATCCTTTTTTTTTTTTTTAAGATTTTGTTTATTTATTTGACAGAGAGAGACACAGCGAGAGAGGGAACACAAGCAGGAGGAGTGGGAGAGGGAGAAGCAGGCTTCCCGCCGAGCAGGGAGCCCGATGCGGGGCTCGATCCCAGGACCCTGGGATCATGACCTGAGCCGAAGGCAGACGCTTAACGACTGAGCCACCTAGGCGCCCCACATCTTGGGAGTTTAAATGGATTGTATCCCCCTGGCCCCATCATGCCCAGCTCAGATTTACAACGATCAAGCTTCAAAGAAAAGACAGCAATAAATCCAATCCACATGGCTCTTGTAAAAAGGCATCTACTTGGTTTTTAATACAAAATGACTCAGAGAAACACAGAAAGAAAAATATACAAGCCAGTTATTGAATTAAAAAAAAAAGTCCCCAACAAACATATTTCAGTCACATTCCCTGTTTTTGGCCTGGATTAGGAAACAGGAAACTACAAACCAATCCATGTCTGTCTCTTTGAAGAAATCTTCCTTAAAAAAAAAAAGAGGAAAAAACCCAAACAGTCCCTGAAATCTGGCCGGTGGTTTTTAGAGGCTATTGTCAGCTTGCCTTATCATCCTGGTGGAATAGGATACCAGTGGTTGCTGGGATATGGCCACCTCCTCCTCGCTTTTTGCTAGGAATGATCTTCATCTGAGGGAGGCTGCTGGCCTGGGCACCGTTGGATGCCACTTATGCCACCTGAGGTCTCAGGGTCAAGCAGCCAGCGGGTCTTCCATTCCGTGTCTTCACTGAATCTCCCCCATATACAGTCTCTTGTCGCTGGATGCTGAGAGAACTGAGGTGAAGAGAATGGAGAAGATAACTGGAACTAATGAAGGCTCAAGGAGACTTGGTGCTCAAGGGCTCTTGTGTCAAGAGCCAATTTTGGTATAAAAGAGCAATTGGATTTAGCTTTTAAATTCCCCTCCTCTTCAACACTACTCACAGGAAACTGTAGCCTGGCTTTTCAATCCAAGTCCTCTTGAAACCACAAGGGTGGACTGTGCTATGGGAAATGCATTATCAGGGTCTAAACCCTGATGTCCCATGTCAGCCAAACCCTTTGAAAAAGACCTTCTCAGCCATTCTAGGGAAGAATCAATGTCTGTGCCAGTCATTTTATAAATGTATTTCTGCTTGTTATAGTTAGCCCTGGAGAAAGTTACATTCTCTCCTTAAATTCAAGGCCCATTGTTTAATTAGCTAGCCAATAAAATGTTAAGTTGTAATTTATAGCTGAATATTAAGAAATATTACTTATCCAAATACGTCACGGAAACACAGACTTGAAAGCATGTAAACTTAAGAGAACTAGAAATAGATTAACCAGGCTCCCTTTGAGATTAAGAAGAAGATGGAACATGTTCTTCCCGTCACCATTTAAAACCATGGCGAGACTGTCAATGGACAGCCATAAAGGCTACATGGAAATTCACATACAACAGATATCCACCTCTGCCTTTGTATTTTCAGGGCTCCTTTAGGGAGATTCCCACAGTTTCCCTTTCCCCAAAGTCAGGACAGACTTACTGATGGGCTCATCAGGGTGGAAAGCCACTTCATTGATGGAGCCAGCGTGTCCAGGCAGCTTATACAAAATCCTCCGGCTTGTGGTATCCCACACATACACGAACCTGCAAGGTATCATAAGGAGCAATGCTAAAGCTTCCTAGAGCTGAGGGGAGGGTAAAGGCATGGCTTTTTAAGAGAAATGGATGCAAAGATTTACTTATATACCCATATTTACTGAACTGTGTTCTGGCATTTGGAAACTAGAAATATAGATTCTGAATAAGGGATGGATCCTACCCCTGAATAACTGAACAGAGATATAGGAATAACTAAAACTATAAGCATTACTGGTATTTCAAACATAAGCTTTTTTTTTTTTTTTTAAGATTTTATTTATTTATTTGACAGAGAGAGAGACAGCAGGAAAGGGAACACAAGCAGGGGGAGTGGGAGAGGGAGAAGCAAGCTTCCTGCTGAGCAGGGAGCCCAACGTGGGGCTCAATCCCAGCACCTTGGGATCATGACTTGAGCCGAAGGCAGAAGCCCAACGACTGAGGCACCCAGGCGCTCCTCCAACATAAGCTTTTGAGATAGGAAAGAACATGGAGAAGAAAGACAGTTTTCCTACGGTCCCCACGCAGAAATCTTCAAAGAGCACCTGATACTCATCCAGGAGGTCTTTTTTTTTCTTTTTTTAAAGATTTTAATTATTCATTTGAGAGAGAGACAGAGACAGAGAGAGCACAGGCAGGGGGAGAGGGAGAAGCAGACTCCCTGCTGAGCTGGGAACCCAACATGGGGCTCGATCCCAGGACCTGGAGATCATGACCTAAGCTGAAGGCAGACGCTTAACCACCTGAGCCACCTAGGTGCCCCCGTCCAGGAGGTCTTACAGGTAATCCAACTTACGGCAGGCTGGGAGCCTAGGTTGCAGATCCACTGGAGCTTCTCAGTACTGCATTCAAATCACAGAGCCCAGAGAAGGGACAGAAAATTTCTGCGATATAAAACCACCCAAATATATACTTGACCCAATCTTGCACTGAACTCATGGGAATCCCATGACTAGACCAGCTAGTCTAAACTCATTTTACAGATAAGAAAGCTAAGGTGACACAGTTCATCAGTGGCTCAGTGGCAGAACTAAAACGAGAACTTTTAATATATTCCAGTATTCTCCTTTCTCCTACTACCCTCAAACATCTTCTATTTCCCCTGACCCCTCGGAAGTTCTTTTGACCTTCAACCTTGCTTGGGTCATTTTTGGCTGAAGGGTAAAATAAAGAGACATGATCTTCATATGACCATGCAAAAATAATCTGTTGGTAAATTTATTTATTTTTTTAAAAAGATTTTATTTATTTATTTTGACAGAGACACAGCGAGAGAGGGAACACAAGCAGGGGGAGTGGGAAAGGGAGAAGCAGGCTCCCCGTGGAGCAGGGAGCCCGATGTGGGGCTCGATCCCACGACCCTGGGATCATGACCTGAGCCGAAGGCAGACGCTTAACGACTGAGCCACCCAGGCTCAGTTGGTCTATCTATTGGTTGGTAAATTTAAAGGGCTGGTGGTTTTCGAGCAGGTTATAAACATTATTTACATATTTGTTTTGTTCAGTCAACACCTAAAAGGGTACAGTTACCAGTACTTGATTATAAAATGCCTGGTGCTGATGTGACATTACACTTTGGGTCTAAAATACAACTTAATATGAGCTTCTTATTTGCAATGTTTAGCTCTCAAGGACTAGACTCAATAGGAACTAAATAAAAGTTCCAAGCAAGATGGGAGGGAAACAGGAAGCCCATCTGTCTCCAGACTCCTTGGCTCTGATGTTCGTGCTCTCCCTACGGTCTTCCTTCTTGCTACACGCAAATAATGCCCTCATGAACCCAGCCCAGGATGATACAGCAGAGTAACAAAGTCTGAGCTCAGGAGTCCGAAAGACCCGGGCTCAAGTCTCATGCACCCATTTACTCATTAAGTAACCTTAGACAAGTATTTAACTTCTCTGAGCTCCTCTCTCCTTAACTGTGATGACGGAGACTACACTGATCCCGTAGCTTGGTTGAGAGAAATGATGAGATGATGAATGCGAAGCATTTGGGACAAGAACAACAGCTGTTGTTATGACGAATACATTCATCATCACAGGAGACGAACATGAAGACAATAGGCTAACTCACTCATGGCAGACAGACTGGCCAGTCTTCCCACAGTCCTGGATAGGAACTGTTGAAGGGTTTTGATTTTGAACATGAAGAGGGAGGTGATTTGCAAGTAGAGAGGAAACTTGCCAAATCCAGGCCAAGTTGAAAGGCAATTTTCTTTTCTTTCTTTTTTTAAGATTTTATTTATTTATTTGACAGAGAGAGACACAGTGAGAGAGGGACCACAAGCAGGGGGAGTGGGAGAGGGAGAAGCAGGCTTCCCACTGAGCAGGGAGCCCGATGCGGGGCTCGATCCCAGGACCCTGGAATCATGACCCGAGCCGAAGGCAGACGCTTAACAGCTGAGCCACCCAGGCGCCCCTGAAAAGCAATTTTCTGAAGATACATTTCCCAGGCACATAAAAGCCAGCAGAACCCCAGATCTCCAAGGGTTTACTTGAAGGCCTCACTCTCCATGGCCACCAATTAGATGCTAAATTTAGAGGGGTTCCTTGTCCTCCCCTTACTTTGGCACGGCCACATTCGGCAGGAACCAGGTTCCTTATATAACAGAGCTGCTTGTTGACTTGGGGCTAATTGGCAGGGTGGCCTGTGAAACGTGGCCAACCCCAGCAGGGAGACATACAGCCTGTGCCCAGGCCAGAGCCATGAGGCACACATGTAAGGTTTAAAGGAACAGCGGGGAGGGGAAGAGGACACTGAAAGAAAGGGCCAATGGCAGCAACAAACTGCTCAGAAGAAAAGCTTAGGCAAATATCACTTAAAAGCTTAACTACATAAAAAAAGAGATCTTTTCTGAAAACGATGTAAAAACACTTAGAATGGTTCTTACTCTGTCAGAATGCACTTTAGGCTGTGGGCCTGTTTCTTAAGGTCTTCCTTATCAACGTGACTACTGAAAATCCCTTAGATTCCCTCTGCAAGGCAGCTTTCTACACCACCAGGATGCAAACCATCAATGTGGCACTGTTTGACCTGGACCCTTGACCCCTAGAAAACACCCCACTACTTGACCTTTTATCTCAGCATTCAGAGTGCCTGAGGAAAAAAAAAAAAGTGGACTCTGGAATCTTCAGGTATGTTCAGCATTGTTCACAGGCAACAGGGTGTGGGAACAGACCAAGGTGAGGCTTCTCTATGGCTGCGCTAGGGCCCCAAATACAGGAGAAAATTCTGAGAGTCCAAGCTAGCCCAGGGAAGGCCTCATGTTTATAAGATGGTGCCTGTTTTAGAAGGGTAGTAAGGTAGTAGGAAAATCTCTAAACGGAGAGAAAGATGGGGTTAAGCTAAAAAGGGTTAAGACATCGCCCAACGGAAGCTAAACCCGGAGTCCGCCATCAGAGGGCCCTCTCATTCTTCGCCATTCTGCACCTGTGGGCCAACAGCCTAGGCATGGGCACCCGCATCTCCACCTCTGACTCCCTCCCAAGGACATAACACCATAGATAGACCAAATGCAGCAGCATTGGACAGAAGAATTCTCTCCCTTCTCTTTCTCTCTTTTTTTTAAAGATTTTATTTATTTATTTGAGAGAGAGCATGACAGAGACAGAGAGAGAGCATGAGCAGAGGGGAGGGGCAGAGGGAGAGGGAGAAGTAGACTCCCCACTGAGCAGGGAGCCTGATATGGGGCTGGATCCCAGGACCCTGGGATCACGACCCGAGCCGAAGGCAGACGCTTAATCGACTGAGCCATGTAGGTGCCTCATCTCCCTTCTCTTTCTAATTCATCACTGAATGGCTGAGCCAGTTTAAACTGACAGCTAGGAAAGTCTCATAGTCTCTGAATTCAGCCTGGGGTTGGAAAATACTTAGCTCACATGCTGACACAACGGGCATCTAGCAATCGTGGCACTTTTCCTATTGTACCCGCACCCTGCTCTGAATCCTCCTCGACACGGGCAGCCATTACCAATAGCCGAGTTGATATGTAGGCTAAGATTTGAGTGCTGTCCTTGAGTTAGGAATTCATTCATGTAATATTCACTAAGTGCTTAGAATAGGTCAAATACCGCTCTGGGTTCCAGATGACTAAGACTCATTCCCTGACCTCTGGGAGCAAATAATTTAGTGATGGTGCCCCACTCTGTTTGTCTTAGTGTTAGATGTAATGAATGCTGATAAAGGTTAGATGTGTAAGGTGTGACGACAGTGCAGAGTAGGGAGTGATTAGTGCTACCCCAAAGGAAAAGGAGAAACAGGGCCGGGGAAAGTTTATAGACAGAACACAGAGGTGATTTCGAGAGAGTTAAAGAAGTCTAGAGAACAGAGGAGAGGGGACAGGAGAGAGAAGCCTGGAGGCACAGGGGTGTTAGGACAGGGAAAGTTCCATGTGAGTGAAGCACTGTCGCAATGGTGGGGGAAGTGAGTACAACACGTATTTGAATGAACTGAAGCATAGGAGAAGAATCTGATGAGGGAAACTGGAGCCAGATTAGGAGCCTAGATTTTACTTTGATAGCAAAGGGAATCCAACAGAAGTAAAGAAAGTGTTTACCCTCCAGGTCAAAAATGAATCCACAGAGTGGAAATGATGTGCTTGTCTGATGTGATCTTCAGGCCCCTCACAATGCACACGGCTTCCTCTCTGAGGACAGCTATAACTCTATGTCTGCTCCAGCCTGGTATCTGCACTTAATGGATTACACACGACAAGGTACCTGCAGAGATCCATCATTCTTCACCTCACACCCAGTAATCCTTACCTGTCAGCTGAACCAGCTGCTATCTTGCTTCCATCAGGTGACCAAGAGCATCTCAGAAGATTCTATAAAGATGAATAAGCAGGAATTCAATGAATACAGTAATGTACCAAACCCCTCTTTATTAGACTATAAAATCACTGAAAGACTTTAAATTTCTTTCTTTTTTTCTTTTTTGAGGGGAGATGGGAAGAGGGAGAGAGAGCATCTTAAGCAGGCTCCACACGTAGTGCGGGGCCCAATGTGGGGCTTGATCCCACAACCCTGAGATCATCACCTGAGTCGAAATCAAGAGTTGGACGCTTAACCCACTGAACCACCCAGGCGCCCTGAGACTTTAAATTGCAATTACCTTATAGTCTGTGGCCTAAGACTGCATACTTTATTTCATATAACATACAAACGAACTGTAGAAAATGCTTAATTTACAGTAAATTAAGAGTGGACCTGGCAACAAAATTTTATTCTGCCTATAAATGGAGGTTCCCTTTGCTCCATTTATTTTGATCCTCAATTTTATCTTGAAGGAAAATAAAAATAAAACCAAATTCAACAAAAAATAAGATTTGATTTATTAAAAAAATTTTTTTTTAGATTTTATTTATTTATTTGGGAGACAGAGTGAGAGAGAGCGAGAGAACAAGTGGGGGGAGGGGCAGAGAGAGAAGCAGACTCCCTGCAGAGCAGGGAGTCTGATGTGGGGCTCGATGCCAGGACCCTGGGATCGTGACCTGAGCCAAAGGCAGATGCTTAACTGACTGAGCTACCCAGGCACCCTAAGATTTGATTTATAAAGTGAAACTGAATCAAATAGATTCTCAAAAGAAAAACATATGTCTCTATTAACAAATTATCTGGAGGAAAAGCTGCTATCAAGAGCTGACCTAGGACATGAGTACAGAAAAAATTTCTCTCAAACTTCGGGCCATGGTCCTTACTGAGGAGAGGGATGTAGTCTCAGGGCCCTAAGAGCTGGTCACTGGGAAGGTGAGGGAAGCCACCTGGGTAATAGCCAGGAAGTCTGGGTTCCATATGGAACACTGACCCGAGGGTCAAAGTTTCCAAGGAACTAAAAGGATAAGACTATCTTGTTGAAGTCAGAAATCTTAAGTTAATCTTAAAAACTTAAAAAAAGGGGATCCCATCACTACCTACCTATGTGACTGCCTTCCTCCCTATGCTTCCATTAGTTTTATTTCTGGCAAGAACAGTTTTGATGAAGAACAGTGTTAACTGGAATGCAACCCCTTCTTAGTAGAGCTACTGCCCTCTATCCTTAGCACCACTCCCCCTTTTCCCCCCTGAATCGAGATATAATTGACATAGAACATTGTTTTAGTTTTAGGTGTACAACATAATGATTTGATGTATGTAAATATTGGTCTCAGCACCATCTTAAATATATTTTTGACTCAAATGGACAGTAAAGCTCTTTTGCCATGCAGAACTCACCTTCTCAAAGTTGTGCACATTTCCTTGAAATATCTTCACACACCTCTCTTTAGGAGCAAATGGCCGGACATCCCAGACCCGCACTGCAAACAGAGCAAAACAGTTATGGGCCAGAGGCCTCCTTAGAACCCAGCTGGAATCAGTGTCATGTCAATGACAGATGCTGTTTCCTGGGTGAAGGAAAGCCAACATGGTATATTATAAGGTACATGGTGAGGCTCATTTTTTTTTTCTAACAGACATAAAATGCATTCAAATTCCATTAACAGTGTCTAAGGGCAAAGTGGAAAGCAGAGGGGAAAGGAAGGGGAAATGCCAAACACATTGCTGGGGGTCTGCAACAGAAAGTAGCTGGGTGTGACATTAATTTCAAAAAACATTGGCAAATGATTCCTCTGCCAACCCAAAAAAGCCATATTTAACAAAGCTTTGATATGACAATCTAAATACCACTGACTACTGTGACAATCAATCTATGAAAACCAAACTCAGGACTAATTTTGCTCATAGGGACACCTGACAATCTAAACTTGAGCAAGGTAAAATATATTGAGAGTATTATACTAATAATTAGAAAAAGTGAACTCTGATTCTCATTCTAGCTCTGTTATATATATATATATATGGGTGGTATCAGGTAAACAGTGAGGTGGTGATTTGGTCTCCTCTGTAAAATGAGAATACCACTTTTTCTTTTTCTTTTTTACAACAGTACTTTAAGGATCAAATAAGATAATACATGTGACAGGGCTTTAAAAGAGTAGAGGCAATAGACAAAAATTAGGATTTTGTCATTTTATTATATAGCCATAACAAAAAATTCTTTTTCTTTTTATTTTTTTCTTTTATTTTTTTTTAAAAAGATTTTATTTATTTATTTGAGAGAGAGAGAATGAGAGAGAACACATAAGAGGGGATAAGGTCAGAGGGCAAAGCAGACTCCCTGCCGAGCAGGGAGCCCGATGCGGGACTCGATCCAGGGACTCCAGGATCATGACCTGAGCCGAAGGCAGTCGCTTAACCAACTGAGCCACCCAGGCGCCCAAAATTCTTTTTATTTTAATAACCATTTAAGGAACCTTATCTTTTCTTACTGTGAGCAATGCTAGAATTAGTCAATGGTAAATACATCAAAATCAGGATATAAACACACATGATAAGCAGTGGCTACAGCTGTTAACAAATGCTGTATCAATACTGGAATTCAAGTGATGTCATTTTAACTGAGTGTAAGAAACATAACAATCCTAGGGTTCAGATAGGCATAGAAAGTGAAGGTAGGTGTGAAAGTTTGCTATTGAGCTGAGAATACAGTCAGAAAGTAAGGGTGTTCATTCATTCCAGAACTACTTATTCAGCACCCCCTGAGTGCTAAGCACTGTTTTCATTACAAAATGTCAGTGAAAGCATTTCAGTTTCTGACAAGCCTATGAACTTGTACACCAGAGGGGGGCCATCTCTAAGCTCTCTCCATACTAAGCATATAATCCACTTTCCTTTTTGCTATAGTAAACCCATCCTCCCATGTAGCAACTCAAAAACAAGCAGAGAAGAGTCTGTTTGTGTGAATGCAGAATGTCGCAATGTTTTACTGGGCACTTCCCATCCCATCAGTGTTTTGGACTGGGGAGGGAGGACACACTGGCGGAAAGAGTGCAACTCTACCAACAGCTTACTGGTCATTCAAGTTTGGTTCTCTCTACAATGCTCGAGAACTGCTTTGGCTGAATCTCAACAAACTAATAATCACCAAGAGTTTCTCGTACACTGCATGGCTCCACAGCATACCAGAGCTGAAACAGGTCTTAAAGGCTATATGCAAAGTTGCCTGGGGATTAGATGGCAGATCTGAGACTAGAATCCTGGCTTCTTGACCATCTTCTAAAGCTTTTTCTTTTTTTTTTAAAGATTTTATTTGTTTGACAGAGACACAGCGAGAGAGGGAACACAAGCAGGGGGAGAGGGAGAAGCAGGCTTCCCACTGAGCAGGGAGCCTGGTGTGGGGCTCGATCCCAGGACCCTGGGACCATGACCTGAGCCGAAGGCAGACGCTTAACGACTAAGCCACCCAGGCGCCCCTAAAGCTTTTTCTATTACAATGTGTTCTCCCAATTGCCCTGGCAGAAACATGCGAACCACCCTTGACTCTTTCCTTGTATCCACATTTATCCCAGTACACATTTCTAGCATCCAATGCCCACTTTCCTTGAGGTCCACAGTGTCTGCGCCCTTGGAGAGCTTTCCTTTCCATAGTTACCTGTATTGTCCATTGCATTGGACAAGAGATAAGAGCCTTCAGAACTTAAACTCAGGCCAGTCACTGAATCTGCATGGCCTCTCATGGTGTAGGTTAGCTTGTTTTGGCGCAAGTCCCAGACCTATAAAAACAAAAAGCTGTTCCCAGAAATCAAATGGAGAATAGCAAAGAAACATAGTTACTAAAGAGTCAACTGGTATGCCTTCTCAGTCTGGCTGTGGGCCCAGTATTTAGCACAAAATAGAGGATTTCTGTCAAGAGGAAAAAAACTCTTCTCTTTTTTAAAATATTTTTTTTTTTAGAGAGAGAGCACGAGCAGGGGTGGGGGTAGGGGCAGAGGGAGAGGGAAAGAGAGAATCTTTTTTTTTTTTTAAAGATTTTATTTATTTTTGAGAGAGCAAGCGCAAGCAGGGGGTGCGGCAGGCAGAGGGGAGAGGGAGAAGCAGGTTCCCCGCCGAGCAGGGAGCCCGAAGCAGGACTCTATCCCAGGACCCTGAGTTCATGACCTGAGCCAAAGGCAGATGCTCAACCGACTGAGCCACCTAGGTGCCCTGGAAAGAGAATCTTAAGCAGACTCCATACCCAGCACGGAGCTGGAGCCTGATGTGGGGCTCAATCTCACGACCCTGAGATCACGATCTGAGCCGAAATCAAGAGTCGGGGATGCTTAACTGAGCCACCCAGGCACCCCTCTTGTCTTTCTAAAAAGGGAATCAAACTTACTATGTCTGACTAAAGGGCTATAAACTTATATAACTTTTATATATATATATATAAAACATATAGTTTATATATTTAACTACATATAAATTATATATAATAAATGTATTTATTATATATAACATATTTATAATATAATAAAGTTTAACAAAAATTAAGAATTTGCAAGGGTTATTCTTAAATCATAACAAAATGTATTAGGAAGTAAAAAACTAAGTAGCATTTCAAATGCTTAAACTATGATTCTCATTCTAAGTAAACTATTAGAACTACAGAAAAACAAGTGAACACATCATTTGAAAAGGGCATTATGAGGGGCACCTGGGTGGCTCAGTCGTTAAGCGTCTGCCTTTGGGTCAGGTCATGATCCCAGGGTCCTGGGATCGAGCCCCACATCGGGCTCCTTGCTCGCAGGAAGCCTGCTTCTCCCTCCCCCACTCCCCCTGCTTGTGTTCCCTCTCTCACTGTATCTCTCTCTTTCAAATAAATAAATAAAATCTAAAAAAAAAAAAAAAGGCATTATGATTACATGGAAATATATATAAGAAGGTAATACACAGAAATACAACTGCTTAAAATTTTTCATTTAATGTCATTATATGTATACATATACACACATACACACACTATGGAAAAGCATATTTATTAAAAAGAAAGATAAATTATAGATTCATTGTTATCTGGGTGGGAAAGGTAAAAAAACAGTTTGGCTAAAAATAACCTAATGTCAAACAGGGAAAATAAATGGTTCATTAAGTTATGGCCCATAAACATACTGCAACACTATGGGATCTCATGCTAGAGATAGTAGAGCATGGGCACCTGGGTGGCTCAGTCAGTTAAGCGTCTGCCTTTGGCTCAGGTCATGAACCGAGGGTCCTGGGATGGAGTCCCCCTTCGGGCTCCCAGCTTGGTGGGGAGCCTGCTTCTCCCTCTCCCCTCTGCCTACCGCAACCTCTGCTTGTGCTCGCTCTCTCTCTCAAAAATAAATAAAATTTTTTTAAAAAAGAAAAAGATAGTAGAGCAGAGAAGAAAGAGTGAGGATTTAGGGTCAGACTGACCATGTCCTAAGAGTTATTCGGCCACTAACCCTCTCTAAGCCTGTTTCTGGTCTGTAAGATGGGGATAACAACATTTACTTCCTATGGCTGTTGGGAAGATTAGAAATAGAATGCTTAGCAGATGCCTGGTACACAGCAGGCCCTCAATAATTGGTAGCTATTATTAAGCAACTCCTAAAAATAACTCTGAAGACCAAATGTAAAAATGTTCCAAAAATAAGCTATTAAGCTAATAGGAAAATGCAAAACAGTATTTATGTTTACATAGACTGCAACTCTGTAAAAAAAAAAAAAATTAAAGCCAATAGGAATGGTCTGGAATGTCATACGGAAAAAGAACAGCAATTTTGTTAAGGTCATTGGTATAATACAGAATTTCCTCCAAATTTGATTTAATACTGCCATGTAGTTTTTCTTTTTTTTTCTTTTTTTCTTTTTAAAAGATTTTATTTATTTGACAGAGAGAGACACAGCGAGAGAGGGAACACAAGCAGGGGGAGTGGGAGAGGGAGAAGCAGGCTTCCCACGGAGCAGGGAGCCCGATGTGCGGCTCGATCCCAGGACTCTGGGATCATGATCTGAGCCGAAGGCAGACGCTTAACCGACTGAGCCACCCAGGCGCCCCGTGCCATGTAGTTTTTCTAAGTGAATTTTTTTTTTGCTGCCTGTTTAAGTAAGGCACTTTTCTTATCTAGAAATGAGTTTGGTGTTGTATGTCAAAGCAATACATAAGGCAGACAACTCCACTTTCCCCATCAATAACTCACTCATGTGTGGAACCCAACACACTTTATATACAATCATTTTTGTGTCAGGATGTTTGCTGCCTCAATAATCAGGAAAGCTTGAAATGGCTGACGTTTTTTGTTCAAGCTATTGTTCCTCCTCTTCAGAGAAGGCATTGTTGAAGTCTTTAGCTTTTTTAGGAGAGAATGCAATGTGCCATCCCTTACAGCACTTGGGCACCATTTCCAGACCTTCTTTCTTGAGGCCTGCACACACTGTTTGTGCACAGTCGATGTGTATCTGAGATTTGTGGCAGAAGAACTAATTTAAGCAAGGTATTTTGCAAGTGCCCAAATCAGTTTTCAGTGAATGTTTGGGCATCTGGTTAGTGGGCATCAACACTATGAGTTTTCATGCTAGAAACAGTATAGCAGAGTAGAAAGTTTTCCCAAGTTTTTGGAGTACTGTGTACATTCTAAAAAAAAAAAAAAATTTCCAGGGTGCCTGGGTGGCTCAGTAGGTTGAGCGTCTGCCTTTGGTTCAGGTCATGATCTCAGGGTCCTGGGATCGAGCCCTGCATAGGGCTCTCTGCTCAGCAAGGAGTCTGCTTCTCCCTCTCACTCTGCTCTCGCTCCCTCCCTCTCAAATAAATAAATAAAATCTTTAAAATTAGGGAAAAAAAAATTCCTGAAAACAAAGCACTGGCAGAAAAATTTGAGTATTTGTAGACGGAACAGACTTTATTTACTCATTTGCTTATTTATTTTCTTTTGAGAGAGAGATCGAATGCACACATGTGCGCACACAGGAGCTTGGGGGAGTGGTGGGGGTAGCAGATTCCCCACTGAGCAGGGAGACTGACTTGGGGCTCAATCCCAGGACCCTGGGACCATGACCAGAGATGAAGGCCAACACTTAACTGAGTCACCCAGGCGTCCTGCATGTGACTCTTGACCTAGGGGTCATGAGTTTGAGCCCTACATTGTATGTAGAGATTACAAAGAAATAAATAAACTTAAAAAAAAGAAAAAAGAAAAAAACAACATATAGGGTAAGTAGGAACTAATTCACCAAATTATACAGAACTAGAATCAGGGAACTTCTGAAAGAAATATGAAGGTCATTCATTCATTCATTTTCTAAGTAGGCTCCGCACCCAACATGGAGTCCAAAGCGGGGCTTGGACTCATGACACTGAGATCAAGACCTGAGCTGGGATCAGGAGTCAGATGCTCAACTGACTGAGCCACCCAGGTGCCCCTGAAGGACAACCTCTTAGAAAAAAGCTAGTGATATACGTAATTACTGTACTTATAGAACTCTACTTACACATTCTCTGTGAGAGAAATTTGGCTTTCAGAACAAAGCTGAGATTAGCTATCTGCAGAAATCACCTACCCTGAGAGGTGTAACATACAGTGTGTCTGAGAGGACATGGAAAACCTTCAAATCCTAAAAAGGGATCGGGTACACCTTAAGGACTATAGCATAATTAAATATATCTGTTTAGAGAAGTCTAGGATAAAGAACGTGGAATAAGCCACACTATATGTCATAAGAAGGCCTTCCCAGCACTAGAGTATTCTTTTTTTTTTTTTTAAAGATTATTTATTTATTTGACAGAGAGACAGCGAGAGAGGGAACACAAGCAGGGGGAGTGGGAGAGGGAGAAGCAGGATTCCCACGGAGCACGGAGCCCGATGTGGGGCTTGATCCCAGGACCCTGGGATCATGACCTGAGCCGAAGGCAGATGCTCAATGACTGAGCCACCCAGGCGCCCAACAAGAGTATTATTCTTAAGCTAGTCTATCCCCACAGCGGAGATGAGGGCATCACATTCTCAGACCTTAAATAAAAGAAGCAGTCTCAAAAGGTTACATACTGTATGATTCCATTTGTATGATATTCTAGAAAAAGGAACTATATAGAACAAAGAACAGATCAATGGTTGGAATGAGTTAGGAATGGAAAGAGGGTTTGACACAAGTGAACATTACAAAATTTTGGGGGTGATGGGAACTGTTCTATACCTTGTTTGTGGTAGCTACACAAATCTATGCAAGCATAAACATTCATAAAACTGTACACTAAGCAAAATTTATTTTGCCATATGTAAACTTTAATAATTATTTTACTATTTTTTTTTAAAGGGAATTCTTTTTTTTTTCTTTAATGTAACCTCTATGTCCAATGTTGGGGGCTTGAACTCATGACTCCGAGATCAAGAGTCGCATGCTCTACCAACTGAGCCAGCCAGGCATCCCTAATAATATATATATATTTATATATATATATATATATATATATATATATTTTTTTTTTTTTTTTTTTTTTTTTAAGATTTTATTTATTTATTTGACAGAGAGAGACACAGCCAGAGAGGGAACACAAGCAGGGGGAGTGGGAGAGGGAGAAGCAGGCTTCCCGTGGAGTAAGGAGCCCATTGTGGGACTCGATCCCAGGACCCTGGGATCATGACCTGAGCCGAAGGCAGACGTTTAACGACTGAGCCACCCAGGCGCCCCCTAATAATAATTTTAAAAGTATGAAAACTATAATAGCTTAATGACACTAACCTACTATCATGTGTATAAGATGCCCTCTAGTGATTCTAAAGCTAATGGGCTCCCAAACTTCTCTCTGGGAAATACTGCATTAGCTATTAAGATGATCTAATTAAGTTCCTATGCCCTGATTCAACATTCTCCATACAGTTATAAGGTAGAAAAGGGATGGGAAGTTAACTTTTGGAAATGGTCAATTTTCAAGTATTATGGGACATCCAAGTGGGGGAATGCCGAGAGGCTGGTTGTATACAGGGGTCTGGAGCTGAAGATCTGGGCCAGAAATATAGAATCAGCATAGAGATGTCAAAGTCACGGAATCAGATGAGAACTGTCCAGGGAAAAGGTATATATGAGAAGCACCTAGGAAAAGACCTTAGGGAATATAATGACATTTAAGGTATGTATAGAGAGAATGGCTCACAGAGGTATTTGAGAACGATATGCCAGAGAGGTAGGAGATTATGTTGTCACAACTATTAAAAGAAAAGAAAAGACTAAAAGGATCTACCGAATTTAGGAACAGGGAGGAGGATCACTGGTGACCTTGAAGAGAAGGGTCAATGAAATAACAGAGGCAGAAGCCAGACTGCTGAGGAGTGATCAGGAGACATGAGAGTGGAAGAATGAAATGGGGTGAGGAAATGAAGACAGCGAGTGTACAACAATCATCAGGGGGCATTTCTCATAGGTATTAAGAGCAGGACTCTGAAACCCGAGTCTGGGTTTTGCTGGGCTTCTCTTAATTCAGTTCCTTCGTCTGTAAAATGGCACTAATAGCATTTATTTCATAGGGTGCTGTGAAGCTTAAATGAGTAAGAGAAAGCTCAAAGAACAACGCCTGACACTGACAGTAAGTGTCCGATGGTAATGATAACATTATTATTGTCATCACCACAAAAGAAGTCTGGCTGTGAAGAGGAAGATGGACAGGGCAACAAGACGAAGCAGAATGAAAGGAAGACTCCCCCACCCCAACGCCAAGACCTGAGCATGATGGAGTGCTGATGAGAAGACAGCAGAAGAGCAGGTTGAAAACAAAGGATCTGGGAAAACAGATGGCATGAGGGCCCAGACAGGAAAAGGAGTTGAAATCCTTCCACTGAAGGGACTACCTTTAGACAAAAGCAAGGACATTTCATCCATAGTAGCAGCAAAGGAAGCAGGGAGGGAAGGGCACACAGCACAATTTTTAGGTAGGGACAGCAGGAAGCTGAATATTTATCCACCAGTTATTACTCTAAAGGTAAAACAGAAGGTAAGGTCAAAATCTTTGTAACACTTAAGGAAGCCAATATGTAAAGACAGACACAAATTGTGTAGCCCCCAAGACACTTCCCATCCACTGGCATTTGCTATGTCCAGAAACTCTGTTACGTGCTCTAATGCATTAGGTTCATTTAATCCCCACTACAACCCCATGAGGTAGACGTTATTGTGGTTATTAAGAGGCTGTTAAAGAACTTGCTTGCAGTACTAAGAAACCAGAAAATGACAGACTGGGATTAGAATCCAAGTCAATTAATCAAAAGCATGAGCTATGCTGTGCTGCTGTGTGGACCGCTGCCAACTCTCACAACACCGCCACCTTCCCTCTCTCTTGGTTGTGGACTCTCCAAAACTTCCTTTCCACAGTCTCAAAGAGAAAGACACACTGAGAGATCAGAGTTGAGAATCACAAGTTGATTCAATGCTATCTCAGCAGGCCAACAGAGTGAGGAAAAAAAAAAAGGTTGCAAATGTCTTTAGGCAGGGAACGCACTCTTCAGGTTCACAGACTCCACACATGGGGCCTCACACTTCACATGAACTGTCTGGTCCCTGACGGCATTTATATGAGCCATAATGCAACCCTTGACTTAGAAGTCAATGAGGATAGGACAGAAAGAAAACAAGATTTAAGTTACTATCTTCCTTGTAGTTGGTATAAAGTGCAAAGCTATCACAATCTCAGAAGTTTGAAAAGACTACCTCTGTGAGTGGAGACAGGTCAAAGGGAGATATAACACAAATACTAAACATACCTTGATATCGTTGTCTATTCCACCAGAAATAATCTGATCACTTGTATCATTGAAGGTCACAGCTAACACCTGGTAGGTGTTCTGAAATGTCTGGATGGCTGCTTTCTTCCGGATGTCCCACAGCTGAAGCAGAGGAATAGGAGGGTCTATAGTCAAACATCATTGTAAGTAATTGCATAGTATATCTTGAAGTCTAAGGACTTTGTGCAGGTAAATACATTTTTAACAAGGATCCCGTTCAGAAACTTGTCTGGATATTCTAGTAACATGGTGAGAAGTGACTATAATTTTGCCAACGTATCTGAAAGTTGGGAGAACAAATCACTTTGGTCGTATTTTCAGACTTCTTTGTTAAAGTATGAATAATCATAGTTCATCAACATGCCCTTAGGATGGAAATCCTCTACTTGCTTAGTTCATATGCTCTTCCCACAGCAAGGATGTTAGACCAGTGTTTTCAAACTGTAGATCCTAGCTCATTAATGGGCCATGGCTTACATTAGAAAATATACAGGGAGAGGTTACATCAGCAAAAATGGCAGAGTAGGGAATGCTAAAAGGTTGTACCTCTACAAAAGCAGAGAATTATGTGGCAAAAAAACTGGCAGAATCAACTTTATCAGAACTCTAGAAACTAATCAAAACTTTGTAGCAACCAGGCAAATGCTTAATGAGGAAAAAAACCCTCCTGAGTCTTAGTAAGAGAGTCTTGTAGTGTTTTAACTTACCCTGTCTCCATCTCCTGCTCAGCAAGAGCTTTGAGGACAATGGCCTATATTCCCAGTATAGGTTCCTAGTATCAGAGGGAGTAGAATGGACCTTATCCTCAAAGAATTGTGGTTGTTTTTAACTGTCTGGAGGCTCCCTGAAGGATAAACTTTAAGGGTTTGACTTTATTTTGCCTAACTTGGAACTCTGCCAGGGCAGAGGCATTTGTCTAAAACATTTAAAGGCAAATGCATTAGCCTCTGTTGTCTGTGGCCAGGGATGACAGTTGGGGCAAACCGTAGACAAACCAAAAAGCTTGGGAGGAAAGATGGGGAATGACACCATTTGGAGAAAAAGGGCTTTGAAAAGCTGACGTATTCCTAGGACTCTAGAAGGCCATTTGCATGCCCGTGTCTGGCACACGCTCAGAAAAGACCTGAGAAGGCCCTAAGCTCTACTCTCGCTGACCTGCACGGGCCGTGCACAAGCAGGAACTGAAGGCTAACACAAAGCTGTAAATTGCCTGGTAAAGGCAGACCTACGACACACACAGAGTGAATCTGCAAAGACTGGGGAGAGGTTTTTTTTTTTTTTCCTACAAGTGATTAAGAAAATCTGTCAAATCATTAGTGAGCCACCAAGCTAATAAAACAGAGATTTCAGTGGCTACACATGGCAAATAATTCAGACTTTACAAAATTAGTTCAGAAAATTCACTTATTAGGGGTGCCTGGGTGGCTCAGTTGGTTGTGTGGCTGACTCCTGGTTTCGGCTCGGGACATGGTCTCAGGGTCCTGGGATTGAGCCTCCTGTCGGGCTCTGCGCTTAGCGGGGAGTCTGCTTGAGATTCTCTCTCTTCTTTCTCTGCCTCTCCCCCTGCTCATGCTTTCTCTAATAATAAATAAATCTTAAAAAAAAAAAAGAAAAAGAGGGCGCCTGGGTGGCTCAGTCGTTAAGCGTCTGCCTTCGGCTCAGGTCATGATCCTGGGGTCCCGGGATCGAGTCCCACATCGGGCTCCCTGCTCGGCAGGAAGCCTGCTTCTCCCTCTCCCACTCCCCCTGCTTGTGTTCCTACTCTCGCTATCTCTCTCTGTCAAATAAATAAAATCTTTAAAAAAAAAAAAAAAGAAAAAGAAAATTCACTGAACAGCTACACCACCAATGCAGCAACAACAAACCCTTGGGGAGAATCTAATTTCCACAGTTACCACATTATAATATTCAAATGTCCAGTTTTCAAAGAGAAATTATGACATATGAAAAGAGGCAAAAAAGTATGGCCCATACAGAAGAATAAAACAGAAAAAAAAAGAAATTAAGTCTTTTCAAAAAACGATGATGGGACACCTGGATAACCAGAAAAATGAAGGCAGACCTTTATTTCATACCATATGGAAAAATGTACTCCATGTGGATCAAAGACCTAAATGTAAAAGTTAAAACTATGAAATTCTTAGAAGAAAACACAGGGGTAAATCTTCATAGCCTTGGATTTGGCAATGAATTACTAGATATGACACCAAAAGCACAAGTGACCAAAGAAAAAATAGATAAACTGATCTTCATAAAAATTAGAAACTTTTGTACGTCAAAGGATAGTGTCAAGAAAATGAGATGGGGGCGCCTGGGTGGCTCAGATGGTTACGCGTCTGCCTTCAGCTCAGGTCATGATCCTGGGGTCCTGGGATCGAGCCCCGCATCGGGCTCCTGGCTCGGCGGGGAGCCTGCTTCTCCCTCTCCCTCTGCCTCTCTCCCTGCTCATGCTCTCTCTCTCTCTCTCTATCTCTGTGTCTCAAATGAATAAAAAAAAAAAAAAAAAAAGAAAAAGAAAATGAGATGAGAAGATAACCAACAGTGGGAGAAATACTTGCAAATCACGTACCTGCTAAAGATCTAGTATCCAGAATAAAAAACCCATAGTTCAACAACAATGTTACAAATAGCCCAATAAATGGGCAAAGGCCCTGATAAAACATTCTTTTCAGGAGGTATAAGCATGAGAAAAGATGCTCAGCATCATAAATCATTTGGGAAATGCAAATCAAAACAATGATTTGAGATTGCTTCACACTCACTAGGATGGTTATAATTACCAAAAAAACCGAAACAAAAAAGGAACCAGAAACTAACGAATGATGGTGAGGAAAAATTGGAACCCTTGAACATCACTGGTAGGAATATAAAATGATGTGGCTGCTGTGGAAAAGCCTGATGTTCCCCAAAAAGTTAAAGTAGAATTACCATCTGACCCAGCAATCCTGCTCCTAGATATATACCCAAGAGAAATGAAACAAAAACTTGTGCACCAATTTTTGTAGCAGTGTTAAAAAGGAATGAAACATTAATACGTATTACAACAAGGGTGAAGCCTGAAAACATTAAGCTGAGTGAAAGAAACTGAACACAAAAAGGCCACTTATTATATGATTCTATTTATATGAAACGTCCAGGGGCTGGAAGGTAGGGAAAAAATACTGACTGCTAAATGCGTATGGGGTTTCTTTTTTGCCCTCCTTACCTTTGTCAGTCCCCATCTCCCTACAATGGGCTGCTCCCATCTTTTTCTAATTTTTATGGGGGGTTCTGTGGTATTGGATCATGGTGATGAGCACAAACAGTGAATGTGCTCATCTGTGAATGTACTAAAAGCCACTGACTTGTACACCTTTTAAAATGGTTAAAATGGTAAAATTTATTAAATTTTATGTTATGTGAATTTTACCCCAATTAAAAAAAAATATAGAAGAAAATGTCCCATACAGAAAGGGTTGGTTCATAAACACCGATGTACTGAGGGGAGTATATTCTGGGTCATAGTATAAAATGCATTGCTTAATGCAAATTGTGATTTAAAAAATGTTTAAAAGTTACTACGTTTAGGCCATCTAGTTTAATCCCAACTTTTATGGATGAACAAACTAAAGTGCAAAGCCGGAACTAACTTGATGAAAAACACCCAGCAGGTCAACAGCAAAACAATGACTAGAATTTAGTACTGTCTGATTCCATTACATTCATGTTGAATTTACTAAAATGTGTGTTAATTTCTTATAATTACTAAATATATGCTTGTTTTAAAAAATTAACATTTATTTTCAATGGCTGATTTATTAACAATAGAAGATAAAGATTAGGTACAACAACTCTAGAACCCTATACTCTAAACAATTAGGCTCTATTTAAAAAAAACTAAACTTATATAACATGGATCTACATTAAAAAAAAATTTTTTTTAAGTTTATTTTTAGTAATCTCTACACCCAACATGGGGCTCAAACTCACAACCCTGAGATCAAGATTTGCACAAGATGTGCAAGAGTCCCATGCTCTCACGATTGAGCCAGCCATGTGCCCCTAAAAGATTTTATTTTTAAGTAATCTCTATACCCAATGTGGGGCTTGAACTTACAACCCCGAGATCAGGAGTTGCATGCTCCACTGACTAAGCCAGCCAGGCACCCCCGAGTCAAATATTTTAGAATATTAGTTCCAGACAACCATCATTTTTGAAAGATTATTTTACTTTGAAATACAAAAAAGTTGGAAGTAAAAGAGAACATTTTTGTTGCCTGAATCATTTGAGAATTGCTGACCTAATACTCCATCATTCCTAAATACTTGAGTGTGCTTGTCCTATAAAGATATATATATTAGGGGTGCCTGGGTGGCTCAGTTGCTTAAGCGTCTACCTCTGGCTCCAGTCATGATCTTGGGGTCATGGGATCAAACCCCGCATCGGGCTCCCTGCTCAGTGGGGAGTCTGCTTCTCCTTCTCCCTCTGCCGCTCCCCCTCTCCCCAGCCCAGCTCATGAGCTCTCTCTCTCAAATAAGTAAATAAAATCTTTGGGGCGCCTGGGTGGCTCAGTTGGTTAAGTGACTGCCTTCGGCTCAGGTCATGGTTCCAGGGTCCTGGGATTGAGTCCCATATTGGGCTCCCTGCTCAGCGGGAAGCCTGCTTCTCCCTCGTCCTCTGCGCTTCCACCCCACTCATGCTCTCTCTCGCTATCTCTCTCTCAAAAAATAAACAAAATCTTAAAATAATCCTATATAATCTTAACCAATCAGAATGAAGAAATTAACACCAACACATTACTACCATCCAATCCTCAGATCCCATTCAAGTTTCACCACTTGAACCAGTACGTCTTTTATTGCAAAGAGATTCAGTTCAGATCATGTGTTGAATTTACGAGTCATGTTTCTTTAGCCTCCTTCAGCCTGGAAGAGTGTCTCAGACCTTTCCTGACCTTGATGCTTCTCAAAATTACAGAACAGTTATTTTGTAGAATGTCCCTCAGTTTGGGTTTGTCTGATGTTTCCTCATGATTAGAATCAAGTTATGCCTCTTTGGCAGGAATCTCACTGGAGTGATGCTGCATTTTCATTGTATTTTATTGAGTGGCTCAGGATTTTGATTTGTCCCATCATGGATAATGTTCAGTTTGAGCATTTGATTAAGATGTTCTTTTGACAAGCATTCTTGCACAAGATGTTCCAGGTTCATCTTGTACTTTCCCTGCCCAGTCCTAAAATAAGGAGTCCTGGTTTCTTTAGTGGAAAATGGTGTTTAAAGACCAAGATGTGCACAGGAGATGTGCTCATTGCTATTGGGGTATTGTTCCTAAACCCTCTCAGTGGACAGTTGCCAATATATGCACACACACATCTGTAAGCATACATTTATATCTATTGTTTTTTCTATACCTACCTGTTTATATGTTGAATGTCATGCATTCACACTGACACTTCCAGTTCAAAGCCAACAACACAAGATGCATTTTAGTTCTCTCTCCTGTATTGGTAACTCCTTTCTCTGCCTCCCGTTATACTTATTATACTTACCTGATCAAGCTTCCTGTATGTAATCATCTCCCACATCCTTTTCTACCCTTCTCCTGCATGGATGTCTTCCTTTCCCTGTTTGAACTGTGATCCCCATTCCCTATGTGGACCCCTTCCTCACCTCATTTGGGTTATCCCTTTGTATGAATGCCCCCTTCACTCTGCTCTGGCTCTAATATCCCTCTCCAGGCTGCCTTTCCTCAGGAATGCTAGCCTCAGACTCCCTACCTAAATTGTTCCCACCCCATGTGGACACTCTCAGCTCAAGCTCTGACACCCATACTTTCTCCCCCACCAATGTGTAGATGACCCTTTTACCCTGCTAGGGCATTGACTCTTCATGTTGGCCTGCTCCCCCCTCCAAATCCCCATACTGGACTACCTACTCTGTGTCATATGGATGCCATCCTTACCCTTGTCAGTCCCCATCTCCCTACAGTGGACTGCTCCCATCCTGCATGGATGCTCTCCTCACCTCACTTGGGCCCTGACACTCCACTTTGGGCCACGATGGGTTGTGTGTTCGAGCCCCAGGGTGGGTATAGAGATTACTTAAATAAATAAATAAATATTAAAAAAAAAAAGACTGGGGCACCTGGGTGGCTCAGTCGTTAGGTGTCTGCCTTCAGCTCGGGTCATGATCTCAGGGTCCTGGGATCGAGCCCCGCATCGGGCTCTTTGCTCAGCAGGAAGCCTGCTTCTCCCTCTCCCACTCCCCCTGCTTGTGTTCCCTCTCTATCTGTGTCTCTCTCTGTCAAATAAATAAATAAAATCTTTAAAAAAAAAAATTAAAAAAAAAAAAAGACTTACTATAAAGCTATAATAATCAAGACAGTGTGGTATTGGAGAAAGAATACATCAATGGAAGAGAATAGAGCCCAGAAATAGACCCCCATAAATACAGTCAACTGATCTTTGACAAAGGAGCAAAGGCAATGGAACAAATGAATTTCTTCAACCAATGGCACTGGAACAACCGGACACCCACAGGCAAAAAACATGCATCTAGACACAGATCTTGCACCTTTCACAAAAATTCCAAACTCAAAATGGATCACACACCTAAATGTTAAGTACAACTTCTAGAAGGTAACAGAAGAAAACACAGATGACCTTGGGTACGGCAATGACTTTTTAGATACAACACCAAAGGCACAATCCATGAAAGAAATAAATGATAAACTGGACTTCATTAAAACTAAAAACTTCTGCCTGCAAAAGACATTGTCAAGAGAATGAGAAGATAAACCACAAGACAGGGAGAAAATATTTGTGTATCTGATAAGGGACTATTATCCAAAATGTACAAAGAACTCTTAAAACTCAACAATAAGAAAACAAACAACATGATTAAAAAATGAGCTAAAGGGACGCCTGGGTGGTTCAGTCAGTTAAGCGTCTGCCTTCGGCTCGGGTTGTGATCTCAGGGTCCTGGGATCAAACCCCATGTTGGGCTCCCTGCTCAGTGGGGAGCCTGCTTCTCCCTCTCCCTCTGCCTGCTGCTCCCTCTGCTTGTGCTCTCTCCCTCTTCCTCTGACAAATAAATAAATAAATAAAATCTTAAAAAAAAAAAAAGAGCTAAAGATCTTAAGACACCTCACCAAAGAAGATACATAGATGACAAAAAGCATATGAAGAGATGCTTCACATCATATGTCATCAGGAAAATGTAAGTTAAACGTACAGTGAGGTACTACTACATACCTATTAGAGAAGCCAAAATCTGAAGCACTGACACCACCAAATGAGGATGTGCAGTAACAGGGATTCTCATTCATTGCTGGTGGGAATGCAAAATGGTACAGCTACTTTGGAAGACTCGTGGTTTCTTTTTTCTTTAAGATTTTATTTTTAAGTAATCACTACACCCAACGCGGGGCTCAAACTTACAACCCCAAGGGGTGCCTGGGAGGCTCAGTCAGTTAAGCAGCTGCCTTCAGCTCAGGTCATGATCTCAGGGTCCTGGGATCTAGCCCCACATCAGGCTTTCTGCTCAGCGGGGAGTCTGCTTCTCCCTCCCTCCCTGCTTATTCTCTGTCTCAAATAAATAAATATAATCTTTAAAAACAAACAAAAAAACCAAAAAACTTACAACCCCGGGATCAAGAGTTGCATACTCCATCAACTGAGCCAGCCAGGCACCCAGATCGGTGGTTTCTAAAAACTAAATATGCTCTTACCATATGATCTAGCAATCGTAGTCCTCAGTATTTACTCAAGAGAGTTGAAAAACTTAGGTCCACACAAAACTCCCACATGGATGTTTATAGCAACTTTATTCATAATTGCCAACTCTGGGAAGCAACCGAGATGTCCTTTAGTAGTGAATGGATAAATAAACTGTGGTACATCCAGACGATGGAATATTACTTGGCACTAAAAACAAATGAGCTGCCAAGCCACGGAAAGACGTGGAAGAATCTTTTTTTTTTTTTTTTTTTAAAGGAGATAGGAGTTTATTGAATACACTGCAAGGTAACTGTGGGCAGGACAGCAGAGGAGAGGCTGTCTGCAAGACATGAAAGAATCTTAAAATGCATATCACTAAGTAAAAGAAACCAATCTTAAAAGGCAAAACTATGGAGACAGTTAAAAAGATCAGTGGTTGTCAGGGGTGGGAGGGATGAATAGAAGGAGCACAGAGGATTTTTAGGGCAGCAAAAATACTCTGTATGATACCACTGTGATGGATACATGTCATTATATGTTTGTCCCAAACCACAGAATGTATAACATTAAATGTGAACCCTAATATAAACTATGGACTTGGGTGATTATGATGTGTCAATGTAGGTTTATCAACTGTAAAAGAATATACCACTCTGGTGGGGGATCATGGGATAGGCTGTGCATGTGTGGGGGCAGTGGGTATATGGGAAATCTCTGTATTTTCCCCTCAATTTTGCTGTGAACCTAAAACTGCTCTAAAAAAAAAAAGTCTTAATTTAAAAACAAAAATTCTCATTCTAGACCTACTGAACTAGAATCTGGGTATTTTTTTTTTTTAAAGATTTTATTTATTTGTCAGAGAGACAGAGAGCATAAGCAGGGGGAGCGGCAGGCAGAGGGAGAAGCAGGCTCCCTGCTGAGCAAGGAGCATGATGCGGGACTCGATCCCAGGACCTTGGGATCATGACCTGAGCTGAAGGCAGATGCTTAACCGACTGAGTCACCCAGGCATCCCGAATCTGGGTATTTTTTTTTTTTTAAAGATTTTATTTATTTATTTGACACAGAGAGAGAGAGAGAGAGAGAGACAACAAGAGAGGGAACACAAGCAGGCTTCCCGTGGAGCTTGGAGCCTGATGTGGGGCTCAATCCCAGGACCCTGGGATCATGACCTGAGCCAAAGGCAGACGCTTAATGACTGAGCCACCCAGGTGCCCCAAATCTGGGTATTTTTAACGGGTTCTTCAGGTAGTCTGACATGAAGACAAGTTGGAAATCACTGGACTAAATGACCCTGTTACTAAACCATATACTGATCTTTTCATATAGTGACTATACTTTTACAACAGCTTTGTAAGACATGTATATTACTGTCACTGTTCTAAAGACTGAGAAACAGGATCAGAAAAGTGAACTGCCTGAGATCACATAATTACGTTAACAGCTCAGTCAAGAATCCAACTCAGCTGGTCCATTTCATTCCAAGTCACAATGGTTCAACATGGTTCTAACATTCTACAAGATACTTAAAAATACTGTTATTTAAAAAGACCTCATTTTTTGGGGGTGCCTGGGTGGCCCAGTTGGTTGAGTGTCTGACTCTTGGTTTCGGCTCAGGTCATGATCTCAGGGTTATGAGACTGAGCCCTGCATTGGGCTCCACATGCAGCATGGAGTCTGCTTGTCTCTCTCCCTCCCAATCTTCCCCCCCCCCCCCCCCCCCCCCCCCCCGCTCGCCCCTAAAAAAAAAAAAAAAAAAAAAAGACCTCTGTTTTGGGAAATGACTGTTAAAACAAAGTTGTGGAGAGGAGGTTACACCATAGGTGGAAGGCAAAATAAGTTCACGTTATGGAACCTCAGAAACTGCAACATACAGACGGACAACACCCACCTTAACTGTCCCGTCATCGCTGCCAGTGCAGACAAGCTGGGGGCCCCTCCTGGCCGGATAACAGGAATTCACAAAGGAAGTGTGTCCTTTCAGCCTTTTAACCCTCTCGCCTGTTTCACTATCCCACACTGCCACAGTTTTATCTGTGGATGCGGAGAAGAGCATACTACAAGAAGAAGAACAAAAAACAAGTAAGTGAAGATGAACAATAACCATCCATCCTCCCCACTTGCCAAAATGTGCCAAACTCTTTAAGGCCACTGACGCGTTGTACTCTTGACAGTCTGACACATGATGTGGGCATGCCTCACCCTACCTACCCAAATCCTACTGGTTCTCTGCACCGGGTTACGAGGTCTACCCCATGAAAATGTAAAAAAAAGTCCTTCTGTCAGTCCCCATGATATATTCCAACCTAATACAGTAGTTTTGTCAATATCTTCCTCCTTGATAGACAACGCTTTAGACACTTTCCCATCTGGAAATGTTTAATCACTCCCTGCTACAGAGGGAAGACAGACTGTGGCAATTCCTGACCCAGTGACTCAGTAACTTTAACCCTTTCTCTAAAATTCAAAGTTTTTATTTCATCTCTGAAAATGATTTTTTTTTAAGTTTTATTATTTAAGTAATGTCTACACCCAACAAGGGGCTTAAACTCATGACCCTGAGCTCAAGAATCACATGCGCCTAGGACTGAGCCAGCTGGGCGCCCCTGACAATGATTTCTAAGTTATAATTGATTTTATAAGGCTATCTTTACTCAAATATTAACAGGAAAAATGTATACAAGGCTATGTACCAGTTGATTCAGGGACCTTATCATTTTAGAGATCAGAGGTATAAAATAATGAATGTTTACTGAAATACCTACTAGGACTAATTAACTTTGTATAATCACATTTCTATATTACATATAGTTACTGTAATTCATTATGCGATCATTAAAATGTTTATGATAAATGTATGTTATAATAAACGATATAGTAGGTGAATGTTAAAGGAAAAAAGCAGCAGAAAAGATCATACGTGAGCCTCTAATGTACATGTAAAACCAAACAGCTTTAAGTAGGAAAAAAACTTGAGAAAAATGTATCAAAATATTAACAGTGATTATCTTTGGAATGGTAGGAATATGGGTTATTTTTTTATTTATATGTTTTTGAGTTTCTCAAAATAAATATTTTATTGCTTGTATAGTAAAAATAGCTGATTTCTGCATATAAAATTACATTTTGTTTTATGTCTTAAAGAAACAAATTTGCCTGGCTGCTGATGTTAGATGATAGAGATGTATTTACAAATGCATACGTGGAACAAGAAATTGGGTTGACAGTGATAGGATAATAAAGTAGCTGCCCAAAATGCGGTAGTGTTTGACAGCAATGTCTCCTGAGAGAAAACTTAAGGATGAAATGTGAAAGGATGCCAAGAAAAATTAGTATGAGAAGCAGCTGTCATTCCATTATTCAGCCTACTTACTCACCTGCCATCAGTGTTATAATGCAGCTCCATCACTGCCCCACTGTGTCCCTTCAACGTAGCATAGTTATCACAGTCACCATAGACATTCCACAACACTGTTAGGAAGACAGGGGTTCTGTGATCATTACTACACAAAAGAAAACTCATCATCAGCCATAGAAAAGGTACTTAAAAATTTACCACAACAGTTTTGAGATTACACTCCCTTGGAACACTATTGGCTCTACTGACTGGACCAATTTTCCTGACACTAAAAATAAAAATAGTGCAATATTTTCATATTTCGTAAGGCTGAAAAAATTAGTTAATAGATATAATTTTGGGGGGTGCCTGGGTAGCTCAGTCAGCTAAGCATCTGCCTTTTACTCAGTTCATGATCCTGGGGTCCTGGGATTAAAACCCACGTCGGGTTCCCCACTCAGTGGGGAGTCTGCTTCTCCCTCTGCCCTTCCCCATCCGTGCTCTCTCTCTCTCAAATAATAAAAGCTTTAAAAAAAATAGATATATTTTTTTAAATCTTAAGATTTTTGCTGTAATGTTAAAAAAGTTGGTACTCACTACTACATGTTGGTTGAGTATAAAGAGACTGCAAAATGACAGCACTTACAGAAAACCCAGGAAGCTGGAACTGACTTGAAGGTCACATGGCAATGACTTTATACTACATTTACTCATTCCACATGTACCATATACCTATAACATGCCAGGTGCTAGGATAAAATGGGATAAATGAATAGACACAGTTTCTGTCCCCAGGGAACCTGGTCTAGCAAGCAATGAACTTTTATGAGTGTTACTAAGGAGCACCTCTATACATAATAAGGTACAGAAACATAGTAATTATTTTTCAGTTGATAAACTGTTTTTTGTTTGATGAAATAAGCTTATTGATTCAAGGATGTTCTGCAAAGACTGCAAGTCTTCCAGATGCTTGGCCACTGTTAAGCTTAAGGATCACAGAACTAGAACACCTAAATCAAGACAGCAAAGACAACTATCATCCACCCTGAGGTCCAGACTTACAAGCAAACAGCTAAATGACTCACTTCATTTCACAATGCAACAAACGATGCCAGAATAAAAGGCAGTCAGATGCTCCTGATATCTTTTCTCTTGCTTTTTCTCACGACTCTTCTAAAATAATTTTTTTTTCAATTTATTTCTCAAAAGTGGGTATTGCCAACTAGCAGCTGAGAATCGGGATGCAGATCTTTTTTTTTTTTTTTTAAGATTTTATTTTTAAGTAATCTCTACACCCAACATGGGGCTTGAACCCACAACCCCAAGATCAAGAGTTGTATGCTCTACTGACTGAGCCAGCCAGGCACCACTTGGATACAGATCCTAATGATCTACAAGTAAATTATCCAAGTGAGTTGCCACTTTATGGTCCTCCCCACCCTTCTTTCCCATATGCTAGGATTCTATAAGTGTATCAAGATGAAGGCCTCACATCTTTGGGAAAAGGAAAAGCTATTTCTCTCCTCATTATTCCATTAACCCAGTATGCCTAGATCTCCTGTCTGGCTACATCAGCTCAAGATTTGTCTCCATCAGGGGGAGGGGGGTGGGAGGATGGGTTAGCCTGGTGATGGGTATTGAGGAGGGCACGTTCTGCATGGAGCACTGGGTGTTATGCACAAACAATGAATCATGGAACACTATATCTAAAACTAATGATGTAATGTATGGGGATTAACATAACAATAAAAAAATTAAAAAAAAAAAAAGATTTGTCTCCATGAGGAAGATATTCTCAAAGTACGGCAACTCACTTTCCAACTAGTAACATAATCCCTTCTGTATTTACCACATGGACCTTGAGGTCTATATCCAAGATCATTCAACATTCTTATTATACTCTTTTAGCATGTTAGCTATGTAGCTTGTGATATGACCAATTCAGACTGGTACCTTCTGTGGCATTAAAGGTTTTTTAGCAGAGAGCAATTACTCCAACTTCAAAAACCCATCTCTTACATATCAGTCGATCAAATCCTGCAGATGCTAGGGTGGATCCATTGGGGTGAAACTTGCAGCAGTACACTTCCCCTTCATGTCCTGAGAGCAGCATGATTGGGGCTTGAAGGGAGGAACACCTTGGAGGTCCCTAAATAAAAGACAGAAGTACAGGGTAGTCACTACACACAGGCAAAGGAGGATGCAAAAGACATGGGAAACAATAACTGAGTGTACTTCTCCTGATTTAGAGAATGGCAACTCTTCTCATATTAACTTATGCCTCTAATTTAATCCCCTCCTGCTGAAGTGTCCAGTGTCTACCTGTTTACTAACTACTCCCTCACTTTCCTCCTGTCCCATATCCAACATTTTTTTTTTTTTTTTTTTTTTAAAGATTTTATTTATTTCCTTGACAGAGAGAGACACAGCGAGAGAGGGAACACAAGCAGGGGGAGTGGGAGAGGGAGAAGCAGGCTTCCTGCCGAGCAGGGAGCCCGATGTGAGGCTCGATCCCAGGACCTTGAGATCATGACCTGAGCCGAAGGCAGACGCTTAACGACTGAGCCACCCAGGCGCCCCTCCAACATTTTTTTTTTAAAGATTTTATTTATTTAATTGAGAGAGAGAACACGAGAGGCGGGAAGGGTCAGAGGGAGAAGGAGACTCCCTGCTGAGCAAGGAGCCCGATAGAGGACTCAATCCTGGGACTCCAGGATCATGACCTGAGCCGAAGGCAGCTGCTTAACCAACTGAGCCACCCAGGCGCCCCCCACGCCAGCCAACTCTGAATTGCTCAAACATGTTAAGCTCATTTCTGTCTGAGGATCTTTACATTTGTTGTTGCTCCTGACCAGAATCCTCTTCCCTTGATCTTCCCGTGTTTAGCTCCTTCCAATGTTTCCTCTTCAGAAAGTCTTTCCTTGATCACTCAAACTCAAGCAGCACCACACCTCCCCTCTGTATTCCATTAATCCTACTGTACTTCTTCATAGTACTTACCACTACCTGAAATTACCTTCCTTATGTATTTGTTTACACATTTTGTTCTTTTTCCCTGGTAGAAAAGCAGCCTTGTGAATGCAGGGACTCTGCTTGTGTCATTCAACACTGTTTTCCCAGTCTCTAGCTCATTTAATGAATGACTGAACTGTGCTTCCCACACCCTGCAGGGTACATATTACCCAGGAAAGTAGTTTTGATTATGGTCTCGATACTAAGCCTAGGCTTGGACAATTCAAAAAAACCCAGGCTGATATTCTTTTCAGAGAGAAGGACTGGTACACTATCAATAGTCCCCAAATGTCTTTAGTAGTTTCCAGTTTACTCATTTATTTAAAAAAATATTATGTGCCAGGCACTGTTCTAGGCACTGGAAAAATAGTACTGAACAAAATAAACAATGGAGTTTGTGTTCTAGTGGAAAGGAGGAAGAGGAGAGAGGGAGAAAGAAAACAAATAAAACATACAGTGGGTGGTAGGTGCTATAGAGAAAAAAAAGCAATGTGGATTAATGCATACGGGGTATTGCAACTTAAAACAGGGTAGTCAGGAAAGCCCTCACTGAAAAAATGATATCTGAACAAAGATTTGGAGGAGCTGAGTGTGTAAACCATGTGGATATTTTGAAGAAGAGCATTCTGGTAGAATGCAGCAAATGCAAAGGCTTTGAGGCAAGAGCATGGAAGCCAGGGTTAGCAGAGACTAGAGCAGGGTTAGCAATGGAAAATAGGTAGATCTGAGAGGTAAAGGGAAAACAAGCAAAAGATTGTAAGGATTTTGGTTTAACTCTGGGTGAAGTGGAAAGCCATCAAAAGTTTTCAGCAGAGGGTAACATGATCTGACCTTTAGCAAGATTCTCTGGCCGCTGGACTGAGAAAAGACTGATCACACAAGAGCAGAAACAGGACTACCAGTTAGGACCTCACTATAATAATGCCAGATGAGAAAACAATGGCTTAGACCAGGAGTTAGTGATGGAGGTGGCACAAGGGGTAGCAATTTGGTATATATTTTGAGGACAGTGCCAGCAGGATTTGCTCACCGGCTGGTGGAAAGGTTGAGAGAGGAGACACATGTATTTCTTGATCTGAGCCTAATAGCACAGGAAGAGAGATGTGATCATCACCTCCATCTTACAAGAAAAGCAGTTAAGAGCATGGATTCGGGGTTTAAAATATCTTTCTATCATTTATCAGGAAGAGTTTACAAAACACTACACTCAGAGTTCCTAACTCTTAGGCTGTTACCAAGATTAATGGAGTTTTCATACACAAAGCCCTTAGTACAGGGACTCAATGAATGTTAGCAATTGTTCGGTTGTTGTTAATAACAGTACTAGGGCTGAGAAAAAAAGGGGAGAGCAACTTGTCCAAAGTCCCAAAGCGAGCGGGTCTCATTCATTTCCTTCCGCCCCTCATTCATTCATTCTTTCATTCATTCATCCATCCGTTCTACAGACTTTTCTGAATGTTTATTCTACGCGCGATCCCTGTGGAAGATTAAGTATGAAAAAGCCCTGTTACCAGTTTTGAGTTCAAGGTCTTTAACTTCAATTCTAACGCCACCTCACAGGGTGGTCGAGACGCTGAAAACGGGCGTCCTACCGGGGAACGAATGGGGCATCCGCGGGGGTGTCGACCGCTTTCACAGTACTTCCCTACTTTAACTGCAGGTAGCTATTCGCGTTCCCTCTCCGCAGTGTGGGATCACCGGGTGCTAGGCTCTCAGAGAGGAAGATGAGCCGAGGGCCGAAAGCCGCCTGCTACTTCACTTACCGCTTGCAGCAAAGCGCCCGGCGCCGTCTGCTGCTGCCCCGCTCCGGGGCCCGACCCCGCCGCTCCCAACAGCAACTCATGCCGCTGCCGCTTGACTGGGACCAGTGGCAACTCTGGGCCTTTGCGCTTTTGCTGCTCTATCATGGCGGCAACCGCTCTCCTCGGCGCCGCCACTGACCGCGCCGACACCCTCAGGCAGCGCGCGATTGGTTCCAAATTAGTTCTTCCCCTAGTACTTCCGGCTTGGAGAAACCAATCGTTTTCCAGTAGTCCCCTCTGAACCGCCCCCTGAGTGCTCTTCTTTTATTGGTCAGCTCTTTTAGCGTCACGAGAGTACTGTGCCAGGATTGGTGGGTGGAGCCGGAGGCCCACCTAGGCGCGCTGTGTCTTGTGGGTGGGATCGCTGTCTGGTTTTGGCGTTTCGCGCAATGCTGCGGCGGGGAGACCCGGAGCTGACACAGAGTAAGTGGAGGGAAGGTCGGGGGTGGGTGGCTGCGGCATCTGGAGGCAGCGCCTTGGTTGTGTGGCCTGAGCCTGGCCCTTCTCAGTTGAAGGTTTTCAGGGGGCAAAGGCGGGCCCCGAGGTCCCAGCGCCGGCACGTAGCAGCCTAGGGTCCCCTTCTCGGCTGGAGCAGAGCGTTGGGGTCTCTGCGGCCGTCTGAGGCCCTCGACCGCTGACTTGTTCGTCCAGCATCTGCCGTGTCCAGCCCTGTGCCTTTGCCGGACGCCCCCAGGGAGGAAAGTCTTGGCTCCCAGCTCCACCAGGCTCCCCTCTGGCTGAGGAGGCCGACTTGTTTCTGCCACTGATGGTGCAGCCTTTTACTAGGGCCTGCTCTGTGCCTCGGAGAGAGAGCTGAGAGGAATATCCGACTCCTGCTTCTCCAGAGCACGGTCTTTTGAGAAATTTGGATTCATACTTGGGAACTAGGTCTTCTCCTTAATCGTCCAACTGGTATTTATTGGAAAGAGCCTTGAGGATACATTGTGAACCAAAGATGGTCCGTGACCTCAGGGGTTTGAGTCCGGGAGGGCAAACATGTTACACGGTGATCTCAAAGAACTGTAAAATACGTGCTGCCTAGGAGAGGTGCCTGATGCTATGAGTGCCTGAAATAAGCAGAAAGGCATCTGTGAGGAAAAGATGCCTGAATTGATACCTGAAGGAAGAATTCTAATTACTTGGGTCAAGGGAGGAAGGCAGAATATTCCATATAGAACAGCATGTGCAGGGGCCCTGTGGCAAATGGGAAGAAAATGACTAAAAGGCAAAAAGAGGCCACTGTGGCCAGTGCAGAGGGAATGAAGGAGAGTCTGGTACAGTTTGCAGCTGGAGGTGGGTAGAGGTGCAGGACTTCTACTTCAAGACTGATGAGAAACCACTGGGTTTTTTTGTTGTTGTTGGGGAAAAGAGCTGTGTGGGGGGAGAGATGGCTGTTCAGTCTCAGTAGCATGAACAGATTGGAGGAGAGATAGATGCAGATAGACCACTTAGGTGAGAGATATTAGCAATGAGGACTGAGGTATTGGTACAACTGCAGAGAACTGGACAGATTCTAGAGATAAGGAGGTAAAATCAGTAGAACTTAGTGGTGGATTGGATTCAGGGAGTGAAAGAGAAATCAAACATAACTCCTAGGTTTCTGGCTATGGGGTAGTTCTTTTTTTGGAAGGGGAAGGGAGAGGTCATTCATGACATCCAGGAGGCAGTTTGAAATACAGCTTTGGAACTCAGAGATGTTTTGGACAATATTTAGTTGGGCGTAATTTGCATGTAGGGGATAATTGAGCCATAGGTGTGGGTAAGATCAACTAAGAGAACCTTGAGTGGTCCCAACATGTATTGGCCAAGAACAGGAGCAGGAGTCCACAAGAGAAACAGAAGAGCTGGAGTGGAGGACCAGAGGAATGTTGTCTCAGCAGCAGGAAATGGTCTGTGTTAGAAAATCCTGGAATTTAAATATCATGAGAATTGAAAAATGTCTCTCGGCTTTATCTTCGTGGAGCTTATGGTGTCCTTCATGAGAATTGGTGTGGTGGGACCAGAAGCCAGATATAAGGCAAAGATTCAGAGAAGGAAATGGATGGAGGCAGTGAATCTAGAGTATTTTTCATACATATGATTGTAAAGGAGAGGAGAGGATGTGGAAGCTGAAGGAGATGAGAGGTCACCAAGGACTCAGTTGAGAGGGTGATGGAGAAATTGAAAACATAAGAGAGAAATTGGGTCATTGCTGAGAACATGGGAATGGATGGGGATCCAAACTACAGTTAGAACAATCTTAGGAAGATGGAAATGAAGGAAGTTTCTCCAGTTAATAGAAAGGAAGAATAAAATGAAGGCAATAGATACAGGTTGTTTGTGTGTTTTGTACTGGTAAAATGAGTTCCTTTCTCATGGCTTTTATTTTTTCTGGAAAGTATGTGATGGGATCATATACTTAGAATAAGAGGAGGTCAGAGATTTGAGAAGATTGTAGAAAGTGTGAAAGTCATTGTAGATTGTTGGAGAATGAGTAGACCAGAGAAATGTAGAATTGTCTTGCAGAATTAAGGGCCCATTTGAGGTTGGAGAGCATTTTTTTTTTTTTTTTTCTAGCAACATCAGGATGTTCAGTGTAGGCACGGAGAAAACATATCCAGGTATGGTGAGGACTGGGGATTTGACTTGCTCAGCACACTTTTCCACCTCTTAATGTGCCTTCTCTTACTGAAAAGTTTGGAATGCTAAAAATGATTTCCTAGGCTCCTTTGCACCTAAGGTGAGAATTGAATTTGAACTGAGTTAGATGTGGAGACAAAGAGGGTGAGAGCCATCCAGTTTTGCTGGCAAGTATCATAGCAGAGGCAGTGGATTTCTTTAGTCATCAACTTGCTGGTTAAGTGACTTTCTGCAATGATAGCCATAACTTTCTTGATCATGGGAAAGACTTATTTTGTGGGTTAAGACTTGTTCCTGTAAGTTCCAAGAGAGCCTTCTCCTGTAGCCTTTCAAGTAATTTTGTAAGCCATATAATACTTGGCAATAACTCTCTTTCTGCTTAACTTAGCTAGCATAGGTTCTGTTGTCTGCAGCTATACTCCATTCATGCCAGAAAGGTGAGATGTAAACACACGGGGTTAAAGGGAGGCCAGGGTATTATTGAAATGATGGGCTATGGAATCCAAGCTGGAGAGGGCTAATAGGTTGGAAGAAAGTAGAGTTCAATAGATTAGGGTTCTAATGAGGTCAAAGCACAGTATTCTCTGCTACAGGACTTCCATTTATCCTTAAAGTCATCCTATTCGGTTGTCACCTCTTAAACTTCCCTGTGTCCTCCAAATCCTTGCTCTCTCTTGTTTTCTCAGCACTTGAACCTAGCCACTATTTTAGTACTGATAACACTGCATTGTAATTGGTTACCATTATCCCTACCAGAGTAGAAAGTCTTTGAGAGATAGGGACTGTATTGAAAGAGGTGGTTTAGTGGCATGTGTGTGGCCCTCGGAATGGCCTAATATTTGTCTCTTTCTAGCTATGAGTTTTGGGCAAGTTACTTCATTTCCGTAAACAGGGGTATCTACTTCATAGAGTTGTTTTAAGGATTGAAAGGTTTATGAAGTGCCTAGCACGGGACCTGGCATAAGCATCAGTAAATGTGCTGAATTGATGAGTTAACTAACATTTTAAGACAGGATAAAATGAAGTACTTCAGTATCTGGTTATAAATTACAGTGTGCCTTATGCTGTGCTAGACGCTGGAGATTTGGGGAGGAGGGATATGATAATGTGTAACAAGTACATGCTTAGAAGAATTTCACAATCTAGAAAGGGAAGAAAAAATGTTCATTGGATTTGAATCTCATCTCCATCATTCATAGTTTTGTAATCTTAAGCAAATTACTTAGCTTCTCTCATGTCTTAGTTTCTTCATCTATAGAATGGCAATGATGATTGCTTATCTTGTAGCATGGTCAAAAAAAGAATTAGTTAAACAAACCATAAGAGACTCTTAATGTCAGGAAACAAACTGAGCGTTGCTGGAGTGGAGGGGGGTGGGATGGGGTGGCTGGGTGATGGACATTGGGGAGGGTATGTGCTATGGTGAGCGCTGTGAATTGTGTAAGACTGATGAATTACAGACCTGCATCCCTGAAACAAATAATACATTATATGTTAATAATAAAAAAAGAGGGGTGCCTGGGTGGCTCAGTCGTTAAGCGTCTGCCTTCGGCTCAGGTCATGATCCCAGGGTTCTGGGATCGAGCCCCACATCGGGCTCCCTCTCGGCAGGAAGTCTGCTTCTCTCTCTCCCTCTGCCCCTGCTTGTGTTCCCTTTCTCGCTGTGTCTCTCTCTGTCAAATAAATAAAATCTTTTAATAAAAAATAAATTTAAAAAATTAAAAAAATGAATTAGTTAAGACAAGTAAAGCTTTTAGGTTAACGCATGGCCAATAAACACTCAAATACTAGCTGTTGTTATCAGAGGTCTTGGAGAGGACCTCCAGGATTATTGATTTTAACAACAGTATGGGATAGGAGAGTACTGGTCATGGGGTCTAGTGCCAACATGGTTAACTATAAGCAGCCTTTGTCAAGTCACTTGACCTCTGTTAGCCTCATTTTCAGTTAGATAAAAGTAATGGGCTAAGTGAACTCCATTAATTCCTTTTCAGCTTTCACATTTTATGAGACCATTTTTGTGTGTGGTGTGGGGTTTTGTTTTTTGTTTTTTTCATTTTACTATTCTTTCTTTTTCCTGCTTTTGGACATTTTCTCAATTGATCCATGACTGAAGTTCAAAAGGAACAATCATCTATCTAAGATAGTCATTCTAGTAATTTGGTGGGAAGGAGGAAGTTTGGCTACTAGTCTCCCACCTTCTGATCTGACCAATATATTGGGCAGAACTCATTTCCTCTGCATTCTTTCGGCCAGAATGCTTTCTCCCTTTTTTCTCTACCTGTGTTTGGCACATAGTGAGGCTCTATTCACTCATTCAAAACAAAACAAAACAAAATAAAAAACAACTTTGAGTACCTACTGTATACCAGACACTGGGAACAGAAAACCAAATAAGAAATGGTCCTTGGTTACATGTTTGGATGAATGAATCCAGGCCCAGCTCATTACCTCCTCCATGAATGATGCCCTTAAGATGATGACTCCTCATTGGAATCTCAAATGTTGGGACTTAGTTTGTGTTAGAAATTCTTAAAAGATTTAGATATGCACTGCAAATTCTTTTTGAGGCAGTGTAGAATAGTGGTTGAGAATGCAGCCTCTGGAGTCATTATTCTTTTTTTTTTTTCTTTTAAAGATTTTATTTATTTATTTGACAGAGAGAGATAGCGAGAGCAGGAACACAGGCAGGGGGAGTGGGAGAGGGAGAAGCAGGCTTCCCGCCGAGCAGGGAGCCCAACGTGGGGCTCCATCCCAGGACCCTGGGATCATGACCTGAGCCGAAGGCAGATGCTTAATGACTGAGCCACCCAGGTGCCCCTGGAGTCATTATTCTGTCTTTGCTCATATCCCAGTATTTTTTCTTTTCAATGGATTCTCCTCGCAATTCTTATACACAGGTTAAAGATAAATTAGAATTCTTTTAACTCTCAGCGTTCTATCCAGTTAGTATTTTTCTGTAGCAACCACAACAAATCTAAATCCAAACAAGCTTAAATACAACGACAAAAACCATGGCCAGATCAGTAAGGTGACACATGAAATGAAGTTCCAAAAGTGCTTTAAGTATCTTACCAATTTAATATTGTTCTATGGACTTCTCATTGCTTGAGAGAAGGGAGAGCAGGGGTTTTGTTTTTGTTTTTGTTTTTTTCTTTTTCAGTTGCATGCATATTAAAAACAGCTTTGAAGCAATCACAAAATTGTGGAGGTACAGTACAAATAACATTTTTTTATGAATCATTTGAGACTTAAGTTGTTGACTGGATGCCCCATCATCCCTAAATACTTTAGTTTTCCTGTAAACGAGGACATTCTCTTATACAATCACAATATAACTAGTATAATCAGAAAGTTAACATTGCATTACTACCTCTAGTCTCCAGGCCCTGCTTCTCCATTCTTGGGCACTGATTCATCATTCTGGACAGCCCAATATATAGATGCCATCATTACCCTGCTCCTTTCTACACTGGGTTGCTTTTCTTTGCAAATTTTCTCCTCACCCAACATAGGCTCTGACCTCACTATGGGTCACCATTCCTCTGCTACACCTCTCATTCCCACAGTATACTTTTCTTGCTCTGTCCCTTGCTTTGGGAAGTGGGTGGCTAGTAACTGGGTCCGTGTTGCCTCCCTGCCTATTCTGTTGTTGTTTAAAACAGTCAAGGAAAACGAAGCACTTAAGGAATTTATTCTGTTTCTAGAATTATTGCAAAGCAACTCCAAATGATGTACCTCAATCCTTGTCAGTTTACTTGCCCTTTGAAGTCTACAGATGTGGTTCTATTTGACTGGACTTTATCTTTATCTATCTCAATGTTTTATAAACTTTTTAAAACAGCAGGACTCTTCTTTCCAAATGAACTCTTACACAGAAGCTTAATAGGTAAATTGGATCAAAACAGAATACATTGTTATTGAAAGTAGGCCCTCCTCCTATAACCTCCACTCCTCTTTGCTACCATGGCCCACCCTAAGGCTGGGAAGGCAGGTGGGAATCTGCAATAATTAATCACTACTTAATTACTGAAGAGAGGCTGCTAGCTTCACAACTGCTCTGGGCGGGACCTCCCTCGACTCTGATTTCTTTGGGAATGTTCTCCCCCTACCTTTGGTATGGAGTCTCACCTCTGGTTTGTTGGCCTCACGCCCTACTTCTTTGGCCTTCTTGAACCCTGTGGTCCCTAGATATTTCAGAATTGAATGTTTAAAAATAAACTCGCGGCGGGGGCACCTGGGTGGCTCAGTCAGTTAAGCATCCAACTCTTGGTTTCAGCTCAGGTCATGATCTCATGGGTCATGAGATGGAGTCCTGCTTCCAGGCTCCGAGCTCAGCAGGGAGTCTGCTTGAAGATTCTCTCCCTCTGCCCCTCCCCCTCCACGTGCACGTGCTTTCTCTCTCAAATAAATAAATATTTAAAAAAACCAAACTCGGGTTAACTGAGGAGCTTCTGAATAACCACCATAGAACTCTAGGATTCTTTTTTTTCCCCTAAGATTTTATTTATTAGAGTGAGAAAGAGCAAGAGCCATGAGCACACACAGCGAGGGAGTGAGAGAAGCAGACTCCCAACTGAGCAGGGAGCCTGATGCGGGGCTTGATCCCAGGACTCTGGGATCATGACCTGACCCAAAGGCAGACACTTACCCAACGAGCCACCCAGGTGCCCCCAGAACTCTAGGTTTCTACAGAACATAATTTGAAAGAAAATTTTAAGTTCCATTTTTTAAAATGGCAACCCTCTACTTTCCTGAAATTGTAAACCTGTTACTGTTATATTTTAGGATTTCCCTCAACAATGCATACCGCTTTCCTTCCTGAAGAATTGCATAGGGTTTGTCAGGGTACTGTTCTATGGAAGGAGCCAATAAGAGAGCTTTAAGTTAGTGGTCATACACTTACCAGAGCAGAAATCTGTAAGAATCAGCTTAAGATTGTTCTGCTTTTATTGCTCTTTCCATGACCTTTGTGTAGAAGGAACAGATGATAGACTTAGGTGTCCCAATTTAGGTGTCCCAGCTGCTGTAGCCTGTATGGATTCTATACCTCACTAGTGTAGTGTTCCAAGAGCTGGAGGAATTAAGGTCTCTTGATAGAGCCACTGGCCTCAGGTCAATAACCTTTGTTCTAGGATGTGAGGTGGGAAATGCTAGTCAGAGGGAGGGAAAGATTGGAGATGAGCCTGCATAGCTGGGAAGTGGAAGAGGCAGGATCTAACCAGGCTGTGATACTTGAATTTAACCTCTTTATCAGCCATTTCTCGAGAACTGACCAATCTGCCTCCATTCTATGTACTATTAGTAAAGTAAGAAGAACCACCTGTGGCTGATCTAAGCTGAAAAGCGCAAGTTTATTTTAAGGATATGAAGTTGTCTTACAGAACTCAAGGACAAGGATGTAGGAACCTGGGGATGATACTAGAACCAGGATTTGGAAGACTGATAGGATTTTCTCTCATTTCTGTTTTAAGTGAGGCAGTTCAGTTAATGGATGGTCCTGTAGATCAGGAAGACTTTCCAAAACTAGGACCTGAAGTCGTCATATGAAGGTGAGGGGGTTGAGTAGAGAAGAAAGTATTTGGTTATGAAAATCTAAGGAAAACAGAGTTTCAGATCTTACTGCCGGAAAGTGTAATTGGGAGGAAAAAGAGAACTGAGGGCAGAACCATTAGATTTATCTTTATGTAGCAGTGATTTATCCAGCAGAGTAAAGTGGCATGGTTAAGAGCCACTAGACTGCTAGTTCCCTCTGTTTAAAACAGGAGACTGAGGGGCGCCTGGGTGGCTCAGTTGGTTAAGCGACTGACTTCTGCTCAGGTCGTGATCCTGGAGTCCTGGGATTGAACCGCACATTGGGCTCCCTGCTCAGCAGGGAGTCTGCTTCTCCCTCTGACCCTCCCCCCTCTGATGCTCTCTCTCTCTCATTCTCTCTCTCTCAAATAAATAAATAAAATCTTCAAACAAACAAAAAAAACCACGAGACTGAGCAAGAGTATCTGTAAGGTCTCTTCCAACTCCAAAGCTGTAAAGACTTGCTACTCAGGCAAGCATCAGCATCATCCAGGAGGGAGCTTGTGGAAATGTACAATCTCAGGCACCACCTCAGACTTACTGAATTATGGTCTGCATTTTAATATGATTCATAAATAGTTGAGTAAATTTGGTGCATCCAAGAATGGATTATTATGTGGGCATTAAGAAAAAGAGGTGTAGAGGCATCTGGGTGGTGCATTTGGTTAAGCGTCCAACTCTTGGTTTCGACTCAGGTTGTAATCTCAGGGTCATGAGATTGAGCCCCACATTGGGCTCCACACTCATTGTGGAGTCTGCTTAAGACTCTCTCCTCTCGGGGCGCCTGGGTGGCTCAGTCGGTTAAGCGTCTGCCTTCAGCTCAGGTCATTATCCCAGGGTCCTGGGATCGAGTCCCACATCGGGCTCCCTGCTCCCCTTCTCCCTCTGCCTGCTGCCACCCCTGCTTGTGCTCTCTATCTCTGTGTCAAATAAATAAAAAATCTTAAAAAAAAAAAAAAGACTCCTCTCTCTCTGTCCCTCCCCCTTGTGTGCACATGTGCCCTCTCTCCTCTAAAATTAAATAAATCTTAAAAAAAAGGTGTATGTGTATGAATTATTAAAATATATAAGAAAATGGCTGTTAAATAATGATTAATAATTTTATGATTCTGTTAAAACTGTATGTGAAAAAGTTTTAAAGAATATAAATAAAATTGAATTATGGATGATATTTTCTTTATTATGGATGTATTGTCTGAACTTTTAAAATGAGCATGTGTGTTTTTAATTTTATAAGGAAAAAAGTAAGCTATTCTCTCTTTTTGAAGTTACTTCAGATTAACACCTAGCATAGTGGTTAAAAGCAGGGACTCTGGTGTCAGCCAGAGTTTGACTCCACTATTTCCTAGCTTTTTGACATATGTCTAGAATTTGACCTCTGGAAGCCTTGGTTTTCTCATTTATATAAGAATACAATCTATATCTTAAGAGTTTGAGGTTTAAATGAGATACTGGCTGTCTGGTGTTTAGCACAGTATCTGGACATAGTAAATTCTTTTTTTTTTTTTTAATGTTTTATTTATTTATTCATGAGAGAGAGAGGCAGAGGCAGAGGGAGAAGCAGGCTCCCCGGGACTCTATCCCAGGACCCTGGGATCATGATCTGAGCCGAAGGCAGATGCTTAACCATCTGAGCCAGCCCGGCGCCCCAGGACATAGTAAATTCTTGATAAATGTTAGCTCTTATTACTATTATTATTCCCTTTTTAAAAATTCAGTTTCACACACACATCTCAAAAGCCTTCCTTTGACAAAAGAGTAGTAACAGTAGCAATTAGAAAAGAAAAAACAAAACAGACGAATGGCCTTGGGTAAGTATCAAATTGAAAAAAAAAAAAAAGATCAAAGTTTCCACAACTCATGATCACAGTGGGCAAAAGAGATGTGGATAAAAGTGCATGGTGTTAAATCTAATGCTATTATTCTGTAGAGATTAGCTGTGGATTATGTGCACATTTCTTCTTTAATGCAGATGTCTTTCATATTGTTGTCTGTCTTATTTCTTTGTGATAGGACACTTGAATTAGCTTCAGCAGAAGAGAAATGGAGGAGCCATAGAACGTTAACGATGAATTCAGGAAGACCCGAGACCATGGAGAACTTGCCTGCTCTCTATACTATTTTCCAAGGAGAGGTATACTCTTTTGGACTTAAAAACTTACCATTTGTGTTAAGAATAGTTGGGGGGTGAAAAGCAGCTGGGTTTGGAGCTCCTGTCCACTTGAGAATATGTGGAGCATCACAGTTCAAACAGGAAGGACTAGTGGAGCATCTGGCTACTATTTGTACCTCCTCTAAGCTCCAGACTCCTAACTGCATACTTGACATCTTCATTTGGGTACCTCACAGCATGTCTAATTTATGTTTTAAATATTTTATTTATTTATTTGACAGAGAGAGAACACAAGCAGGGGGAGTGGGGGAAGGAGAAGCAGGCTTCCTGCCGAGCGGGGAACCCGATGCAGGGCTCGATCCCAGGACCCCGGGATCATGACCTGAGCCGAAGGCAGCCGCTTAACCGACTGAGCCACCCAGGCACCCCTCTAATTTATGTTTTAAACTGAATTTTTTCTTTGCTTTCCTTTTTTTTTTCCCAAGAAATTTATTTTTAAAGTAATGTCTACACCTAACGTGGGGCTGGGGCTCAGACTCATGACCCCGAGATCAAGAGTCAGATGCTACACTGCCTGAGCCAGCAGGCGCCCCTGAATTTTTTATTTTCTAACCAAATCTGTTCTTTTAGTCTTTCCCATCTTAGCAGATGGAACCACTATCCTTCCAGGTACCCATGCTAAATGTCTGGGCATCATCCTTCATTTCTCCTCTTGATTTGATCTTGATTTTCCCTCTCCCTCCAGTCCATCAGCAAGTTGTACTATTGCTACGTCCCAGATATATCTCTTGAATGTATACTTCTTTATCCCTGTGGCACTCCATTAATTCAAGCTCTCCATTTCTTGCTTGGCCACTGGAGTCTCTATGTCTATTGTAATCCCTCTTCAATCTGTTCTTTCTATTGCAGCCAGAATAACATCTAAAAAACAGATTGAACATGTTGCTTTCTCACAGTTCTTCTAGGCTTTTCATTATACTTGAATTCATTCAAACTCGTTTTCATGAGCTCTACATGACTTGGCTTCTGCCTATCCAGACTGTATGGTTTTGTTCTATTCTACTCGCACACCAGCCAACACTAGCTTCCCTACCACCCTGAGCATTCTCAGCTTGCTTCCTTCTCAGGACTTTTGTACATGCTGTGTCTAACTGCCCCACTCTCCCACTACCTTCTCTTCATGTTTTAGGTCTTGACCCTAATGTCTCCTCAGGAATCGTTTCCCCAACATGAATAAATAGGCTTACCCTGTATTTGTGTACTTGTGTAATGTCTTTCTTTCTCACAGACACTAAGCTCTGTGAGGGCAGAGCCCTGTGTGTTTTGTTTGTGGTTGTAGATCTCAGTCCCAGGTAGGTGGGTAGAAAATAATAGGTGCCCATTACGTCTTTGGCGACTGAATGATCAGCCTTTGAGGAAGAAGGCATTGTATTTGGAGAGCAGACAAAACCTGGATTCCTGTCCTGGTGCTTTTACTTATTGTGTGATTCTTGACACTGTGACTTACTCTCTTTGAGTCTTGGGTTTCTCACTTGTTAAATGGAGAAAATAATTTCTTCCATAGGATTGCCATGATGGTTAAATAAGCTATCATCTATAAAAACAATGCCTGAGATAGAGTAGGAATTCATTAACATTATCTTCCTCCTCTCAGAGCAAAAGTAAAGCCAAAAAATTGTTTTCAGTGTCCTATGAGTGCCTGTAGTATTTAACAGTATCGTTCTTACTTGCTTTATGGTTGTTCATATTTGCGTTATGGTTGACAAAAGTTTCATCTTCTAATAATGGGAGGTCTTTGAGGGCAGACTTTGTGTCTGTCAGTTGGTTATAGATAATTGTGGCTCTTCACTTCTGTTAAGTCAGTCCCAACTTGTAATATAAAGTCAGTATACAAAGGATAATAAGTTCTAGCAAAGAGTAAACAATTCTGCTGTTCAGAGCCTTTGTCCTTTTTCTTTAAGGCCTGTGATGTTCCCAAAGATCAGTGAGGTACCAGGGCTCAGAAAAGGAAATGGGTAGCACTAGAGATGAAATTGATTTTTCTGATGATGAAGTTCGTTTGTCAGGTGTTGCACAGAAGGCAGAGAAGAGTGCTGTGCCCTTCACAAACTGACTCAGATTTCTGAAGTGGCTCCTGCCTGACAGCTGCTTAAAAGAGGTGGGACTTGAATTAGTGTAGGTTTTATATGTTACTGTTAAGGATGGATGGGCTAGGGTAATGTTTGGGGAGAACTTAGTAGTTCTAGCTTAGGATTTCAGGAGCACATTTTGAATAATGATGGTTTAGATATGACTGGAATTAGGGAGAGAGAAGTTGCTTGATAAATCAGAAAGAAGAAGCTGTTTTTCAGAATAGTCATCCACAAACATTTAATGAGTACCTAATATTTCAAAGAAGACTCAGTTACATTAAAATTCAAAAAAATTTGTAAGCCTAACATATGTGAGCGCTTTTACACATTCTGTGTCATTGACTCTCCAAAAAGTTGTTACCCTCTTTTATGGATAAGGGAGCTCCTCTCAAAAGTTAATTAATTGCCCAATGGTTAATAAGTAGCAAAACTGGGATTTTATTTTATTTATTTTTTAAAAAGATGTCTGTATTTATTTTGGAGAGATAGAAAGTACGAGAGTGGGAGGAGGGGCAGAGGGAGAGGGAGAGGGGAAGCAGACTCCCTTCTGAGTGCAGAGCCCCACGCTTGCTGATCTCACAACCCTGAGATCATGACCTGAGCTGAAACCAAGAGCTGGATGCCCAACCTCCTGAGCCACCCAGGTGCTCCAAACTGGGATTTTAAATCAAGTCCTCTTTCCAAGTCTACTTTCTGCTAAACTGCTCCTAGGGTTGTCCAGCTGTACGTAAGTGCATGGAGGAACCAAAAGAACTTTAAGAGAACTCTTTTAACTGAGAGGTATAGAAGGAGGGTAGATGGTAAATCTAGTTGTTCCACAGTCATTTGGTTCTCAATAACAGCATTTATCACAGTCTGTCTTGTATGATTGTTACTTGTGTATGTGTTTGTCTCCTCCACTAGAGTATGAGTTACTGGAGAGGAAGGGCCATGGTTGTCTCATATATCTTGGTAACTACTTCAAATTTATTTTAAAATAGGCTGGACATTTTTTTTAAGTGTTTTTATTTCGCAGTACCTAACATGGTATCTTGCAGGTAAGTGCTCAGCAAATGTTTGAATAAAATTGAACCCAAGCCTCTTAGGACCAATCTGCCCTGAAGAAACTGGTGGTATAGCCCATAACCTAGCAGTTCTTCTCTTAGCAGGTTCAGCAGGGCTGGGGAGCTCAGTGACTGAGTAAGTGAGAAGCCAATATTCATCCTTCTCTCATCCTCTGAGAGGTTATCTTGGTGCTGGAGTCAGTGAAGCATGGTAGCAGGTATAAGCGTAGCAGTGGGAGTTGGGATTTGGCTCAGCCCAGCCATAGCCAAAGAAATGCTGAGGGGAGATTGGTGTTGGTGAGGTGGAAATGGCATTGAACTAGAAGTAAAAAGACTTCTGTTCTTGCTACTTTCTACCTTTGTAACTTTGGACAAGTAACTTAGGTCTCTGAGCCTCCAGTTGCTCATTCACATTATGGGGATAACTAGTTTCAAGGCCAATGCAACCTCTACTCTGAAGATGGTAAATTCATTTTACCTAAGCTCTGAGTTCAGTTGAGATAATTACTGAATTTTTCCCCCTGAGTTATTTGACTAATTATTCTTGGGACACTAGGCAGACTGTGTGATCATCTACAGCAGGTGCCATTCTGTTAATTTCAACTCTGACTGCACCCTAGGAGACACAGTGATGGAAACACCTGGTACTGGAAATAGGCAAGAATGCCTTTTCCTGACTGAACAGTTGAGTGCATCCATTCTGGAGCACATTAACTTTTCCTTTTGGGAGGGGCCAAATTAAGGTCTGTTAATGGTATTTCCTCAAAAGATCATAATGTGACACTGGAGTTTCAGGATTGAAAAGTGAGATGGTCTTAATTTATAGCAGCAAGGCGAGTTGGGCTCCAAATTCCAGATGCTTCTTTTAAGTTTGTTAGATAACTATGCCCTTAATAATGTTGTTATGCAGTATGAAACACCTTAGCCGTCTAGAACTGTGAAACAAAAGTCAGTTACTAAATTAAAGCAAAAGCTGAGGCACCTGGGTGGCTCGGTCAGTTGGGTGTCCGACTTTCAGCTCAGGTCATGGTCTCAGGGTCGTGGGATCTAGCCCCGATTGGGCTCTGTGCTGGGGGTGGAGCCCGCTTGGGATTCTCTCTCTCCCTCTGCCCCTCCCCACTCCTTGCTTGCGTGCATGCACGTGCACGTTCTCTCTCTCTTTTTCTCTCTCTTAAAAAAAAAAAAGTTTAAAAGCAAAAGCCTTTAGTTGGTCCAGAAAGAAGGGATTTGCTTTTATTGTAATTAAAAATTTACAGTCTTACAACTTGCTTTGTGAACTTGGGTAAGCACTTTGTGTCTCTGGTCTTCACTTTTCCTTATTTGAAACACGATAGGATTGCACCAGCTAATCTCTGACATCCTTCCTCCAGTTCCACCTTACCTTGATTTTAAGTACTAGTATCTGCCTCATTGTACTGTTTCTTTGGGACTGTCTGGTCCCTGTCCCACTACAGCATATTCATCAGTATAAAAGAGGACTTTAGAACTTTGGTTCTTGGGGCACCTGGGTGGCTCAGTCGGTTAGGCATCTAACTTTAGCTCAGGTCATGAACTCAGGGTCCTGGGATCGAGTCCCTCTCCTGGCTCTGTGCTCAGCAGGGAGTTGGCTTCTCCCTCTCCTTCCACCCCCCCGCCATGTGTACTCTCTCAAATAAATAAATAAAATCTTAAAAAAAAGCTTTTGGTTCTTAACCCATTAATGCTGCATCATAGTTATTTCAAGTGTCCATTTAAAAATATGAGGCAAATGGAAGTTTTTGTCTCTTTCCATCCTAACATTGAGGTAATGATATTTGGTGGAGTAAGAGGCACTGGACTAGGCTTCAAGGGATCTAGGTTCTGTGCCTTGTGTCTAAATTAGTTGTGTTTCCATTAGTCACTAACTTTTGTGCATCAGTGTCTTACTAAAAAGCCACAATTTACTGAATATACATTAGGTGCCAGATATCACTGCAAGGCACTTTGTGTACATCATTTGTTATCTGCAGGAGGAAAGTGACTATACTTAGAAATTTAGGCCCTGAAAGGCAAGTTGTGTTCAATATCCCACAGCTAAGGAGTGGCAGAGCTGAGATTAGAAGCCACATCTTTCACTCCAAAGTCTGTGCTCTTTCAATACCTGTACTATTCCACCTCATCTGCAGCATGGGGGCCTACCATGTATACGTCTGAAGGTCATTCCCAGGAGCAGATAAAATGTCAAATGTCACATTGCCCCTGCATTAGAATTTTATAGTTCAAGGGAACTTGAGCAGTTCTGGTATAGTTAAGACTCACTGGGTTCAAATCCCAGCTCTGCTGCTTACTAGCTTTGAACATTGGGTAAGTTACTTAGTCTGTCCTTCAGCTTGTCATCAAATGAGAATAGTAAGAGTACCAATATCATATGGTATCACGAGGAGTATGTAAAGCACTTTGAATAGTGTTTTACACGTAGTGAGTAGTCAGTATATATTAGTGAATAGCAGTGCAGCACGGCTTGCCCTATTCACTCCTCTTCTCTTAGTTATGGTGAGGCTGAAACAGTGAGTACCCAAGATGAAACAACTAATTAAAGTCACTGAAAAAATAAAGCTTATTCTGTAAGATTATATTGAATACTTTATAAATAATAATGAATTTAGTGATAAATATGGAATGTAGTGACAGTTTTAATCCCAATCTACGGGTTGGAGGGTGGACCAGAGGATGGATGGGAGGCAGAGATAGAGTTTGGGATAATGGTTTGTTGCTGTTGTTGTTGTTTTTAATTTTAATTTTGATTTATTTATTTTTAATTAACATATAATGTATTATTTGTTTCAGGGGTACAGGTCTGTGATTCATCAGTCTTACACAATTCGCAGCGCTCACCATAGTACATACTCTCCCCAATGTCCATCACCCAGGCACCCCATCCCTCCCACCCCCCTCCACTCCAGCAACCCTCAGTTTGTTTCCTGAGATTAAGAGTCTCTTATGATTTGTCTCCCTCTCTGGTTTCGTCTTGTTTCATTTTTCCTTCCCTTCCCCTATGATCCTCTGTCTTGCTTCTCAAATTCCTCATATCAGTGAGGTCATATGATACTTGTCTTTCTCTGATTGACTTATTTTGCTTAGCATAATACCCTCTAGTTCCATCCACGTTGTTGCAAATGGCAAGGTTTCATTTTTTTTTAAATTTTTTTATTGTTATGTTAATCCCCATACATTACATCATTAGTTTTAGATATAGTGTTCCATGATTCATTGTTTGTGCACAACACCCAGTGCTCCATGCAGAACGTGCCCTCCTCAATACCCATCACCAGGCTAACCCATCCTCCCACCCCCCTCCCCTCTAGAACCCTCAGTTTGTTTTTCAGAGTCCATCGTCTCTCATGGTTCTTCTCCCCCTCCGATTTCCCCCCCTTCATTCTTCCCCTCCCGCTACATTCTTCTTCTTCTTTTTTTCTTTCTTAACATATATTGCATTATTTGTTTCAGAGGTACAGATCTGAGATTCAACAGTCTTGCACAATTCACTGCACTTACCAGAACACATACCCTCCCCAGTGTCCATCACCCAGTCACCCCATCCCTCCCACCCCACCCCACCCCCCACTCCAGCAACCCTCAGTTTGTTTCCTGAGATTAAGAATTCCTCATATCAGTGAGGTCATATGATACATGTCTTTCTCTGTTTGACTTATTTCGCTCAGCATAATACCCTCCAGTTCTATCCATGTCGTTGCAAATGGCAAGATCTCATTCCTTTTGATGGCCGCATAATATTCCATTGTGTATATATACCACATCTTCTTTATCCATTCATCTGTTGATGGACATCTTGGCTCTTTCCACAGTTTGGCTATTGTGGACATTGCTGCTATAAACATCGGGGTGCACGTACCCTTTCGGGTCCCTACTTTTGTATCTTTGGGGTAAATACCCAGGAGTGCAATTGCTGGATCATATGGTAGCTCTATTTTCAACTTTTTGAGGAACCTCCATACTGTTTTCCAGAGTGGCTGCACCAGCTTGCATTCCCACCAACAGTGTAGGAGGGTTCCCCTTTCTCCGCATCCCCGCCAACATCTGTCATTTCCTGACTTGTTAATTTTAGCCATTCTGACTGGTGTGAGGTGGTATCTCATTGAGGTTTTGATTTGGATTTCCCTGATGCCGAGCGATATTGAACACTTTTTCATGTGTCTGTTGGCCGTTTGGATGTCTTCTTTGGAAAAATGTCTGTTCATGTCTTCTGCCCATTTCTTGATTGGATTCTTTGTTCTTTTGGTGTTGAGTTTGATGAGTTCTTTATAGATTTTGGATACTAGCCCTTTATCTGATATGTCATTTGCAAATATCTTCTCCCATTCTGTCAGTTGTCTTTTGGTTTTGTTGACTGTTTCCTTTGCTTTGCAAAAGCTTTTTATCTTGATGAAGTCCCAATAGTTCATTTTTGCCCTTGCTTCCCTTGCCTTTGGCGATGTTTCTAGGAAGAAGTTGCTGCGGCTGAGGTCGAAGAGGTTGCTGCCTGTGTTCTCCTTTAGGATTTTGATGGACTCCTGTCTCACATTGAGGTCTTTCAACCATTTGGAGTCTATTTTTGTGTGTGGTGTAAGGAAATGGTCCAGTTTCATTCTTCTGCATGTGGCTGTCCAATTTTCCCAACACCATTTGTTGAAGAGACTGTCTTTTTTCCATTGGACATTCTTTCCTGCTTTGTCAAAGATTAGTTGACCATAGAGTTGAGGGTCCATTTCTGGGCTCTCTATTCTGTTCCATTGATCTATGTGTCTGTTTTTGTGCCAGTACCATACTGTCTTGATGATGACAGCTTTGTAGTAGAGCTGGAAGTCCGGAATTGTGATGCCGCCAGCTTTGCTTTTCTTTTTCAACATTCCTCTGGCTATGCGGGGTCTTTTCTGGTTCCATACAAATTTTAGGATTATTTGTTCCATTTCTTTGAAAAAAGTGGATGGTATTTTGATGGGGATTGCATTGAATGTGTAGATTGCTCTAGGTAGCATTGACATCTTCACAATATTTGTTCTTCCAATCCATGAGCATGGAACGTTTTTCCGTTTCTTTGTGTCTTCCTCAATTTCTTACATGAGTATTTTATAGTTTTCTGAGTACAGATTCTTTGCCTCTTTGGTTATATTTATTTCTAAGTATCTTTTGGTTTTGGGTGCAATTGTAAATGGGATCGACTCCTTAATTTCTCTTTCTTCTGTCTTGTTGTTGGTGTATAGGAATGCCACTGATTTCTGTGCATTGATTTTATATCCTGCCACTTTACTGAATTTCTGTATGAGTTCTAGCAGTTTTCTGGTGGAGTCTTTGGGTTTTCCACATAAAGTATCATATCATCTGCAGAGAGTGAGAGTTTGACTCCTTCTTTGCCAATTCGGATGCCTTTTATTTCTTTTTGTTGTCTGATTGCTGAGGCTAGGACTTCTAGTACTATATTGAATAACAGTGGTGATAGGGGACATCCCTGCCATGTTCCTGACCTTAGGGGGAAAGCTCTCAGTTTTTCCCCATTGAGAATGATATTCGCTGTGGGTTTTTCATAGATGGCTTTTATGATATTGAGGTATGTACCCTCTATCCCTACACTGTGAAGAGTTTTAATCAAGAAAGGATGCTATACTTTGTCAAATGTTTTTTCTGCATCTATTGAGAGGATCATATGGTTCTTGTTCTTTCTTTTATTAATGTATTGTATCGGGGCGCCTGGGTGGCTCAGTCGTTAAGCGTCTGCCTTCGGCTCGGGTCATGATCCCGGGGTCGTGGGTTCGAGCCCCACATTGGGCTCCCTGCTCAGCGGGAAGCCTGCTTCTCCCTCTCCCACTCCCCCTGCTTGTGTTCCCTCTCTCGCTGTCTCTCTCTCTGTCAAATAAATAAATAAAATCTTAAAAAAAAAATGTATCACATTGATTGATTTGCGGATATTGAACCAAACTTGCAGCCCAGGAATAAATCCCACTTGGTCGTGGTGAATAATCCTTTTAATGTACTGTTGGATCCTATTGGCTAGTATTTTGGTGAGAATTTTTGCATCCATGTTCATCAGGGATATTGGTCTGTAGTTCTTTTTGATGGGGTCTTTTCTGGTTTTGGGATCAAGGTAATGCTGGCCGCATAAAATGAGTTTGGAAGTTTTCCTTCCATTTCTATTTTTTGGAACAGTTTCAGAAGAATAGGTATTAATTCTTTAAATGTTTGTTAGAATTCCCCTGGGAAGCCATCTGGCCCTGGGCTCTTATTTATTGGGAGATTTTTGATTACTGCTTCTATTTCCTTACTGGTTATGGGTCTCTTCAGGTTTTCTTCCTGGTTCAGTTTTGGTAGTTTATACGTCTCTAGGAATGCATCTGTTTCTTCCAGATTGTCTAATTTGCTGGCATATAGTTGCTCATAATATGTTCTTATAATTGTATTCCTTTGGTGTTGGTTGTGATCTCTCCTCTTCATTCATGATTTTATTTATTTGGGTCCTTTCTCTTTTTATTTTTGGTAAGTCTGGCCAGGGGTTTATCAATCTTATTAATTCTTTCAAAGAACCAGCTCCTAGTTTCGTTCATCTGTTCTACTGTTCTTTTGGTTTGTATTTCATTGATTTCTGCTCTGATTTTTATTATTTCTCTTCTCCTGCTGGGTTTAAGCTTTATTTGCTGTTCTTTCTCCAGCTCCTTTAGGTGTAGTGTTAGGTTGTGTATGTGAGACCTTTCTTGTTTCTTGAGAAAAGCTTGTATTGCTATATACTTTCCTCTTAGGACCGCCTTTGCTGCATCCCAAAGATATTGAATAGTTGTGTTTCCCTTTTCATTTGTTTCCATGAATTTTTTTTTATTCTTTTTAATGTTCTGGTTGAGCCATTCATTCTTTAGTAGGATGCTCTTTAGCCTCCATGTATTTGAGGTCTTTCCAACTTTCCTCTTGTGATTGAGTTCTAGTTTCAAAGCACTGTGGTCCTAAAATATGCAGGGAATAATCCCAATCTTTTGGTACCGGTTGAGACCTGATTTTGTGACCCAGGATGTGATCTATTCTAGAGAATGTTCCATGTGCACTAGAGAAGAATGTGTATTCTATTGCTTTGGGATGGAATGTTCTGAATATATCTGTGAAGTCCATCTGGTCCAGTGTGTCATTTAAAGCCTTTATTTCCTTGTTGATCTTTTGCTTAGATGATCTGTCCATTTCAGTGGGGGGGGGGTGTTAAAAGTCCCCTACTATTATTGTATTATGGTCGATGTGTTTCTTGATTTCGTTATTAATTGGCTTATATAATTGGCTGCTCTCATGTTAGGGGCATAGATATTTAAAATTGTTAGATCTTCTTGTTGGATAGACCCTTTAAGTATGATGTAGTGTTCTTCCTTATCTCTTATTACAGTCTTTGGTTTAAAATCTAATTTGTCTGATGTAAGGATTGCCACCCAGCCTTCTTTTGATGTCCATTAGCATGGTAAATGGTTTTCCACACCTTACTTTAAATCTGGAGGTGTCTTTAGGTTTAAAATGAGTCTCTTGCAGACAGCATATCGATCGGTCTTGTTTTTTTATCCAATCTGATACCCTGTGTCTTTTGATTGGGGCATTTAGCCCATTTACATTCAGGGTAACTATTGAAAGATATGAATTTAGTGCCATTGTATTGCCTGTAAGGTGACTGTTACTGTATATTGTCTCTGTTCCTTTCTTGTCAATGTTACTTTTAGGCTCTTTCTTTGCTTGGAGGACCCCTTTCAGTATTTCTTGTAGGGCTGGTTTGATGTTTGCAAACTCTTAGTTTTTGTTTGTCCTGGAAGCTTTTTATCTCTCCTTCTATTTTCAATGACAGCCTAGCTGGATATAGTATTCTTGGCTGCATGTTTTTCTCGTTTAGTGCTCTGAATACATCATGCCAGTCCTTTCTGGCCTGCCAGGTCTCTGTGGATATGTCTGCTGCCAATTTAATGTTTCCACCATTGTAGGTTACAGACCTCTTGTCCAGAGCTGCTTTTTAGGATTTTCTCTTTGTCTCTGAGACTCGTAAGTTTTACTATTAGATGTCAGGGTGTTGACCTGTTTTTATTGATTTTGAGGCGGGTTCTCTGTGCCTCCTGGATTTTGATGCTTGTTTCCTTTCCCAAATTAGGGAAATTCTCTGCTATAATTTGCTCCTATATACCTTCTGCTCCCCTCTCTCTCTTCTTCTGGGATCACAATTATTCTGTTTCGCTTTATGGTATCACTTATCTCTCGAATTCTCCCTTCGTGATCCAGTAGTTGTTTAATCTCTCATTTTTTCAGCTTCTTTATTCTCCATCATTGAGTCTTTTATATCACTAATTCTCTCTTGTACCTCATTTATCCTAGCATTTAGAGCCTCCATTTTTGATTGCACCTCATTAATAGCCTTTTTGATTTCGACTTGGTTAGATTTTAGTTCTTTTATTCCTCCAGAAGGGGATTCTCTAGTATCTTCTATGCTTTTTTCAAGCCCAGCTAGTATCTTTATAATCGTCATTCTGAACTCTAGTTCCGATGTCTGTATTGATTAGGTCCCTGGCGGTCGGTACTGCCTGCCTCTTGTTCTTTTATTTGAAGTGAGTTTTTCCATCTTATCATTTTGTCCAGAGGAGAATAGATGAATGAGAGAACAAAATGCTAGAAGGATAGCAACAACCCCAGAAAAATATATACTTTCAGAAAGTGGTCGCTTTTCTGTTCATAGAATTGCTGCTATTCTTTTCTTTGATCTCCTGTTGAGTTTGTAGGTGTTCTGAATGATTTGATAACTGTCTAGCTGAATTCCTGGGACCAGACGAAATTTAGGTCTCCTACTCCTCTGCCATCTTGCTCCAGTTCCTGGGATAATGTTTTTCTGGCAGGGGTTCCGGGCCTTTCATTACTATTACCTATTACATAGACTCATCAAGCCTGTAACTTCTCCGTCTTTGGTCACCTCCACAAAAGACTCAGGGACAACTCTTTTTCTCTCTGATTACAGCTTTTTAGGTTCTGTCAGTTTTCTGTGTATTGTTTTTTTCTGTAGTTGTCTTATAAAACCTAAGACTGGTTTGGAGTTAAATAGAGCAGGCCATATCATCTGTTTTGACTTGAAGTTTAGGGAAAAGGGATGTCCTATATAATCCATCCCAAAATATTAAAGTTCTCTGTTTTGGTATTGGGGGCCTCAGTCCCAGCTAATAAGAAGTGTAACTTTATTACCAGATTTTCTGCTGTGTGTTCCGTTTCTTCAAATATCTCCTTTGCGGATTTCAGTAGGTGTAAGATTTGGACATCCCTAGATTCTGTCATACCATCTGACAACACTCCAGCCTCACCAGTGTTTTTAATATGTTCACACATACCTGCCAGTCTAAATTTCAAAAAGAACAGAAAGAATATTTGACAGAACATAACTTTTAGGGAGCTTTGCAGCATTCAGTGCCAAGTGGAAATTCAGGGAGAGTAGGTTAAATGCTATGGAAGAGAGATTCTCATTTGTGTGACATTGATTTTTTTCTTTTTTTTTTCTTTTTTCGGTCTTTATAGGTGGCTATGGTGACAGACTATGGAGCCTTCATCAAAATCCCAGGCTGTCGGAAGCAAGGTGGTAACCTGTCACTTGAAATTCAGCCCTTCTGTTCTACTGTTTTCTGTCACCCCACCACATCCTGATTATAGACTCTCTTTTTCAAACAGTAGTTTTGTTTTTGTCTTTAGTGTAGAGATAGGAATATAGATAAATGATGACAGTCCATGTTTTCGTAGGTCTTAACTCAGAAGAATGATGCTCTCTGAGTTGGTGGGGGGCTGGGTGTAGCTATTTAGGTTCACTTCTGGAACCAGCTCTTGTCTAAATTTCACCTGTGACCCTAGGCAAGACACTTGACCTCTTTGGTCTTAGGATTTGGGGTAGGGCAAGCTATTTCCTCTCTGAGGCTGATGTGAATTTTCTAGTATACGGCACATGGAATGGGAATAGTGTTGTAACCAGTACGAATATATTATATATATTATGCTTTAATTTTTCTTTTTAAAATTATAGGCATTTGTTGGACATTTCTTGAGAATTGCCTTAATATCTATAATCTTATTTGTTTCTTAAAATAATTGTGTTACATAGAAAAGACAAGTTCTACAGACTGGTGGCCTGCTCAGAGTGATTTAGCTAGGTAATGGCACAGCTAGGTCTAGAACCTGAGCCTCCTAATTCCTAGCCTAGTGAGTTTTTTACCATATCACAGTGCTAGTAGATCCAAAAACTCAACTTGCTAATTCCTCGTACTATAATAAATTAAGGAATTATCAAAAATTTTAGTGTAAAAAAATTTAATTACAAGGATATTATTAGAAAAAATATAGAATGATACTTGACTTCATAGAAGTAAACAAATTTATTTCAAAAATCATAAGCAAAGTTAAGTTGTGAAAAAGAATTTGTAGGACACATGATAAAAGACTAATAAAAAAAGGGAATGTAGGAAAAGGGGCCAAGAATATGGAAAGAATTCACAGGAGAAAGAATAGCAGTTGATCGATAAATGTCTTAAAAGATGCTCATTCTCCGGATTGATTTAAAACTAACTTAAGGGGTGCCTGGGTGGCTCAGTTGGTTAGGCAGCTGACTCTTAGTTTTGGCTTGGGTCATGAGATCAGGATTGTGGAATTGAGCCCCGTGTCCAGCTCCGTGCTCAGGGTGGAGCCTGCTCGGGATTCTCTCTCGCTCCCTTTCCCCTCCCCCCTTTGTGTGAGCTCTCTCTCTCACTCTCCAAAATAAATAAATCTTAAAAAAAAAAAAAGAACTACCTTAAATTGTGGCACATCTGTGCAATGAATACTACTTGGCAGTAAAGAAGAATGAGAATGAAGTATGGATGTATGCAACAATCTGGCTCAATCTCGGGCGCCTGGGTGGCTCAGTTGTTGAGTGTCTGCCTTCGGCTCAGATCATGATCCCAGGGTCCTGGGATCGGGCCCCGCATTGGGCTCCCTGCTCAGTGGGAAGCCTGCTTCTCCCTTTCCCACTCCCCCTGCTTGTGTTCCCTCTCTCACTGTGTCTCTCTCTGTCAAATAAATAAAATCTTTAAAAAAAAAATAAAAAAAAATCTGGCTCAATCTCCAGAGAATTATGTTGAGTGAAAAAAGGTAATCCCAAAAGGTTGCATATCTTTTTTTTTTTTTAAGATTTTATTTTATTTTTTTATTTTTTAAAGATTTTATTTATTTATTTGACAGAGAAAGAGAGAGAGAGTTCACAAGCGGGGGAGAGGCAGAGGAAGAGGGAAAAGCAGGCTCCCAGCTGAGTAGGGAGCCCTATGCGGGGCTCGATCCCAGGACCCTGGGATCATGACCTGAGCCGAAGGCAGCCACTTAACCGACTGAGCCACCCAGGTGCCCCAAGACTTTATTTTTTGACAGAGAGAGACACAGCAAGAGAGGGAACACAAGCAGGGGAGTGGGGGAGGGAGAAGCAGGTTTCCCATGGAGCAGGGAGCCCGACGTGGGGCTTGATCCCAGGACCCTGGGATCATGACCTGAGCCGAAGGCAGACGCTTAACAACTGAGCCACCCAGATGCCCCAGGGTTGCATATCTTGTAATTCCTTTTGTGTAACATCCTTTTTTTTTTTTTTTTGGCAGTTTTATTGAGAAGTAATTCTTATACCGTGCATTTCACCCAAATGTACAATTCAGTGTTTTTGGTTGTTATTTTTTTTTATATTCACAGTTTTGCAGCCATCACTACAATCTAATGTGAGAACATTTTCATGACCCCCAAAGAGAAACTTTGTACCTATTAGCAGTCACTCCAAATTACCATCCTGCCTGCCCGAGTCTTAGGCAGCCACTAGTCTACCTTCTGTCTTTATTTGTTTGCCTTGTCTGGACATTTCTTATTAAGTGGAATCATACAACATGGGGTCTTTTGTGACCGGCTTCTTTCACTCAGCATGTTTTCTAGGGTCTTCCATGCTGTGGCATGTGTCAGTACTGCAGTTGTTTATTGCCATTGCAGAATGTGGCATGCAGTTAACCAGCTCTCCAATTCTCTGATTCTTGACACCAGCTGGATATCCTACAGTTCAGTTCAGTCCTGACACTAACTGCCGAGGTAGCACCCAACTCTGCAGACTTCAGGGCTGTGTTCCACAAGACTGCCCTCACTTCAGACGCCAGGTACAAGCATCGAGTCCCCAGGTTATCCACACTTCTGGCAGACTTGGCTACACATTTCAGTGTTCCCACACCATCCCCGACCCCAGTTTCGATAATTTTGCTAGAATAACTCAGAGAACACCAGAAATGCTATACTTACTATTACAGTTAAGAAACTGGGTAAAGGGTACCCAGGTTTTCTCTGCATATTTCTTGTGACTACATGTGAATCTAAAATTATCTCAAAATAGTTTTTTAAAGTGATTTAAAACACTCATAAGATTTTTGAGATTAACAAATATTAAAGACATTGCTGTTATCCTGTATGTTAACTAACTGGAATTTAAATAAAAACTTAAAAAATTGCTATTAATGACCAATTTTGGAAATGGGTATTTCCAATAATAGTTTTACTTCCTGTTGAGAGTATAAATTGTTATAGATTTTGGCAATGCCTATTCACATTTTTAATGTGCTTCCCCTTTAATCCAGCAGTCCTTTAGTGGATTTAGTTTGTAGCATAGACTTAGATAAATTATGTACATTTGTGCAGTGGACTATGCAGATGATAAGAAGCATGATACTTTGATGCTGGTGCCTTCTTCGTTTCACCAGGAAGGATCTGTGCAAAGTTTTGATACAACTACCCCCACACTGATGCCTGACTGAAAGCCTTTGTAAGATAGCACTGGTTCTAGGAAGCATTCTTATTTCAGAGATGGTAAAGTGAGGGCAGGAAAGTGCCTCTTAGAATTGATGAAATGGGTACGTCCCAATTTACTGAAATGGAAAGATGTCCAAGGTAACACGAAAAAGCATGTTGCAGCAGAGTTTGAAGAGCATGACCCTCCCTGCCTACATTTAAAAAAAATTTTTTTAAGATTTTATTTATTTATTTATTTATTTATTTATTTATTTATTTGTCAGAGAGAGAGAGAGAGCACAAGCAGGGGGAGAGGCAGGCAGGGAGAGAAGCAGGCTCCTTGCCGAGCAAGGAGCCCGATGCAGGACTTGATCCCCGGACCCTGGGATCATGACCTGAGCTGAAGGCAGATGCTTAACCCACTGAGCCACCCAGGCATCCCATCCCTACCTACATTTTAAAGCATGTGTACATTAGCCTATGTAGTTTTTTGAATTATTGCATATGTTTAGAAGAAAGCCTAGAAGCTTACTCAACAAACTGTTAACAGGGGTCACCTCTGGAGGGTTCAGTTTGCTATGGGAGACATGGACATGGAATAGGGACTTTTTCTTTGTGCAGTTTTTTAAAACAAAATTTTTCTTTAAAAATAAATCCAACAGCTGATCTTTGGATAATAAAGCCATGCTTCTAGCCTTGGAGACTGCTGTGCCACAAATTGCATCTTGGAATTAGAAAGGGCTCACCAGTAGTTTCCAAGCTAGCAGTCAGCAATCTGTTATAAAGTTTCTCACTTTATGTTGTCTAGGATTTAATGTGAGGGAACCCATCCCGGTCCCTATAGGCAAGCATCTCTTTTGGTCTGAAGACAGATTTTCATGGTGTACTTGCCATCGCTCCCAGTACTTGAAAGTCCCATCCTTACTTGAGCCTTTATGTGGCACTTTGGGGACTGTGTGGAGATGAAAGGCCTGCCATCTCTCAGCAGTCAGTCTTCAACTCATTCGTGTCCATGCCCTGTCAGGGGATGCCTCTGATTATGGCTTCCTGCTTACATGTGATCTGTTAGTCTGACAGCTGGCGAGACAAGCCTCAGAGGGAGAGCTCAGGAAGCCAAGTAATTAGGTGGGAACTCTCTAATCCCGGTCTTTTCTGTGGGTTTACTGCATAACTCGAACAGTTGTATTTTAGCTTCTCTGCTCTCAAAGGGGGAAGATCATTAAGTCCCATGCCAAAAGGACTGAGCTATAAAATAATTCTGCTCTCCAGACTTTAACATTTTGATTCGGGAAGGGAGACTCTTGAGTTGTTTTTCTCAGCCTCCTATTCTCAGAATTTTTACCACTACTTAGTTGAAGACCCCTTCCTAGTGTTCAGATCTAAACTAGATTTTCCCCCATCTCATAGTGGTGCCTAATAAAACTCTGTGTGATGAGGAAAATGTTCTGTATCTGTTCCAGTGTGTTTTCTGACACTAACCTGTTCTCCAGCTTCCAACAGGAGGCGTCTTAATTCACTTCTGACACTATCTACCTGGAGCAGGTGTCAGATCCCACAGGTTAGAGGGGCTCAGACTCACAAGACTTCCCCTACTTCAGATGCCAGTCATAAGTCCTGAGCCACCTGGACTTCTGACTGGTGGGCTACGAAGCAAGGGTTCCCACAACCCCCTCCTCAAGTTTGATAATTTGCTAGAATGGCAAGGTATGGGTGGGGGGTGTACTCCGAGCTTACATGTCTTCTCTGGCATACCACCCTCCCAGCAAGCTGATGTGTTTACTAACCTGGAAGCTGTCTGAATCTCACCGTTCAAGAGTTTTTATAGAACTTACTCTCTAGCCCCTCCCCCTCTTTCCTGGAGACCAGTGAGGCTGAAAGTTCCAACCCTCTCATCATTTGATCTTCTGGAGACTTGGCCCATCCAGAGACCTCTAGGAGCCCTATGCTAAGTCACCTCATTAGCACAAACTCTGGTGTGATCAGAAGGGGCTTATGAATAACAAAAGACTCTCCTATCACTGGAGAGATGCCAAGAGTTATAGGAGTTCTGTGCAGGGTGTCTAGGAACCAGGGACAAAGACCAAATATATTTTTGCATTATAGCACATCTTTGCTGTCCAATAATGTAGCCACTGACTTTTAACTTTGTTTATTTTAATTTAAATTTAAACTTAAAACAGCAACATGGCTAGTGACTGTCATAGTGTCAATGCAGTTTTTTTATGAAGTTCTTTTTTTTTGCTCCACTATCCTCTACCCCACCAGCACATGAAATTTTGGGATCAGAGATTGTTCAATGTTATACTTTTAAAATGTCTTGCTTATGGTAGAAGCACAAATAATTTTACTTCGTGGAGCCCAACACAAGGGCTTGAACTCATGACCCTGATATCAAGCCCTGAGCTGAGATCAAGAGTCAGACACTTAACCGACTGAGCCACCCAGGCACCCTGAAGCTCAAATGTTTTTAGCAGTGTATTCAGTTTAGCAAATAATTATTGAATTTTATTATCTGGTCACTATGTTAGGTGGGAACAGAGAGATAAGAAAACAGTCCCTGCTGCTCTCAGATTGTTCATAGTCTAGAGATATGAACAAATTACAATGTGGTGTAATAATATAAGTGAAGTTGTAGTTATCCACTGAGCTGTGAAATGTTGGGGCCTAGAACAGTACCTGAGGAATAGTGGGTGTTAAGTACATTTTATTAAATGAATAAATTCTAGTCCCAGCTCTGCCATTTATTGGCTTTTGACTTCCAGTTGCTTTGAGTCTTTGAGTAAGACTTGAGCCTTAGTTTCCTTATCTGTGAAATGGGAATGATGTGCATATTTTTGAGATTCTTGATTGGCAGGATCATGTCTTACTTCTCCTTGAATCCATTTTTGCCTATAATATTGTGGATATTTAGTAACTTTTGAATGAATCTATAATCCCAACAAGATAAAGGGTGTGAAAGCACTTTAATTTGTGGATTTAGATTATTGTCATACACCATTGATTGGTGATAACTTATTTGAAAATTCTAGAAAGGGAATTCAGATCCCCCAAAGATAAAGGGGACCTTTTATTTTGACATTTTTGGGCTGTAGCTGTCCTCTAGTGGTTTATAATTTTCACCTCTTTATGGTCAGTGGGAGTTGTAAAAGAAATTAAGGTTGAACAGCACATTTGGGAGAGTATTTTTAAGGGAACAATAATAGGCTACCTCTGTTTGTTTGTGTTTTATATATGGTGATTGAGATGCTAGCTCTTTCCAAGTTATCACAATTTATTTTCTTCTTTTACTAGCAGACACTTGGATGGGATTCAGTCCGTTTAAGTGTCCTGTTGGGTTTACTGAATGTGATGATGGACTTAATATGCCCTTTGGTCATTTATGGCTTCATGTCAGAAATCCAGGCACAAACTGCTCTGAAGAGCTCCCTTCCATGTAGATGGACAAGCAAAGCATTTTCATTATTTCTGTTCATTTTGGAGCATATGCTGGAGCAGAATTAGATGTGTTTCTACTACTTGTAGATGAGACCATCTTTCTTTTTTTTTTTTTAATTTTTTTTAAAGATTTTATTTCTTTGATAGAGAGAGACACAGCGAGAGAGGGAACACAAGCAGGGGGAGTGGGAGAGGGAGAAGCAGGCTTCCCGCTGAGCAGGGAGCCCAATGCGGGGCTCGATCCCAGGACCCTGGGATCACGACCTGAGCCAAAGGCAGATGCTTAATGACTGAGCCACCCAGGCGCCCCTTTCTTTTTTTTTTAATTGAAAAGATAACACAGATCAATAATAAAATTGGAGAAATATCAGTATGTTGTAGAAGACCCTACAGACTCATATTTGAATTGCAGTTCTTTATTAGCTTTGTGATCTTGCACAATGTATTTATCATCTACTGTATTTCCTCATGTGAACCTACATCACAGGGTTGATATAAAGATTAAATGAATGGGTGGATGTACTGTATTTAGTGAGGTATCCAGCACAGAGTGAGGGGGCCTCAAATGTGTTATTTGGTGCCCTCTACCTTATTCACTTAATCCAACTGTGGGTAGTTTATGTGGGTAGCAGTGAAATACCTTCCAAGAATATAGACTGTCCGAGAATGCAACTGGTGATAAATCCCCCATACAGAGTATGGGATTAGCCATAGATAGAAATATACCAGATAATCGCCTGTAACTCTGTGACTAAAGAGATGAGAGCACTCTTGAGACGGTAACAAGCTAATCTGGGTGTGATTCCAGAGAAAAGGGATTGGAATGAAATTATAATTTAGGAGACTGAAATCTAATTGACTGTATCATTCTATCTAGGGGGAGATTATGTGAACAGGGTGGGTTGTCAGGCTGGAACATAGTAAAAGAAAGCCTGAGAATCTGAAGTTGGCAGTGTTTGTCTTGCCTTTATTGAGAGCAGAAATGAATCTGATGCTAGGAACTAGAGAGAGATGGATTCTTTTATGAGGAAGTGATAGTCCATTAAACCTGTGGACTGGAAACTTATTTTAAATCATGTGTCTCCATTTTGTTCTGATTCTGTGTTGAAGCAATTTCTGATCACTTACCCAATTTTTTAGGTATTTGATACCTAAAAACAGTGAGTAGTCTATTAGGCAAGGACTGGGAATTTTAAAAAGTATCCTTGGGATGCCTGGGTGGCTCAGTTGGTTAAGCGTCTGCCTTTGGCTCACATCATGATCCCAGGGTTCTAGGATCGATTCCCACATCATGCTCCTTGCTCGGCAAGGAGCCTGCTTCTCCCTCTGCCTGCCACTCCCTCTTCTTGTGTGTGTGCGTGCACTCTCTCTCACAAAGAAATAAATAAATCTTTAAAAAAAAAAGTATATTCTCTGTCGTAAATTAATAAATTGGTGAATTGTGTCTGTCCCTGTACCAATCACTATATTGACCATCAGGTTAATATATTTTATTTTATTTATTTATTTTAAAAGATTTTATTTATTTGAGAGAGAGTGCGTATGCATGTGAGAGCACAAATGGAAGGGGGAGGGGCAGAGGTAGAGGGAGAAGCAGACTCCCCGCTGAGCAGGGAGCCCCACACAGGCTCGATCCCAGGACCCTGGGATCATGACCTGAGCTGAAGGCAGATGCCTGACCCACTGAGCCACCCAGGTGCCCCTGGTTAATGTATTTTAGTATGTAAGTTTACATTTGCAGACTCCTACATATATTTGTATCTTCAGTTCATATGCCTCCTCTGAGCTATGGACTTAAATATCCAACTGCCCACCTGACATTTGCCTTCAAGGCTGAGGGCTAGACCATTTCCCTTATTTAATTCACCGTGTAAGCTAAGGTCTTTTGGTAATAAGCCATTAATGTCTCAGCTATAAAAATCTTGCACCCTGGCATAACTATTTTTATATTCTCTTTTGGTCTGTTCTATATGAGACATAGTTTTACAACTCAGTTGTAGTGTACATATCATTTTCTATTTCGCTTTTAAGATACTGTTATGATTAAAAATATTGCATGCATATTATAGAAAAATAAGGGGAAAGATTCCAAAGGAATTATATGATACTACTACCACACAGATAGGCGCTATCAACATTTTGGTATATTTTTTATAAGTCACATGTACATAAAACTTAACGTTGAGTTTAAGTTTATACTCTCTATATATGTATTTTATAGTTTTTTACACTTAATGAGCCTTAAACATTTCTCCATCTTTTCACATACTTTTGTAAACATTTAAACATTTGTCTATCATCAGTTGTACCACATGATCATTTTAAAGTTCCAGTTTTTCACTACTAATAATGCCATATTGAACCAGGAATGATGCCCAGACCAAAGAATATCCTACTTTGAGATCAGGTGGGAGGACAAATGGTTAATGCCATTATTTCCTTGTTTGTGGTACAGACCTTTTGTTTCAGGATAGAAAAGAAATTCAAGTATTATTAGATTCAACGTTAATTTCCTTCATAACTTTCATTAGCAATAGAGGAAAGAAGTGAATTTTTGAATGAGAGGACAGTTGCAGCCAAAAAATGCCAAAGTGCAAGGTTTCCCTTTCCTTTAGGGCATCTGAATTTCCTCTTTAAACTTTTAGGCTGCTCTGCCCGTTACACCATCCTGGGGGCGGGGGCGGGGGTGCCCACAGCTTCGCAGGTTTTATCCAATTTGGAGATTACGTGATGTGGTCTAAGATTAAAAACACAGGTTTTATGATGTATATAACACATTTTGGAGGCCCCAGAGTTATTCATAGAGATAGGCTGTCAACCTCCAGAATGAGCTGCAGTAGGTATGTGAGCCCCAGTGACCCTGGTCAGAGCAAGCAGTGACTTCCAACAGGAGCTCCAACAGAGGGCAGATACTTCTCATCACAGATACGTGCCTGCTGTGCCGATGTCCTTGTGGATGCACGCATGTGAGAGCGAGCTTGAGAGAGAATACAGGCTCATCATTCCCCCACGCAATTTAAGGGAGGGCAGGTATTTTAGATGTAACTCTTTGACTTAATCGTTTTTCTCTAGTTTACATTCCTGGTTTATGTTCATTCAAAATAATTGTATGTTGTATTTATTTTCCCCAGAATAGAGATAATTTTCTCTATTATTGAAACACTTGAAAATAAAAAAATTAACGTGTAATCCTGTACCCTAGGATAACCATTGTTACAGCATTTTGGATCATTCTTTCTGATTTTTAAAGTCTTTTTTTAAAATTTAAATTCAATTAGCCAACATACAGTACATCATTAGTTTCAGATGTAGAGTTCAGTAATTCATCTGTTGCATATAACACCCAGTGCTCTTCACATCAAGTGCCCTCCTTAATGCCTGTCACTCAGTTACCTCAACCCCCACCCACCTCCCCTAAAGTCTTTTTTAAGCATTTGTAATCATACTGTATACAATTTTTTTGTAAAGATTTTATTTATTAGACAGAACATGAGGGTGGGGGGAGAGGGGGAGAGGGAGAAGCAGACTCCCCACTGAGCAGGGAGGATGACACAGGGCTCAGTCCCAAGACCCTGGGATCATGACCTGAGTGGAAGGCAGACACTCAACCAACTGAGCCACCCAGGCCCCCCCGCCTTTTTTTAAAGATTTTATTGAGAGAGAGAGGGAGAGAGAGAGAACGTGGGGGGGGAGGGGCAGAGGGAGAGGGATACCGCATATAATTTTCTGTTGTACTTTTGTTATTTACATGAGAAAATGCTGGTTGTCTTCAGTGCTTGACACAGAGTAGGCAGTCAAATATTTACTAAAGAATGAATTATGGACATATTCTTATATAATCTTTTGAGCATCGTTTTTTAAAAAATTCTTTAGAAGATTTTATTTGAGAGAGCGGGCAAGAGAGAGCACGAGTGGGGTGGGTGGGTGGGGCGGCGGGCGGCAGAGGGAGAAGCAGACTCCCCGCTGAGCAGGGAGCCCAACTTGGGGTTCAGTCCCAGGACCCTGAGATCATGACCTGAGCTGAAGGCAGATGCATAACGGAGTGAGCCACCCAGGTGCCCTTAGTTTGTTTCTAATTTTTTCTGTCTTCAAAAATACATTGAAGGGGACAGAAACACAATTGAGAAATGTTTTGGCTATTCTCACTGTGGGGTGCAGGAAAATCTAGCTTCCCCAGGGCTATATCAGGTGCTCAGATTACACCCTCAGGGCTTTGTGTCTTACCTCTGGCCAACTCTTGCCACCTGGTGGTAAAGATGGGCATTGGTAAGTTTTTGTAGTTTATTATCCTGACAAATATCTTGAAAAAGATGAATTGATTTAGCTAATCACTCAATGGGATGAAGTATCTTGATTGATTAAGATTGTGTCATGTGCCCACAGTTGGGGGTTATGTCAGCTTCAACCAAATCACATGGACCAGATTTATTTTAGAAAGTAGGGAAGGTGGGGCACCTGGGTGGCTCAGTCGTTAAGCATCTGCCTTCTGCTAAGGTCATAATCCCAGAGTCCTGGGATCGAGCCCCGCATCGGGCTCCCTGCTGGGCGGGAAGCCTGCTTCACCCTCTCCCACTTTCCCTGCTTGTGTTCCTGCTCTCTCTCTCTCTCTCTCTCTCTCTCTCTGTCAAATAAATAAATAAATAAATCTTTAAAAAAAAAAAAAAAGAAAGAAAATAGGGAAGGTGATGTTGATTAATACTTTAATAATTTTATTCATAAAAATCCGAAATTATCTATTAAAAAAAAGGGAAGGTGGTTCTCCCAGGAAAGGACTTTGGACAGACAGGAAAAGGACATCTATTATAAATATTTTAAAAATTATTTAATAACTAATCTATCATTTAACTTTTAATTAATTTTATTAAATATTTTTACCACTCTTGTTAGTGATTGCTAAATGATTTCTAAAATTTTATACTAGCCTTAGCAATATTTATTTTACTATGCTCTCACCCATGCATATTATTTTCTAACCATGTTGTTAATAGATTAAAAATGGCACCTTGTTTAGATTTTCTCTTTTCACTTAACATTTATCATAATTATTTTCTGTAATTGTAATTTAATTGGCTGCTTACTCTTCCATTTGATTGATTTACCATAGTTTACCAAGCTAATTTTCCAATTATTGGTCATTTAGATTGCTTATAGTTTTTTTTTAAACCTTTGTAGGTAATAATACTACAAGATTTTTATATACCCATAGGTTTTTGGGTTTTGCCTCTGTTAAGTTTTTTCTTTTGGAAAAATTCTAATGATATTCTTGCATCAAGGGTATAAATATCTTGGGGCGCCTGGGTGGCTCAGTCGTTGAGCATCTGCCTGTGGCTCAGGTCATGATCCCAGGGTCCTGGGATCGAGCCCCGCATCAGGCTCCCTGCTCAGCGGGAAGCCTGCTTCTCCCTCTCCCACTCTCCCTGCTTGTGTTCCCTCTCTCGCTCTCTCTCTCTCTCTCTGTCAAATAAATAAATAAAATCTTTTTTTTAAAAAAAGGTATAAATATCTTGATGCCCTTGCTTTTAAAGACTTTCACTGACTTGTGTTTTTACTAATGTGTTGTTCTTGTATCACATGTTTGCTAACATTGAGCATTATTTTTATTTATTTTTTTATTTTTTATTTTTTAAAGATTTTATTTATTTATTTGAGAGAATGAGAGAGAGAGAGCATGAGAGGGGGGAGAGTCAGAGGGAGAAGCAGACTCCCTGCCGAGCAGGGAGCCCGATGCGGGACTCGATCCTGTGACTCCAGGGTCATGACCTGAGCCGAAGGCAGTCGCTTAACCAACTGAGCCACCCAGGCACCCGAGCATTATTTTTAAAGAATATGTGTTGATTAAGTACAAAAAGTGATCTCAAATTGTCTTAATTTACAGTTTTATTTATTTATTTTTATTTTTTTTTTTTTTTAAAGATTTTATTTATTTATTTGACAGAGAGAGACAGCGAGAGAGGGAACACAAGCAGGGGGAGTGGGAGAAGGAGAAGCAGGCTTCCCGCTGAGCAGGGAGCCCGATGCGGGGCTCGATCCCAGGACGCCGGGATCATGACCTGAGCCGAAGGCAGACGCTTAACCGACTGAGCCACCCAGGCGCCCCTGTCTTAATTTACAGTTTTAAATTAACAGACATTTTTCAGTGAATCCTCAACTCCCATCTTTTCCTTACCTCATTATTTAGAGTATAAATGCCAGATATACCCTTTGCTTTATTTCATTTCTTCTTGTACCCAGGTCTGGTCCATCGAACTCACATGTCATCCTGTCGTGTGGATAAGCCCTCTGAGATAGTAGATGTCGGAGACAAAGTGTGGGTGAAGCTTATTGGTCGAGAGGTAAGGTTCTGTACAACTTTCATGTTGTTAGAAAGACTGAGGAAAAGCTGGGGGGGCAGTGTTGGTATTTTATGGTGGCGAATGTGTATATGTTGTTAACTGTGGCTGATGATCTTATTTTTGAATCCTGCCACTGTATTCTGTCCTGAATTGAAACCTTCTGGCCAGCTGTCCTGTAAACTCAGAAGGGATGTGGTGTAAACTATAATAAGTGCGGTGCAATAAGTACATGTTTATAGAACTTTCCTCCGTGAAGTTTATGTTTCCAAATTTTATGAAGTTTCCAAGTGGTAGGTGGAAAAAAAAAAAAGAACCAAAAAGAGAGAAGAAAACTTAATTTATGGGACTAGTCTTAATCATAAATTTCAAAGAATAGCTGCCCGGTACATTTCAGTTTGGACCAAAACAATAAAAAGACAGAGTTTATCGTTATTGCTCCTAATACCTGGCACCATGCAGTGTGAGGCAAGTGAGAGAGGTTTGAAGGATGCTCTTAACAGCATCTCACTTGAGGGCATGAGGGTTGTAGATGTGGGCAGCCTGTTCTTGTACCAGAGACTGGCAGGGGAGACAGGTCTGAAAGAGATACTATTTGAGTGCTTAATATGTACTAGTCTGAGGGATATAAGAGTGAGCCAGACCTAGGTGACCTCAGCTGTTATGGAGCTTATATAGAATGTAACTGGACAAGACAAATATAAAAGTAAGCAAACATACGTATAAAATAATTGTGATTGTAATTATAATTGTAAATTGTAATAAGTGCCATAATGGGCTCAAGCAGTATCAGCGGTAGATTTAGATGAAGTGGTCAGGAATAGGCTCTCTGTGGAAATGATTTGTGAGCTGAGACCTAAAGGAAAAGGCACTGGTCATGTGAAAAGTTAGGATAAGCATATTCCAAGCAGGGAGAATAACTAATGCAGAGACCCTGAAGTGGAAACGGGCGTCAGATGTTGGAGGAAGCAAAAGACCAACATGGCTAACAATTGCCTTCATGTTTAAAAATGCACTAGATCAAGTCCAAAAGGGGATCTAGTCTAGTCTGGAATGTTTGGGAAACACATTCTGGGCTCATGGATCTCTGAACCCATCATTATGCTGAACTTACATGGAAAAAACAGCTTTTATTTTCTGCCTGGTTACCTCCACAGGCCTTGAATTTCTGACAACCATTTCTGCCTTTCCTCCCCAGAAGGACAAGAATGAGATAAAAACAATTTCCTGAAGTTATTCTGCCACAAGATCTATTTATAATGCTCATTAGTACCCCCAGTGTTCCTAGTACAGGACCTCAGCCATTAGAGAAGCTCAGTGTTTGTTATGATGATAAAAGCTTTGATGCTTAGTTAGATAATTTTACACCAGCAGTCTAAATGGTGTACTCTTAGCTGTTGGTGACTTTGCTTTTGTCTTTACAGATGAAAAATGATAGGATAAAAGTGTCCCTCTCCATGAAAGTTGTCAACCAAGGGACTGGGAAAGACCTCGACCCTAACAACGTTATCATTGAGTAGGTAAAAGGTTTGGAAAGGCTACAATCCTACTTCTCAAACCACAGAATGCTGTAGTGAATCAGACTGACCTAGGAACTCTACCATTTATAGTCTGATATAGATGAGTTATGTAGCCCTTGTGATCCTTGGATTTCGATAACACCATACTGCATAGAGTTCTAAGATTGGATGCTCACATGCAAAGCATAGAAATGCTCCATCAGTGGTTTTGTTTCCTTCCCCTTATTCTTTGTCTGCCCTTTAACTAGTTAGCCAACAGGCATTCATGAAGCACCTGCTACTTGTCTCTCTCCTAGCACAGGGGCTCAAAAAAAGACCATGTGGAAGAGTAGGGTAATTTAGAAGCAACTCCAGTAGGGTTTAATGCATCTTGGGATAACTGTGTTCTGAATATGACATCTTACTTTCATTGGCTCTTCTGACCTTTCATTTAGGAATGGAAGATTAGCTATACATGTAGGCTAATATCTGGTGATATAAGGAATTTGCTGTCTGTCTCAAAGTCTTTCTTGAATTTATGCCAGTGATTTCTGATCAGGGGTTCCTAGCTCCCTAAGGTTCCGTGAAGGGTTTCTGAACTGTTTCTAGTGTTTCAGAAAACCAACCAAAATCATGCATTTACCTTCAGGTTAACCGTGACTTTATTGTATTGCTTTTGATGTTAAAATATCACATTGTTTATCTCATGCTAATCAGGTGCTCTCAGTGGCAGTCACGTTATTGATTATTTTGTTTTTTTAAAGATTTTATTTATTTATTTGAGAGAGAGAGAGAGCATGAGAGGGGGGAGAGGGGGTCAGAGGGAGAAGCAGACTCCCTGCTGAGCAGAGCCTGATGGCAGGGGTCATGACCTGAGCCGAAGGCAGACGCTTAACCGACTGAGCCACTCAGGTGCCTCAGTTATTGATCAATTTAAAAAACAAGAAAAAAATAAATGTTTGAGTGGGATCTTGGTGGGGAAAAGTTTGGAAACCCTTATGTTTATAGTTCTAAGCAAAATCACTGTGGATACAAAGTAATTTTACCTAAAAGGGAGGGCATTGATATTGGATACATACTTTGTGCCAGGCATTATGCAAGGCAGTTTATGTACATTTGTGTGTCTGATTCTCATAACCTCCAAAGTGGGTATTATCTCCATTTTACTTTATATTCTTAGTTTCTTTCTTTCTTTTCTTTTTTTTAAAGATTTTATTTTTTTGACAGAGCACAAGCAGGGGAAGTGACAGGCAGAGGGAGAAGCAGGCTCCCCACTGAGCAGGGAGCCCGATGCAAGGCTCAATCCCAGGACCCTAGGATCATGACCTCAGCCAAAGGCAGATGCTTAATCGACTGAGCCACCCAGGCACCCCCCCACCCCTTTTTTTCCTAAAGATTTTATTTTTGGGCACCTGAGTGGCTCAGTCGGTCGAGCATCTGACTCTGATTTCAGCTCAGGTCATGATCTCAGGGTCCTGAGATCCACCCCCATGTTGGGCTTCCTACTCAGGGTGGTGTCTGCTTGTCTCCCTTTCCCCCTCTCCCTCTGCCTCTCCCCATGTGTGTACTCTTTCTTTTTCTCTCTCTTTCTCTCTAAAATAAGTAAATAAATCTTAAAAAAAAAAAAAAAGATTTTATTTTTAAGCAATCTCCACACCCAATGTGGGGCTTGAGCCCACAGCTCCAAGATCAAGAGTTGCATGCTTCACTGACTGAGCCAGCCAGACATCCCTATATTCCTAGTTTCTTTTTTTTTTTTTTAAAGATTTTATTTATTCATTTGAGACACAGAGATACAGAGAGAGAGAGAGAAAGCATCAGCAGGGAGAGAGGCAGAGGGAGAGGGAGAAGCAGGCTCCTCGCTGAGCCAGGAGCCCGATGTGGGGCTCGATCCCAGGACCCTGGGATCATGACCTGAGTTGAAGGCAGATGCTTAACCATCTGAGCCACCCAGGCGCCCCTATATTCCTAGTTTCTATCTTGATGCTTGGTGATAAGTAATTTCCCTGTGGTTAATGACAAATTATAGTGGGTCAAGGATCTGAACTAAGACATTGAAGCTAGGGCCCTTTTTACCACATGAGGCTTCTAGCTGTTGCATGTGACTTAGAGTTTTTCCATATTTCTGTAGTTTCATCTCTAAATATTGACATGTTTGTAAATCTGATTATTGACAAAACACCTTTCAGTTATAGTAGAAATGTTTTATAACTCAGAGCTCAGTAATATTATTTAAGTCTGGCATTTACTGATTATATTATAATAAATTGCTTCTGCTCCAAAGAATCCTGTGCTATGTACATATGACTCATTAAAAAGCAATGGAATTTCCCAAAGTCACCCTTGTAGGGGTAAAATGTAAAACAAGTAAAATAAAAGCTTCTTCTCTGTCTCAAAACAAGGGTAGAGAAGGGAAAAGGCTCCCTGGTTTTGGGCCGTATAGGTCTCTATGTATAGGCTATTTCTAGTAATAACCAAGTGGCCAAACAGTAACTTTTGTTGTAAACTATTTCTAGAGCTGCATCCAGGAAAGAAGCACGATATAGTGGAATGATGAGAGGTTTTAGAGTTAGATGTAAATCAGAAAGAGTCCTAGTTCTGCTGAAAACTAGTATATGACCTTGAGCAGACGCCTCTTCTCTGACTCCTCCCTCAGCTTCTTACTATCAGTTGGAGGGTATGATGCCTATATCTCAGAAATGATGGAATGATTTAAATACAGGCTTGTTTGTAAAGAGCCAGATTAGTGTCTAGTCTATAGTAGAATCTTAGTGTATGGTAGCTACTTGTAGTTACTGTTTTAAAAGATCTCTTTGTTTTTCTTCTGTGATTATCACATCTTTTCTTTTGAAAGAATATATAAGACCTGGGAGAACAAGGGGACACAGCTCTTTCTTATCTCCCAGAGTGCCTGATGTGTAACAGTTGTTAGTTTGTGCTTTCATTTACTCATTTATTCAACAAATATTTTTTTCGGTTCATATTCCATATTAGGTTCAATGGCAATACCAAGTTTTCTGTTTAAGGGCCTTACTGCCTAGTGTAATGAGATAATTATGCAGATCACTTTAATATAAGGCAAATGTAATAAATGCTAAAAGAGTAGGTTAAAGAAAGGGTTCTAGGAATTAGCTTGAAGAGGATGAGTTGATTTCAGGCCCCGATGGCTAGAAGAGAGGTGGCATTTGAGCTAGTTCTAGAAGAATGGATAAGATTTTGTCAGGCAGCAGGGGAAGGAATGGTATTCCCAACAGAAGAGTGATTTAAGGAAAGGCACTAGGCAGGAAAGCCCAGGGCACATTTAGGAGTCCTGTTTTAGGAAAGAGGAGGGTACAGTCAAGTACTAGAATGTAAGACTTGAAAGGTGGTATGTTGGAGTGAGATTGTGGAGAGCTTTGACTTTGACTGTCAGTCAAAGAGCGTTAATTTTTTAAAAGCCCTGGGGCACCTGGGTGGCTCAGTCAGTTAAGCATTTGCCTTCAGTTCAGGTCATGATCCCAGGGTTCTGGGATCAAGCCCATCGGGCTCCCTGCTCAGCGGGGAGTCTGCTTTTCCCTCCTCCCCGCTTGTGCTCCCTCTCGCTCTCTCTCTCAAATAAATAAATAAAATATTTTTTAAAAAAAATTTTTAAAGCCCTTGAGGGGGGAGAGACTCCTGATCAGATTAATCTCTCCTTGTACACCATTCTCTGACCTCACCCTGTTATGCTCAGTGTCTTAGTGCTGTCTCCAGCTATCCACAGTTTGTCAGCTGCCTTTCATTTTCCATCAATATCTGTCTTACATTTCATCCCCCCAGTCCCAGAGTATTAAAGGGAATCTGTAAATGGAAAGGGGAAAAGGCAGTTTCCAGGTCGGTTTAGCCAGCATAGCATAGTCTTTTAGAAGAGTGTTTGTGGTTCACCACTATAATTATTCATCTGTATGTCTCCCTCCACTGCTAGACTGTAAGCTCCTTGAGAAGGACCGAGTTCTGCCTTTTTGACACACTTACTCATCACTGGTACTGGTGCTTGCAAGTAAGAGTTGAACTGAACAAAAGAAAGGTTAATTCAACTATGTGCCCTGGATGGATTGGAGGAGAAAACTTGGTACTATGTAGACGCAAAGTAGTGAGGCCTAAACCAGCATGGCAGTGAGCACAGAAAAGGGAGACAGGCAAGTGACACATTTGTTGAGCTGAGTATCGGGTGGGAGTTATGATGTGGCTTGTCACATGTTAGAACCCACAGAATATTGGAATTGATTATAATGAGGGCTTGTTTAAGCTGTAACTCATAGCCACTTGAAACTCAGCTCCACAGATAAGGATATCTGAAAGCCATGGAGTTTGAGACTTGCTCAAGTTATATCCCCAAGATCCTGCCGTGGTTTTTATTTTTTTATTTATTTTTTAAAGATTTTATTTATTTATTTGAGGGAGAGAGAGAGTGAGTACACAGAGGGAGAAGAGAAGCAGATTCCCTGCTGAGCAGGGAGCCCAATGTGGGACCCAATCCCAGGACTCTGAGACCATGACCCAAGCTGAAGGCAGATGCTTAACCGATTTGAGCCACACAGGTGCCCCTTCTCTACTTTTTTTTAAAAATTATTTTATTGTGGTGAGAACACCCAACATGGGATCTACCCTCTTAACAAATTTTTAAGTGTACAATATAGTATTGTTGACTAGGTACAATGTTGTATAGCACAGCTCTAAAATTAATTCTTCTTGTTTAACTGAAACTTTATGCCTGTTGATAAGTAACTCCCATTTCCCTCTCTACCCACCCCCCACCTTGGTTTTTCTTACTCAAGCTTTATTTTTTGAAAGGACCCTCTCCCATGACCCATACCAGACAGTTGACCCCCTGTCCTTTGAATAAGATTATGCTAGGGCAAAACCTGGGGATTTGAGCAGACATTTTCAAAACTTAAATCATATGCTTGTCTGCACTGTCCCACTGGGTAGCCACTAAGTTACATATGGTTACATATGGTCATTATTACTATTTTTTAAAATTTTTATTCAGGGGCGCCTGGGTGGCTCAGTCATTGAGCATCTGCCTTTGGCTCAGGTCATGGTCCTAGGGGCCTGGGATCAAGCCCCGCATCAGCCTCCCTGCTCAGCGGAAGCCTGCTTCTCCCTTTCCCCCTGCTTGTGTTCCCTCTCTCCCTGTGTCTCTCTCTGTCAGAAAAATAAATCAAATCTTAAAAAAAAAAAAAGATTTTATTCATTTATTTGTTAGAGAGCGAGAGAGAGAGACAAGCACGGGGAGTGGCAGGCAGAGGGAGAAGAAGACTCCCCACCAAGCAAGGAGCCCGATGCGGGGCTTGATCCCAGGAACCCGGGATCACGACCCAAAAGGCAGACGCCTAACTGACTGAGCCACCCAGACATCCCTACATATGGTTATTTAAATGTAAATGAAAATTAAATAAAATTTAATCCAATTCCTCAGTTACACTAACCACATTTTAAGTGCTCAGTAGCCACAGACCTAAATATTAGTCAACAGTACAGACATAAATTTATAGAACTTGTCCATCATTGTATTCTGTTGGACATTGGTATGCTAGATGGCTTGCGTACTGCTCAGATACAGAAAAAAAATAAGACATAGACTTTATTATCTTTTTTTTTTAAGATATAATTTATTTGAGCGAGAGAGCATGAGCAGGGGGAGGGGCAGAGGGAGAGGGAGAGAGAATCTCAAGCAGACTCTGTACTGAGCTTGGAGCCCGATATGGGGCCTGATCCCAAGACCCTGGGATCATGACCTGAGCCAAAATCAAGAGTTGAATGCTTAACCGACTGAGCCACCCAGGCACCCCAGACATAGTCCTTATCTTTGAAGGCCTGTTCATGGTACAGCGGGTGAGCCAAAATGTAAACAAATCTAACAAAATGACGAGAGAGTAAAATGCTGTGGGAACACAAAAGAGTAATTAACTCTGCCTCTGGTGGCAGGGAACACTTTAGAGAAGATGCAGTGTGTGAGCTGAACTGAAGAGGGACCAGGACAGAATATGGAGTATCTTGGTCTTTTGTGTTTCCTCTCTTAAACCAGTGTATCCCATGAAACTGGTGGCTAAAATACGTGAGATGGGTAGTTCTGTTCTGCGTTGATGTCATCCTGCATTTCTCTGGGTACTGTGGCTTTTTTGGCAAAATAGTTCTGTTTTTGCTGGACTCTATAGAGACTTGGTGAATAGTTGGAAAAGCTTAGGTGAAGTCAGAGTTCAAAGTTAAAGAGGTTCAGGTAAAGAAAAAATATTTGGGGTCAAGAGCACAGAATTTTTTTTTTATAAAGATTTATTTATTTGAGAGAGAGAAAGAGAGAGTGAGTGGAAGGGGCAGAGGGACAGAGAGTATCAAGCAGAGTCCCTGCTGAATGCAGAGCCCAATGCAGGGCTCGATCCCATCGCCCCGAGATCATGATCTGAGCCAAAACCAAGAGTTGGATGCTCAACCGACTGAGCCACCCAGAAGCCCCAAGAGCATAGAAATTTCAACAAACATTTATTTATTTATTTATCCTAACTAATTAATTAATTAATTTATAAAGATTTTATTTATTTGACAGAAAGAGAGCACAAGCAGGGGGAACAGCAGGCAGAGGAAGAAGCAGGCTCCCCATTGAGCAGGGAGCCCGATGTGGGACTTGATCCCAGGACTCTTTGATCATGACCTGAGCCAAAGGCAGATGCTTAACTGACTGAGCCCCCCAGGCATCCCTCAACAAATATTTATTGATGCCGTTGCTTGCCAAGCTTTGAGCTAAGGTGTGGGGAAACAAACACCAGTAAGATAGTGTAAAAAGGGCTCACGATCTAGAGAAGAAACAATGTATCAGGCAATAAAGTGTGATATGTGTTAGGACTGCAGTGTGTATAGACTACAGTTGGAGTTTGAAAAAAAGAGTAATTGAGGGTGATACTCTTCGATCAAACATTTCTGAGTCCCTACTCTGTGCAGGTACCGTGTGTTACAGTAAAGGTTAGAGAAAGAGCCATGACAACTGGGGGGCTTAGGCTCTGCTGCTGGCAGGAGAGTAATTGGTAAACACTACAGAAGACTGGCTGGCAGAGTCTGCTGTAGCTGATGGTTACAACCCAGTACACTGTTCCACTCCTACCTGGAACAAGGCATTTCCCAACAGAAATGCATAAATATATCTGTCACCAAAAGACATGCTAGAAAGTTCACAGAAGCACTGTTCATAGTAGAAACTACTCAGATAACCATCAACAGCAAAATACCTTGTGGCAATGAGAATCAGTGATCCACAACTGCACACAGCAGTATGGATGGATCTCACAAATAAGTGAAAGAAGCCAGACACGGAAGGGTCCATACTGTATGATTCCATTTACATAATTTGCAAAACCCGATACAACTAATCTATGCTGTTAGAAATCAGCATAGCGGTTACCCTTGGGAGAGGCCTGGTGACTAGAGGGGCCTCGGAGGTGCTGGCAATGTTCTGTTTCCTTATCGGAGTGATGGTTTCCTGGGTATGTTCAAATTGTGAAAACCATTTAAGCTGTATGCTTATGAACACTTTTCTGTACCTATATTATACTTTAGTAATAAGTTTAGAATTTTTAAGAAATGCTCCAGGAATGTGAACAAAGAGATGAATTCTGGCTGAGTGGCTCAGGAGAAGACTTGATAGAAGGAGAGGTGGTGACTGAGCTGAGCCTTGAAATGTTTGGAGGTGGTGAGGTGGGAGGTGAGAGGGAAAGCAGCATTTCAGAGAGAGGGAACTGTGTGAGCAAGGGCAGTGAACCATCTGGAGAAGGTCAACTAGTCCTGTTTGGCTAGCACATCTCATGCAAGTAAAGTTGGGGCTGGAGAAGCAGGTTAGAGACAGACCGTGGAAGGCCTTGAGTACCAAAGTAAGGAATTTGAACTTTATGTTCTAGGAAGTCTTTGAAGGTCTTTTAAACCCGTGGGTGACCCCGTCAGGGTTACAGGGGCTTAGCGAGGTTGAGTAATTATATCTTCATCCTCTGTGCATTGGTGAGCTGAAGTCATCTCATTCATAATTATTAATTCAGAGCCTGTCCTGAATGAAAAAATATGTTTCATGTTGCTGCTTTCACTGCTTGTCTCCCCATGCACAACGCTTTTTTTCTTTCTCCCTTCTACCTGCCAAAGACAGAACAAAAACCCAGCATACTGCATTACCTTCTAGTATCTCTGGCCACATCTCTTAGGAGGGCCAACAGTCAGTATCCTTTTCGTTACAGGCAAGAAGAGAGGCGGCGGCGGTCCTTCCAGGATTACACTGGGCAGAAGATCACCCTCGAGGCTGTCCTGAACACCACCTGCAAGAAGTGTGGATGTAAAGGTAAGGTGAAGCCTCCGCCAGGCTTGTGATGGACCCTTACTAGGTGGGGGAAGCCACCTGGTTTGGGTGTGGCTCACCCAGCTTTTTAGTCAGTGATGGCCTCATCTGCTCATGCTGTTACTCCTCCTAGACTCTTATCAGAGTTCATGCCCTTTCTGTGTCCTCTTCTGAATGCTGGCCCTTCCAAATACTCTACTGTCATCCCACCCCCTTCGTGGTTGATGCCCTGTGTGGGCAGGATCCCCATGTACTGCACCAGGAGGGGTGAGAGTGTTGGATTATGGTTAGCTCTGTAAATTTTTATTTCCAAGGACCACTACTATTCTGCAAAAATGAAGTGACTTGGAAATATATTCCTCAAGGATCCAAGTCAAACCCTTTCTTGCTCTTCTTTGTCTAACTTCAGACCTCTGAATACGGTGTCCTTTTAGTAGTAAAGAACACAGGCTAGCCACTTGCTCAGGTTTCTTCTGGTCCTACTCAGGTGTTAAGAGCACTCTCAGCCTGACTTCCCTTCTTGGAGCTATCATGAGAGGGATTGCTAGCGTCTCATTTTCAAAGTGACCTCAATTTGTCACCCCTTCTCCCTTGCCTTCCATTTACCCTGTTCGCTTGATTTTTCTACAACAGTTGGTAGCAGATTTGTGCCCTGATTGATGTTGTGGGGGTTAAGCCTCCACTTACCATTAATGTAGAGGGAGGCAGGGAAAAAAAAATTGAAAGAATACCTCCTCACAGGAATCGTGGGAACATTCCAGATATTTGGAAAACTGTATGCTGTATTCCCCTTCCAGACACCATCTAGCTTCTGGATTCAGAGTTGTAAAGCAATTTACACATAGCTTTTTGATGATCTCATGGGATCGTCTGTGCCCCTGAAATAGGGTCTACATAAGCTTGGACAAAACCAGCTCTGTAGTAGCTGTTAAACGGCCCCTTGATAGCACTAAAGGTTCAGGGAGGGTGGGGTCCTCTTACCTTCAGCTTACGTCCACCAGGTGTTACATGAGGCAGAGAAGAATAATGAGAGATGGAATTTGGCCTAATCAGCAAAGGTGAGGCCCAAGGTGGTTGATTTTGGTGCAGCAGGAAGAGCACAGAGCAGGGAAGCATGAGAGCTGGAGTAAGTTTTCACTCTGCTGCTCTCTTTGTGACCTTGAGCTACTTCTCTACTCTGAGCCTTTATATCTACACATGCAGTGTTGGATTTGATGATCTCTAAGGCCCTTGCCAGACCTGACAGTCTGAGTGTTGAGTGCCCCTAGGTGGACTGCCTGTCTCTCAGTGTGTTAGCTTGGATGTGAATGCCACCTTCCTGCCAGCTTCCTAAGAGCTATCTTCCTGTAGGGCTTGGCCTGCCACTCGGCTCCCTCTGCTAAGCATTCTGCTCTCTGGAGCAGCCTTTCAGTGTCAGGAGTAAGTTCCAAACAGATCTTTAAAAATTACTAAGCCCCATTGCTAATAGAAGGCAGCACAAGCCTGCTTCCTCTGCCATTTCCAGAGCAGTGCCAGTGTTTCCTACAGCTCTAGGACCAGCTGCTGGTCTGGCTCTGGTTGAGTGGGCAATGCCATCTTGAGGTGACAGAAAATCTGCTCAGAATCCAGCAGCTGCTCTGAATGAACTCAGTAATACTTCTTCAACCAGCTAGCCCCTTTCGGAGCCTCTGGGGAAGATCCACCTGCCAAGAGGAGAGGCTGCTTCTCCCCTCCCTACCTTTTCTACCTCTCTTCTGCAGGCCACTTTGCAAAGGATTGTTTTATGCAACCAGGAGGGACCAAATATTCTCTGATACCTGATGAGGAAGAGGAGAAGGAAGAGGCAAAGTCAGCAGAGTTTGAGAAGCCTGACCCCACGAGGAATTCTTCTAGAAAAAGAAAGAAGGTGAGTGCTGTCTTGCTTTTATTTATCATATATTTTTTTAGTTTTAAAATAAAAGTGTACTTTTTGCAGAAATTTTAGAAATCCTGAAAAACATAAAGAATATTAGGATCTCCTGTAATCTTTCCATCCAAAGAGACTTACAATATTTTTGGTCATTCCAATCTTTTTGCTAGGTAATGATAATAGATAGCTACATCTACATTTAAACACAAAATTATGGTTGTACTAGGTCTAGTTTATATTTTATTTTTTTCATTATACTTATCAAAATAATTTTCTAGTGTTTTTAAGTGTTCAAAACCTTGATTTAAGAGCAATGTAAGTATTCTACCCTATGGCTGTATGTGGTTTATTTAATAATTTTTCTATTGTTGGATATTTTTATTACTTCCAAACTAAATCTTTGGCCACAACTCTTACTGTTTTCTTTGGATAAATCCCTAAATAAGGTTACTGAGTTAGGGCTTTAAGGCTCTTGATACATTTTATCAAATTGTCTTTCCAGAAAGTACTTATCTGTGCCCAGTGGTGGATAAGAGTGCCTGTCTCGCAGAGTTTGGTCTCCTATGCACTGCTTACAGCAGAACAGTTCACAAAACAGACATATTGTGGTGCAGAAAAAGACAGGGCGTTTGTTGCATGCCACCCAGAGAGGGAATAGAAGAAAACTATGCTGTAGTTTGGTCAGGAAATAGTTGTTCTCATATTGCGTAGTATTTTTCTAATTGTGTCCAGTTACTGGGTTTTTGTTTCATTTTGTTTTTTAAAAGCTTCAGCAGTCTTTTGTTGAGTGGTCTTTTCATTCCAGGTAGCGCAACCCTAGGAATACAAAAACTGTGATCAGGTCCTTGCCCTCAGTGGGCATTCCCTACAAATTAAGCATTCCTTCATTTTATAGGGGAGGAAAAGGCCCATTGTACCATTATAAGAATTAGCTAAGATTGTGAATAATAATTTATTGATCTGTATATTCTCTCCCTGGGTGATCACATCCCTCCTAAGACTTTAACTGCCTTGATGACTCCCACATCCCTAACTAGTATCCCACGGGTACCTCAAACTTTGGCTCAGAGTCCATCAGACCTAGGTTTGAGGCCCTCTGTGCTGTAGACCACCAGTGTAACTTTGGGCCCTCCTTAATTTTCAAAGTAGGATTGTTGTGGTCTTTGATAACAGTATTCCTTGTGAGGGCATGCCCAGGTCCCCAAGATAGATAGAAAACACTGACAAATAAGTGCTTAATTAATGTTGGCTGTCATGACTACCATTCTGTCTTCTTCAGCCCTCCTCCCTACACACACACACACACACACACACACACACACACACACACCCCACTATAAAAACAACACCAAAGCCCTTGTTTCTAACCTTCTATCTTGTATTACTTGTTTTAATGACAATAATAACCTACCAGAAGGAAACCAGCATGTCATTTATTTTCCTCTCCTTTCCATCCCACATCTAGTCAGTCACTGAGTCTTGTTAGTGGCACCTTCTAAGTACTCGTTTTTTCTCCTTCTTCCCACTCCTTCTACTGTGTATTGCACTGCCTCCTCTCTCTGACTCACAGACTATTGAACTAGACCTGGGACATTTTATTTGCCTTTCACCTCTTAGTTCCAAGTTCCCAGGAGTTAGGTCTAGGCACCTGATTTTTTTTTTTTAATTTTATTTATTTATTTGAGAGAGAGAGAGCACAAGCAGGGGGAGGGGCAGAGGGAGAAGCAGGCTCCCCACTGAGCAGGGAGCCTGATGTGGGGCTCGATCCCAGGACCTTGGGATCATGATCTCAGCCGAAGGCAGACGCTTAACCGACTGAGCCACCCAGGCGCCCCATGATTTTTTTTTTTTTAAAGCATCTCCTTTATCTCACTGCTTGATTCTCTTCATTATTATGATTTTTTTTGCCCTCTACTTTAATTCTGAATGTTGGGCTGCTCCAAGGCTGTCTTGTTACTCCCTTCTGTTCTCTAACTACCTCCTCTCTAGGTAATCTCATCCTGTCCTATGGTTTTGAATGCTACTTACATGCTATAATAATCCCCAGATTAAGTATTTGTATCCTTATTTTTATCCGAATCTGTAATTCTATCCCTGACTTTTTCTTTGGCACTCAAATTTAGAAATCCAGCTGCCTACTTGACATCTTCATCTAATTGTCAAGTTTGCATCAAGCTTAACACACCCCAAAACTCTTTAATTTTTCTATCCAAAGCTGCTCCTTCCACATTTTGCCCTATCTCAGTGGATAGATCACCATTCACTGAGTTGCTCAAGCAAAAATCTATAGGCTTTGGGTTTGGTGTTACTGTTGTTTTCTTTAAACTGTGGTAAAATATCCATAATTAAATTTTACCATCTTAACCACTTAAAAAATTTTTAAGTTTATTTATTTAAATAATCTCTACACCCAACGTGGGGCTCAAACTCATGGCCCCAAGATCAAGAGTCATGTGCTCTTCCAACTGAGCCAACCAGGTGCCCACCATCTTAAGCATTCTTTTTTTAAAGATTTTATTTTATTTGAGAGAGAAAGAGAGCAGACGCACATGTGTGCATGTGTGGGGGGGCAGAGGGAGTAAATCTGAAGCAGACTCCCTGCTGAGCGAGGAGCTGGATACAGGGGCTCGATCTCACCACCCTGCGATCATGACCTGAGCCGAAATCAAGAGTCGATGCTTAACCAACTGAACTACCCAGGCACCCACCATCTTAACCTTTTTTAAAAAAGATTTATTTATTTTAAAGAGAGAGAGAGAGAGAGAGAGCATGAGTAGGAGGGGCAGAGGGAGAGAGAATCCCAAGTAGACTCCTCGCTGAACACAGAGCCCCACGTGGGGCTTAATCTCACGACTCTGAGATCACCACCCGAACTGAAACCAAGAGTTGGTGCTCAACTGACTGTACCCCCCAGGCTCCCCTTAACCATTTTTAAGTGTGCAGTTCTTTGGCATTAAGTAAATTCAGATTGTTGTGCAATCATCACCACCATCCATCTTTAGAACTCTTCCTTTTGCAAAACAGACTCTGTCCCCATTAAACACTAACTCCTCATTCTCCCTCCCTAGCACCTGGGAACCACCATTCTACCATCAACTGAGAAAAGAAGGTGAAACTGAAAAAGAACAAAGGCCTTTATTTGGGGTCTCAGAATTGCAATTGGGGATCACAGATTTTTCTCACTCATTTAGGGAAAGCCAAGCGTTTTTCTGAGAGAGAAGGAAAGGGGTAATTACATGATTTAGATGAAGAAGAACAGAACAGACCCTGCTAGTTTGGTGCTGACTAGCTGAGCCACTTCTGATGCCTGTCTTCTTGATTATTTTATCATTGCTATCAAGTGAAACTGTTGCTGGTATGTAATAATTACCTTCACTGTCCTCATGTGATCCAAATACCAGTTGCTCTGTTGGAATGTTACGAGCAGCTGCTTGTACAACAATTGCTGCTTCTGTCCCAGTTCAAGAGCCCATCAGTTTGGAAAGGAAAATGGAGTCTCTTACATCCAGCAATTTTAGACAGTTCCACATGACTTTCTGTCTCTATGATTCAGACTACCTAGGTATCTCCTATAAGTGGAATAACACAGTGTTTGTCTTCTTTTTTTTTTTTTTTAAAGATTTTATTTATTTATTTGAGAGAGAGAGAATGAGAGAGAGTGAGTACATGAGAGGGGGGAGGGTCAGAGGGAGAAGCAGACTCCCCGCCGAGCAGGGAGCCCGATGCAGGACTTGATCCAGGGACTCCAGGATCATGACCTGAGCCGAAGGCAGTCGCTTAACCAACTGAGCCACCCAGGCGCCCGTTTATGTCTTCTTTTTTTTTTTTTTTTAAATATTTGTCAGAGAGAGAGAGAGAGCACAGCAGGGGGAGTAGCAGGCAGAGGGAGAAGCTGGCTCCCTGCTCAGCACGAAGCCCGATGTGGGACTCAATCCCAGGGCCCTGGGACCATGACCTGAGCCAAAGGCAGACGCTTAACTGACTGAGCCACCCAGGCGCCCCAGTATTTGTCTTTTTATGACTGGCTTATTTGACTTAGTAAACTATCCTGAGGGGTCATCCATGTTATAGCATATAGTCATTTTCCTTCCCTTTTAAGACTGAATAATATTTCATTACGTGTACACACTACATTTTGCTTATCCATTCATTTGTTGTTGGCCCTTGGGTTGCTTCCACCTTTTGGCTATTGTGAATAATGCTGCTATGAACATAGTATAGATATTTCTTCAAGACCTGCTTTCAGTTCCTTTGGGTATATACCCAGAATTGGAGTTGCAGGATTATGTGGTAATTCTGTTATGATTTTTTTTTTTTTTTTTTGAGGAACTACTGTACTGCGTTTCACAGTGACTACGTCATTTCACATTCCTACCAGTAGCACACAGGGTTCCATTAGGGTGTAGTGTTTGCTAATTGTCATTTAGGTAAAAGTAGATAATGATGTTGTTCAGTTCTTCTGTGTCTTTTCTAATTTTTAAAAAAAATTTCCAAGAGAGGGTTGTTAAGATATCCAATCAGACCACATGTTTTCGTATTTAAAATCCTTCAGTGATTTTCCACTGTACTTAAAATAAAATCCAAACTGCCTCCTGTGAGAACAAACTGTCTAACCCCACCAACTACTGCTTTTAGCAGGCAGTAAATTATATATAGCCAAAGCATTGTTTTGGGTTTTTTTATATATTTATTTCTATAGTTACCTTCTACTTAAAGCATGGGATTCAGGCTTTCTATTTCTAGTTGTTATAAAGTTTCCCTTTTAAGTAAAACTTTTTTGTTGTTTTTTTAAAGTAAAACTTCTTTTTTTTTTTTTTTAAAGATTTTATTTATTTGACAGAGAGAGACACAGCGAGAGAGGGAACACAAGCAGGGGGAGTGGGAGAGGGAGAAGCAGGCTTCCCGCGGAGCAGGGAGCCCGATGTGGGGCTCGATCCCAGGACCCTGGGACCATGACCTGAGCCAAAGGCAGACGCTTAACGACTGAGCCACCCAGGTGCCCCAAAGTAAAACTTCTTAAAGTAAAAAGAAATCAAATTTTAAGAAAAATTTTAAGGGGCGCCTGGGTGGCTCAGTCAGTTAAGCATCTGACTCTTGATTTCGGCTCAGGTCATGATCTCAGGGTTGTGGGATTGAGCCCTGTGTCGGGCTCCTCACTCAGTGGAGAGTCTGCTCAAGATTCTCTCTTTCCCTCTCCCTCTGCCCCTCCCCCCCCACTGTGTGTCGTCTTTCTCTCTCAAAATAAATACATAAATCTTTTTTTTTTAAGATTTTATTTATTTATTTAATTGACAGAGAGAGAGAGAGACACCGAGAGCAGGAACACAAGCAGAGGGAGTGGGAGAGGGAGAAGCAGGTTTCCCGCTGAGCAGGGAGCCCGATGCAGGGCTTGATCCCAGGATCCTGGGATCATGACCTGAGCCGAAGGCAGTAGCTTAACCAACTGAGCCACCCAGGCGCCCCCATAAATCTTTTTTTTTTAAAAAAGAAAAAAATTTTTTTTTTTTTTTTTAATAATTTTATTTATTTGACAGAGAGAGACAGAGTGAGAGAGGGAACACAAGCAGGGGGAGTGGGAGAGGGAGAAGCAGGCTTCCCGCTGAGCAGGGAGCCCGATGCGGGGCTCGATCCCAGAACTCTGGGATCATGACCTGAGCCGAAGGCAGACGCTTAACGACTGAGCCACCCAGGCGCCCCAAGAAAAATTTTAAGTAAAAAATTAGTTTGTAAACACATGGAGTAAAAATTGTGGCAATATTATAGGAATGGCACTTGGAAAACACTGATTTAGAGCAGTGGGGATATTATTTTAGTTTGGTACTATTCTCCTGTGAACCAAAGAAATAAAAATTTATAAAAGCCCCTATCTACTTCAGGCACTGCCTTCCAGAGGCCTTTGCAAACCTTCAACATTGCCGGATTTAGCCCAGCTCCCACACAGAGGCAACCCCAGAGGATTGCTTATTTTTGAACACAGGGCTTGAACATACCTTTATTTTTCATGCTAGTGTTTCTAGAGCCTTCTTCACAGAGGTCTGAGGACTGATTTAAAGAGGGAAAAGGGAAGTTTCCACTATTTATAACCTCATTATTGAAATGTACAACAAAAGAGAGGCAGCCCATAACCTCACTATTTTACCAGGATCTGTACTGTTGGGGCACGTTTTCTCTACCAGCTGTTTTCAGATGCACGTTTTACCTAGATACAATAAAAATGTATGTACTGTTTTGTTTTCTGCTTTTTTTACTTTGTCATGAGCAACTTTCCATGTTTGCCATACAGTCGTGTAGTTCTTATTTGCAGTGCTCTGTAGTATTATGTCAGGTGGATGTGGAAGGATTTGGGGAGACAGTAGAGAGTGGTACTTCCGAACCTGGGCTGTCAGAAACATTGCCTGGGTTCTCTCAGCTCAGCCACCTCCTTGCTGTGGAACTTAGTCTAATTACTAACTTCTCTGAATCTGTTTCCCTGTTGCTAAAATGGGAATAATAAGCATCTACTTCGTAAGGTTGTTAGGATGAAGTGATGCATAGAAAACTCTGAGCCCTGCGGTGGCATACAGCACAGCCCAGTGCATGTCAGCTACAAGTAGCTGATGCTTAAGAACAGAGGTTTTGTGGTCAGAGACGGGGTGTAAGTAGACACTACGTTCAAGGAGTTTGTTATATATTCTAGATATCAATCCCTGATTAGATATGTGACTTCTTGGGCGCCTGGGTGGCTCAGTCGTTAAGCGTCTGCCTTCGGCTCAGGTCATGGTCCCGGGGTCCTGGGATCGAGCCCCGCATCGGGCTCCCTGCTCGGCGGGAAGCCTGCTTCTCCCTCTCCCACTCCCCCTGCTTGTGTTTCTGCTGTCACTATCTCTCTCTGTCAAATAAATAAATAAAATCTTTAAAAAAAAAATATGTGACTTCTTGCAAATATTTTCTTCCATTTTGTGAATTGCCTTACTCTGTTGATAGTGTCCTGTTTTTATTCCAGATTTACATTTTTAAAAAACACACCTAAAACTTACCATGTTAGCCACTTTTAAGTGACTTTTCATGGTAGTGTTAAGTACATTCTTGTGATCGTGTGTTTTGATGCACAAAAATTTTAATCTTGTTGAAGTCCAACTTACCTGTTTTTTCCTTTTGTTTCCCGTGTTTTTGGTGTCATACTCAAGAAACCATTGTCAAATCCAGTGTCATGAAGCTTCCCCCTCTGTTTTCTTCTAAGAGTTTTATAGTTTTAACTCGTACACTTAAGTCTTTGATCCATTTTGAGGGTGTTTTTGGTATATGGTGTGGCTCCAACTTCCATTTTTTTTTTGCATGTGGATCTTCAGCTTTCCTAGCACCAGATTTTCAAAAGAACTGTCCTTTCCCTACTGACTGGTCTTGGCATCACTGTTGAAAATCATTTAACCATATTTGTGAGGTTTTAGTTCTGGCTGTCTACTCTTTTCCATTGGTCTGTACATCTGTCTTTATGCTCGTGCCACACTATTTTGATTACTCTAACTTTGTAGTAAGTTTTGGAATCAGGAAAGGTCAGTCCCCTAACTTTGTTCTTCTTTTTCAAGATTATTTTGACTATTTGTGGCCCCTTGAGATTCCAGATGAATTTTAGGATGGATTATTTTGTTTTTACAAAAAATGTTACTGAGATTTTGATAGGGTTGCATCGGATCTGTAGATTGCTTTGTGTGGTATTGGCATCTAAACCATATTAAGTCTCCCAATCCATGAACATGGGTATTTTTCCATTTATTTGTGTTATTCTTAATTTCTTCCAGCAGCGTTTTGCAGTGTTCAGTGTACAAGTCTTTTTGCCTCCTTGGTTAAGTTTATTCTTTTTTGGGGGCACCTGGGTGGCTCAGTCGTTAAGCATCTGCCTTCCGCTCAGGTCATGATCCCAGAGTCCTGGGATCGAGCCCTGCATCGGGCTCCCTGCTCCGCGGGAAGCCTGCTTCTCCCTCTCCCACTCCCCCTGCTTGTGTTCCCTCTCTCACTGTGTCTCTCTCTGTCAAATAAATAAAATCTTTAAAAAAAAAAAAAGTTTATTCTTTTTGATGCTATCGTCAGTGGAATCGTTCTCTTTATTTCCTTTTTGGATTGCTCATTGTTAGTGTATAGAAATGCAACTGATTTGGGGGTGTTGATTTTGTATCCTGCAACTTTGCTGAATTCACTTAGCGGTTCTAACAGTTGTTTTATGGAGTCTTTAGGATTTTCTGCATTTAAGATCATGTCTGCAAACAGGTAATTTGACTTTTTAATAGAGCTAGATATTTAACACCTATTCTATTTGTATGTTCCAAGGATTGTTCTTTCTCTTAACCTTTTAGTGAGTAAACGATATTTGTCAGATTCCTAAAGCAGTTCTGTGGATATTTCACTTCTGTGGGTCTTTGGTTAAGTTGGTTTGCACTGCTTAATACATATGGTGCAATTAGTTATTGCTTTGTTTCTAAAGCTGCTTTGAAATATGTATTTCAGGGGTGCCTGGGTGGCTCAGTCGTTAAGTGTCTGCCTTCAGCTCAGGTCATGATCCCGGGGTCTTGGGATGGAGCCCCTCATTGGGCTCCCTGCTCAGCGGGGGGCCTGCTTCTCCCACTCCCCCTGCTTGTGTTCCCTCACTCACTGTCTCTCTCTCTGTCAAAAAATAAATAAAATCTTAAAAAAAAAAGAAATATGTATTTCATTTCACCAAAATAATTATTAAGGATCTGCTAGGTATGAGGCTCTTTATTAGCTGCTTAGTCAACCTGTTATCCTACCCCCATCGCTCTTCACTTAGTAGAGGAATGGTCTGATGAACCGTGGCAGTAATAATCATCAGACCTTATTATTTTCTAAAGTACCTTTGTGTATTTGAACTTCTAACTCATGAGTTGTCTTTGATTAAAAAATGCTCTAGGGAGTTGAAACATTTAAAACTTCCCCCTTGATCCCCTCCGCCCCTCGTTTCTACCAAGATCTCATCTAGCATCATTGTCTTTTCACCTCATTGTTAATCCCTTCATGATCTTTGATGCCTTGTATTTGTTTAATGCTGATGGTTTATAAAATATCTTCATGTTTTTTATTTTGTTTTATCCTTATCCACTTCTATGAAGTAACCAGAGTAGGTGTTAATTGTTCCATTTTACATATTAGGAAAATGGAGAGGAAGAGAAATTATCTCACCTGAAGCTACCACACAACTACCAGAGATAGAGTTAAAATAAGAACCCAGGCCTTCAGATTGCTAACCCTGTGTTCTTTTATATACTGCACTTCAACCATTAATTCACAGTGCTCCAATTATTTACTCAACAAATATGTATTGAGTACTTCATACATGTCTATTGTGCATTGTTAGGTGCTTGACTTATCAGGACTCCTAAGGTCAGTTTTGCTCTGTTGCCAGCTACCCTTAATGACCATTTGATGTTATCTGTTGATCTATTTCTTTTTTTTTTTTTCAATGGATCCATTTCTGTTCACAACCATAAATCAAGATTCTAGGCCTCCTATCTGTTTCCTTTTACCCTCTAAATTTTTTTTTTCCCCTTTTTATTTCCTTAAGTAATCTCTAAGACCAATGTCGGGCTCAAACTCATGACTCTGAGATCAAAAGTTGCATGCTCTTCTGACTGAGCCAGACAGGTGCCGCCTACCTTCTAAATCTTTGATTCCAATAGGAGATTGAGTTTCCTTACCCGTGGAAACTTCTACTGGAAATGGATGTTTTGGGGTATGTGAGAGTGGCAGATTCAGATACCTGTTCCAGCACTAGTTGGCTCTGGGAACCACATGTGGAACTGAGTAGGTTCATCTGAAGGGAAATGCCTTCAGCAGTCCATGTTGCCAAATAAATTAGTGGGTAGCAGGAATGCCTAGTGTGTGTAAGGCCTATGTGATAGGTAAGTCACATGAATTAAAGGTTATACACAACACCTACACTCATGCAACTAATAGCATAAGGAGAAAGATGAGCACCCAAGGTATTTCTGGGGGCACAGGACAGACACCCACTCCAAGGGGGTTATTGGATCACATAGAAATCCAGCAACAGGAAATGAAGTGTGGTTGGGCTACTCAGAACTGGGACCAGAAAGTCAGAAATGGGCTATTGGGTTCTCATCTCTGCTTCTTTATTAGACTGTTTCATTGTCCCACTTTTTTTTGCAGTCTGGTGAAGAGAATGTCTAATGTAAAGGAGAAGGTGCTAATGCATGTTGGGAAACCAGGAAATGACCCAAGATAAAGAAAGGATGTCACCTGTTCCACATAATGCCTGGCACATAATAGGCATGCGCCAGCTACCTTTGAATAGACAGCAGCCAGAAGCTCTGCTCTCTGTAGCTCCTTAGGTTCCTTCACTCAGTGAGACCTGCCCTCAGTTGGGAGAGTAACAGAGACTGACTCCTGTTGCTGCGGGAAGGTAATAATGAAGGGAACAGGGGAAGGAGCATGGGATCCTCGTAGCCCTGAGGCCCCTATCTCTTTTTATCGAACATACACGTAGTGAATGCACGTATTGTCCAGATACCAAATATGCATTGGTTTGGTCCTATATACCCACTCAGTACCATGACAGTTTTTGTCCAGGTGTCTGAAAATTGTAAGTCATTTTTGTTGGGCATAATTAAAACAAGAGGAAACTATGTGTTGAAAATGGAAATTGGATATGAAGTGGTTGGCAAAATAGGAATAGAGGTTTTTGTAGTGAAGCCCTGGGTAATCTTTCCATGAATCTGTGGTCTCTGTTTTGCTGGCTTCTTTCTTTCATTTATCATCTGCCATCATGGATCTTTCTGAATCAGTGCTATGTTATGAGAAAGCATGTGCGTTGAGGATCAGGCTGCCTACTAATTATAGTGAAATTTAGCTATACTTGATCCAGAATATAATTTTCTTCTTCTGATGTGGCTCCTGTATTTACTCTCTGCTATACTATATATAGAAGACCAGATCTCGGAATGTCATCCCTTGGCTGCAGTGCTGGCTTTGTCCTCTTGTCCAGAGAACTCTTCAGGTGCTGTCTGAGAGAGAGGTTGCCAGTCCTGGGCCCGTTCTGATAGAACACAGAGTTGTCCAGGGTAGTCTGCTCAAAAGCCTTTCATGATTCCCCTTCTATGGAATAAAGTCTGAGTTCCTTGAAGATTCTTCAAAATCCCAGCATCTTCTCTGACCAATTCCTTCCCACACACAACTGTTCTTTAACCTCACTTGTCACATTAGAGTGAAAGTGCCATGAAGATAGGGACTCTACCTGTTTTGTTCGCTACTGTACCTGCAGTGACTAGACTTCCCTTCTTCCATCAGCACTACCACCACCATTCCACCGGCCAAGACCATATTCATGCTTCAGAAGCATAACACCTTACGTATCTTTCATGAAGCCAGCCTCAGATTCCTCAGACATGATAGATTTTTCCCTTGTGTGTTACTGGCATGGTTTTTGTACTTCTCTTACATTACTGCCATGGACTCCCTAGTATCTTAATTAGTTTTTATCTTTGATTAGATAATTTGTTTCTTGAAGGCTCATTATCCCTGATTTCTGACCTCACTCAACTATTTTAAGAGAGATGAATAGATACTCCTGGCTCTTAAGAGGTACTCAATAAATATTTGTTGAATGAATGTACTATATAGTTACAAGGAGTTATTCTTTCCCTGGTTTGATGAGGTTGGCTCAGGTTTGGAGGAAAGGTGCCAGGCTCCACTACTCAGTGGCGTAGTAGATACTCTGAATTCTCTTAAAAATTGGTGTGTTCTCCTTATCTCCTAAGCAACACTGTATGCAACTATGGCTCTCTAAAGTGCTTTGTAGGTAGTAAAATTAAATACATATTTGTGAGTTGACTGATAAACCTTTTTCTTCTGATCTTACCCTTTCCAAGCTACGGTAAACTAACTGGTGCATTATAGGTAAATTCTATCCAGGCATTACACTCTATCTTACTTCCCGGAAGTTTACCCCAGTGAACATCTCAGTTTGAGAATCAATCATTTCTCAAGAGTAATTCTTAAGAATAAAGCATAAATGCTTGCTTGATTGATTTTGGGCCAAAATCAGTGCCTTTTGGTTGGGAGGTGCTGTTAGATGCTGCCTGTAATACAGACAGGGCTAAAAGGAACATCCACTTTGGGACCCAGCTTGAGTCAGATCCAGGTTCTACCACGTGGGCAAGTCATTTCGTCTCAGTCAGCCTCTCTGAACTTACTGTTTTCCTTCCTGAAAATACAGGGGTAATTATGCCCACCGAATAGATTGTTGTGAAGGGTAGACGAGGTATGTGTGCAAAGTGCCCAGCTCAGCATCTGGAAAATTAGGTACTTAATAAATGTTAGCTGCTGTTATTCCCCTTTCCCAGTTTTTGTTTTTGTTTTTGTTTTTCTCATGCTGGGCTGCTGCTGATGTGGTGCTATCACCGGACATGGGCTTTTCCTGGAGAGCAGTTCTGAGCCGTGGCTTCTTTCCCATGCCCCTCCTGGCACGTCTGCCAGCGGCTCACGCCCAGGGTCATTTTTTTACCCTTTATCTTCTGTTCTACTTCCCCCTTGAATGAAGTCAAGGGTCCAGAAGCTAGTGTCACCTCTGGTACTCCATATTCTTGCCCCCCCCCCGCCCCCCCCAATGCCCCACAACTCCCAGCCGCTGAAGCGATTGACGCCACCTGCTGGAGGACTAGATTTTCTTTGTTCAGAGATTGAGGTCTAGAAGGCCATCCCCCCGCCCCCCCTCCTTATTCTAGCTGGAGTCCACGTTACAGCCTATGACTTCTTTTCCTCTTTCCTCCTCTTGAGCCTGCATCTTTGAGAGGGAGGAAAGTGAAATAATGCCAGACTCTGAGTTAGAAAGCATACTGTTCTTGTCACCTGAGCCTTGGTCACCTCACTTTACTTCTCTGAGTTGTAGTTTCCTTATCTGTAGAATGGGAATAATAATTCCTGAATTTTGGCCTTCCCAGATTATTATTATAAGATAAAGGATGCAGAAAGCTTGATAAACTAAAGTGCTATTTGGACGTCAAAAGGTATTCCTACTCTCCTACCTCATTTATTTATCCAGGCCGGGCCAGGCTTGGAGCGGAGGGGAGCCAGACTCCATGTGTGCTTCCTCACTTTCCCAGGACCCTGCCCTACCTCAGGGGCAGAATCTGGTAAGGCTCCCCAGCCCTTATATCCTGTGATGGGCTTCCATGATCTTGTCATCTGGAAGGTGCAGCACCATAAGCCAAACCAGCTGTTTGCCAGCTCTCACCTGCCCCCAGCCATGGTTCCTACTGCTTGGTAATAGGGGTCTGGGAAGCTTTGTTCCCCTCTCCCTATTCCACTGGAGACTTTAAGAAAGAATTTTGGTCTAATCTCTCAAAACTTTGACTCACCTGCTGTGGATACATGGCTAGACTGTCAGAACATTCTGGGAGTTCTCTGAAATGACAGAATAATACTTGTAGCTACTGCAGAGTGCCTGGCACTTAGTGCCTGGTAATTAGTATTTATCTTGTTTAATCCTCATAGCATCCTTTGAAGTAAGTATTTATTATTTCCAGTTTACTGAAAAGAAAACTGAGGTTCAAAAAAGTTAAGTTTCTGTTCCAAGTTACACAGCTATTAAGTGGCAGCTGGAATTTGAACTTTATTCTGTCTTCTTCCAAAATCGTTGGCGCTGACCACTGTACCACGAGGCCTGCCACTGATCTGTAGAGGAGGGGCCGGCCATGTGCTTCAGAGGAAAGTTCAGGAGATTTCCAGTCATCCAATCTGCGTGCAAACCCCAGCCCTGCCTGTGTGATCTGGGGCAAGCGGCTTTCAGCTTCTGGAGCCGCAGATACTGCCTCCTTACATCCTCACCGGGGACATGCGACATACGTGTTCTTCTCATCTCCATTTTACATGCGAGGGGAATATGCCTCATGAGATAAAGTGACTCCCCCTAAGTTACAGAACAGTAATCGGAAGTGGCAGAGCCAGAACTCTAGTCTGGGTCTAACGCCTGGTTCGGTGTTCCGTCCCTTCTTTCTCACGGCCCGCTCCTAAGACCTGGTGTAGCACTTGGGCCAGCCAACGGCTCCGGCGTGCTGGTTGGGAGCCTGCATGGGGAGGCAGCAGCCGTGCCTCTTCAACGCCGTCTCGTTCTTCTCCCTTAATCTCTCCTTCTTAGAAACCTTACTGAGGCAGTATAAACATTTGAAATTCAAGGAAAAGGTTATGCGTTGCTTAAAAACTGCTTGAAGCCCCACACAGAAGCCTAGGAAATCTGCTGCCCATCTTTTGTGTGAGTTTGTGTTACTACTTTGGCAGCACGGTGTGGTGGTTATAGCTTGGAGAAAGTTCTTTCTGGGCTTTTCTCCTTATCATTTTAATCTTACAAGGTTGTTGTGTTGGAGTTGATACATACCAAGGGCAGCAGCTGGAGCCGTGCTAATTGATGGCAGCAGTTTTCCCTGGCAGCGGCCTCTGCTAGAAACCAGAGCAGGAGTCCAGGGTCCTGGAGCTCTCACCCCCTTATTCTGTGACCTCGGGCATGTGAGGCACTGTCTTCAGGTAGACTGGGTGACCTCTCAGGACTCCTTTCACCTTTAATATCCTGTGCTTTTTAAAAATAAAAGGATGCTTGGGTTTTGTTTTTTTTTTAATCTAACTGGACAGAATTATATGAAGTAAAAAGTAAAAGACTGCATTCTTTCCCCCATTCATTCATTCCTGAGGTAACGTGTTGCCAGTTTGTGTCCTTTCCATTGTTTTCTGTATATATATATTATACAGAATGTGTATATATATATTATACGTATTATATGTGTATATAGATTATATATACACATATATAAATACATATATTTAATATACACAATATATGTGTTATACGCACTATATACAGAATGTGTATATATATATTATACGCATGTGTATATATATATTGCGTATATATTATACGCACACATTATACAGTATGGTAAGCACCCCAGAATCTAGAATACATACTATATTATGACTTGGTCCTTTCACCCATTTGGGGCATTTTGTCTTGTTATTACTTGAAGACTTATTCTTTTTTTTTTTTTTTTTTTAAGATTTTTATTTATTTATTTGACAGAGACAGTGAGAGCAGGAACACAAGCAGGGTGAGTGGGAGAGGGAGAAGCAGGCTTCCTGTGGAGCAGGGAGCCCAATGCGGGGCTCGATCCCAGGACCCTGGGACCATGACCTGAGCCGAAGGCAGACACTTAACGACTGAGCCACCCAGGCGCCCCTTAACTTATTCTTTTTAATTAATGCTTTATAATTTATTAAATGGTCCCCTATTGATTATATGTCATGATACTTTAAAGCAAATGTACACATGCAACATTGCTTTTAAATTTTCTTTTCAGGAAAAGAAGAAAAAAAAACATAGAGACAGGAAGTCGTCTGACTCTGACAGCTCAGACTCTGAGAGTGACACAGGCAAGAGGGCAAGGCACACATCAAAAGACAGCAAGGCAGCAAAGAAGAAGAAGAAGAAGAAGAAGCACAAGAAGAAACACAAGGAGTGAGAGTGGAAAGAGTAGAGGGGGTGGTTGAGAGAAGGAGGAACCAGGGGCCTTGTGTCTTTAAGCCCTGGCTTCCTGAAAGACTCAGTAGTGCGAGTATGGCCTCCCACCCCACTGACTTCTCACCCATGGGAGATGGCTTCCCCTAATGCAGCAGGCAGGTTTGGGAGTTAGATGTCAAAGCATCTGCCTGAATGAGTTGTTAACTTATCATTCCTGGTCCCTTTGCAAGTGACCCCTGCAGCTCACCCATTCATTCACACAACTTCCTTCATTCGGCAGGAGGTCCTATTACCCTCTCCAGCTGCCACTGCCAGAGCCAGATTCCTGCACAGGAGTCCAGGCTGCAGCCACAGGTCCAGCTGTGGAGGCAAGTCTGGCTGTAGTTGGAGAACAGGGATGGGCCTTCCCTGTTGGGTCTGCCCTGGGCTGATTGGTGAGCGATCCCTGCGGCGTCCAACACAGGGGCCAAGGGAGACGGGCAGGATGAGGGAGAACATGGTAAGAAGTGGTGCTCACTTTTTCCATTCCCCCAACATGATTCCACCGTGCTACAAGTGACAGCCAGAAAACCATTGTTTGCAGTGACTGAGCTTGTGTGTGACATTCTGCCAGACCACTGAACCAGATAGCTCAAGCCAAGATCATTGCTTTACTTTGTATTTACTACTGTGTGAGTCAGTTGGTTTCACTTCAGGTCTCTGCTTAAATTCCTGGCACTAAATGGAAGTGTGTTTGGTTTTAAACTTGCTGAATGTTCTTATTGCTATAATCCCTCTTCCTGGGTAATTTACAGACTTGCAATCACTGAGTCTGCCATTAGTTGACAGAAAAACATTTAATATATTACTTCAGACCTTGGAGAGAGGCCCAGCTGAGGTACAGAGCCAGAGGCACCAACAGGTCACGGCCTTCTTAGGAGATCACTTATAAGCCCTCTCTTCTGTAATGATTAGATGATCTCTTACCCCAGAGCTGATGAGAGAACCAGTAGAATTTGTAACCATGAATGGGCCAGGGCATAGGCGGGAGCTTAGCAGTCATCTTGGCCAGTGGGCATTGGTTCCCACCACCAAGGCACCAGCCTGCATCCTGTGTCCTGAGCCTACATTCTGGAAAGACAGACCACAGCATCCCACAAAGAGCAGCTTTCCAAACCCAAGGGCCTGCAGTGCAGGATGGGCCTGAGGTGACAGTTTAGTAGCCGAACCTGGGGAAGCCCTGCCACTGATTGATTATTCCACGTTGGACTAGCTCCTATGGCCGTGTGGAGGAGCAGTGTAGAGGCAAGGTGTAGGAACAGCTGTTTTATTACTGAGCGTGTCAGGTGACCAGCTACCGCTGCCCCTGAGACTGTCCGTTTCAGTCTCTCGTCCAGGGCTGCCTCTGAGTGACCTTCAGGCAGTCGTTTCTGCCCGCTGTCTGACACACAGGGAAACCGAGACTCCCAGAGTCATGTCACCAAAGGCAAAAAGGCAATTTGGTGACCTTGGCTCTGCTTTATTGACCTTAGAGCACCCTTTGTATGCAGTTAAAAAAACAAACATAACACAATGGGAGCCGGAAGTGGACCCAGGCTGGTGCCACCTGACCCCAGAAGAAATTTCCCCAACCCAACCAAGGTGGATTTATATAAAATGCTGGAGGAAAAAATGAGGCAATCCGGTGCTGAGTCCAGGGCTAGCTGACTGGCAGAGGAGCAGACAGTGAAGGAGTGGGCAGGTCATGCCTCTTTCTCATAAGTACGAGTGCAAACTGTACTTCCATGGGTAAGTGTCTGGAAGGAAAGACAGAACCAGATTAGGGCAGGGGTGAGGGCACCGAAGGTACCGGGGCAGTCTCCATTCCGATGGGGAAAGCCTCTCTATCCCAGTAGTCTTCATTTACCGACCCCCTACTATGTGCCAGGTACTTTACATGTATTTTTTTTCTAATACTTACACCAAGCTTTTCATTTAGTTAGGCACTTAATTCCTCTGTTAGAGTTTTGGGAAAATGAGCTGTGAGAGGGGAAGTGACTTGGTCAGCATCCCAGGCTGTCTGTCTCTCTCGCTTGCACCATTCCTCTAGTGCCTAAGATGGTGTGTGGCACGTCGTAGACAAATAGGTGAACAAGAATGTCCAGAGACTCTTGGGGAAGGGCTGTCCTAGGCTACCAGCTCTCCATCCTTCCCTGACTTAGGCTGGTGCCGGAGCCAGAGGCTTGAGCTATCATCTGTCTAGTCTGGCATTGCGGAGCCAGGCCCATGGCCTCACCAGAGTCCCACTGCCCAGTGAGTATCTGGTCCTGCAGTTCACATGCCCACCAAAGCTAGACACCTCATTCTTAACTCTGCACGGACCCCTGCTCATGGTGGTGCAAGAATACAGGGAGCAGGGTACAGTGACCCAAGAAGGTCTACAGTGAGATGCTGGGGTGAAAACCTGAGGTCCTACAGAGTTAGGAGACAGAGACCACAGGGGTTGCTACCTCTGCCCCGGATCTGGGGCTGTTCAGTCATGGCTACATTCTTCTAGTGAAGTCCCCAAGTCCCTAAACAGACTGATGTGCCAGCCTGGTTGTCCCTTCCTACCCAGGCTGTCACTAGTGCAGTAGGTCCGGCATGCTAGACACTGAGAGGCAGTGGGGCTGGAATGAGGCGGAAGGGACTGGACTGTCATTGCCCCACCATCACCAGCCTGTCCCTGCCCAGAGGCTTTCTAGGTGGCAGCGCAGTCCCAGGGAGGAGAGGGGATTAGGAGCCTAGGATCCAGTTTGCCCTGCTTTCCACCTCTCCCGGGGTGGGGCAAGGTGGCAACACAGAGGAAGAGACTAAGGCTGTGAAGCACCTGTGGTAGCCCTCTCCCTCGCCTCTATGATGCTCGGTGCTCTGCATCACGGTCTCCTGCCACCCTAGCAGCCCATAAGGTTGGTGGTGGTCATGCCCATTTCACAGTGGGAGTTGGAAGAAGGTTACTTGTCTGAAGGCATGTAGCCTGTAAGCTGAGATTTGAAACCAGGCCTGTGTGAGGCCAAAGCTACCACACAGAAAATTCCCACCTAATACCACCCCAGCCCTGCCTCTACCCTCCACTGATCCCAGGGGAAGACCCTGGCTTTCACAACAGGCTTGACTGAAGGGGCAGTAATGGGAACCAGCTGGGTGAGGCTCCAAAGTTGTCTGTCTTACCAGGATGAGTTTCCCATCAACTAGCTCCCGCACAAGTGTTGTCTCTTGCCCGTCCCACTTCTGTACGTGGACAAGTTTGCCTCCATGCAGCATCACGGTGGACTGTGGAAAGAGGGTAGAGGCCTGAGCTGTGATCTGAGCCAGGATTGAGGTACAAGATGATGTCTGGTCATTGGGGCCACAGAGGACACCGCCTCTGCCCCAAACTAATGATGGTGCCAGGACCAGAGCTCAGGTGGCCTACTTCCAACCTCACCCCGCAGGCTGTCTCATTTACCTCCAGCCTCTACTCCATGATTGCCTGGCTGGGGCCTTCAGGTGTTAGGCAAGTAGGGAGAGGCAGGCGGTATGGTGAGCCAGACAGGCTGACTCTGAGAAGTGCCACTAGCCTTCAGAATGGGCACTTATCCTATCCTCTACATGATACCCACAGCCCTAGCGCCCCTAAGAGATAGGGGCATGTACCATCCTACATCCCTGGGGAATATTGAGGAGGAGGAGTCCTCAGACTCTCCAGCCTAGTGGTGATCACACATAATGTCTAACAGACCTTGGGGATGGAAGGTATTGGAAAATGAGACTTCCCACTTTGTAGTCCTACCTCTTCTTGGTCCACATCATGTGGCCCCTTCAGCTGACAAGTAGACAGCAACTGCCAGGTCCAGGGACCAGGTGCCCTTGGAGTGTTCCAAAGCCCTGGTCAGATGCCCACTCAGTCTTCTGGGCTCTGCCAGCCTGCATCAGCTGGTTCTCATTTGGCAGCTCTCCCGGATCTCTTTTCTTTAGGAATTTGGGGGCTCTAGGTCAGGCTAGGGGACCCTGGCTGAGCAGGGTTGAGTAGGAGAATGTGAGAAGGCTGCGTTTATGTTTGGGGCAGCATGAGGAGTGGGTGTGCATCCTTGCTACCACTTTATTCTTCATGCCCATCCCCCAAGCTTTTTGCCCACTCAGATTATTTTTAGCTTAGGCATCCCAGAGCTCTACTATTTAATTAGGGTTCTTGTCCCTCAAAAAGGTGGTCTAAGTCAAGGAGGCAGACACATGTGATATGGCAGCCACCTGTCTCTAAGGTAGGATGACATCTTTGGGCACCAACCCAGCTCTGCCGCCAGTTTCCTCCACAAGGAGACCAGACCCTATCCTGTCTGTCCTGGGGCAGTTGTGAGGAAGCAGAAACAGCTCAGGGGCAAACTGATAGGGTCTGCTGGAGGATACTGCTACAGGGACCCTCTTTAGTGGTCAAAGTCCCTTAGTTCTGTCTCTGCCATGCCTGGCCCAGGGGCTAGGAGGCCTGAGGCAAGTAGCAAACACAGAGCCACCACAGGGTGACAAGCCCTGAGACTGGAGGTAGATGTCCCTTCCCTCCTTGGGAGGAGAGGGGCTAAGGCTTGGTGAGAAGACGTACAAACACACCGTAGACGATGCCCTATCCAGAACATAGCTTTTCCTGCCTGCGGGCTGGTAGAATTGGAAATAGTTCCTCAGGCTTACTGGCCAAGCCTGGGAGGTGGAAGCTGGAGAAAAGGAAGCATCTGAGTAGGTCGCCACCTCTTGTCTCTAGCTGCCTCCTTTGCTGCTGGAGGCCAGCATGACCTACTCACTCAGGGAAGAGCTCTGAATTCTCCTGGGCATTGTTCCTAAAGTACTTGAGGTCACAGCCATGGCCACATAACTCTCCCGTCTATGGATTGGAAAGAAACCCAGAGCTCTTAAATGCCATGCACAACGTCACCCAGCTGGAGCTGGAGTCGACACTGAGGTCAGAAGAACATCCTGACTCTGTGTTGCCCACTCCCAGAGGCACCAGATAGTCCCCTAGGAGGCAGGGAGGAAAGCATGAGGACAGGGCTAGCGTGCTCCTCGCATAGCACCTGGGACATCCCCGTACTGCACAGGCTTTATGCACCTTTTTCATTTCAATCCCCCCCAAATCACCTGCCCCTCAGGGTGCCAATAATAGGGTGCCAAGTCTCAAAGGTCTCGTAATCTCCAGACCCCCTTGTATGACTCACCTTGACCTTCCTGTCGTCTGCTGTTGTCTCATCGAACTCCACCCCTAGCTTGAAGCTGATCTCTGTGTTCTTGAAGGTGCTCTGTGTTTTTATGATGATAGTGTCCCCATTCATTTCGATGACTGTGGTAGGCTTGGTCATGTTGGCCACCTGCCTGGTAGCAAAGCCCACACCTGAGGGCAGGGGGAGGGTTATTAGCATGAGTAGAGTGGAAAGACGGTACGAGGACCTCAGTGAACAACCCTCAGGCCTGGATGTGGGGCAGAGCGAAGAGGAGTATGAGAACTTTCAGAGACTCTGGCTGTTTTTTAAATTGTTTTCTTGTTAGCTCTGTGCAGCGAAGAGACACTTGATTTCACTGGGCAGATGGGAAGTTTAAGGGACAGGCATGCCACAGCAAGTCGTGGCAGATCGAGGTTAGAACAAGCTACTTTCTGTGTGGTAAGAACTGAACGTGTCTTATCTCATTCAGCCCTTCATTCTCCCTGCAGGCCATGATGCTATTATCTCTACTTCACAGATGTAAAAACTGAGGGTTCAGGCCCAGGCTCACAAGTCTGGAATTGGAACGCAGAACCGTTTGACTGAAGAGCTCATGGAACTGCTCAGCTGTACTGTCTCCCAAGGCTGGAGCACAGGGCTCCCTCCCAGGGCACCTGAGCAGCTTTCCAGCCACAGGCTGAGGAAAGAAGAGAAATGTGGACTTCGCCTTCCAAAGCCTGAGGGACAGGCGTTTCCCACCTTTGGGAGTTTTTGCCCTGAAACCCACTGGTGCACCTGTCCCCTCTGTATGGCAGCAAGATATTTTCAAACCCCCTTCTCCATGACCTAGGTAGGAGGTAGGCAGAAGGGAGTGTGTGTCCCAGTGTACAGATTTAGGAGAGGCCTGAGTGCTAGTGCTGTCAGGACTCCAATCCAGGTCTCCTGGCTCCTGGTCTGAGGCCCTATGGGTACTCCCCGACTGACCAAAGCACGGCTTCCCTGGGTGCTGGGCAAAGCCTTCCCTGAGTGTCCTGCAAGAGTGTGTAACAACTCCTCCAGCAAAGCCTTAACCCCTTCAGGTTACAGCCTCCAACCTCCCATCACGACGGCCTGCCCTTCTGCCCACAGCAGCAGTGGTGAGCTGTCTTGCAGGGCAAAGGCGAGGCAGGAATAGCCTAGTGTGGGGAGGTGGTGTGCCAGCCGACACTCCACTTGCTGGAAGTGAGGTGTGGCCTGTTCGGGTTGTTTCACTTAATGCTCCTAACACCTAACAGCCCTGAACAGTAGGTCTTATTACCCTCACTTTACAAATTAGGCTTGGAGAGAAGTGACTTGCCCAAAGTCAAAGAGTGAGTGATAGACCTGGATACGAATCTAGGCTCCAAAACTTGTTCACTCTTCCTCCTGGGCCATTCTCCGGGCGTGTACTTCCTCCCGCACCGAGGCCACCAGGTGTGCCTGTGCTCACTGGTACTAACTAGGCTGCGTCTGTCTGCCCCCTGAGGACCCTTGGTCTAAAACTAGAGGGGTGAGGGCAGCTTCTGCCCTGCCCGGTCAGTAAGGGACCTGGCCTTAGCCCCTGTGAGTCAGGCTGATCCCACTCCCCAGAAGAGAGCAGGGCCTTGTCACCATGCAAGGAGCTCTGTTTGCTTAGGACCTACCCAGAGGTGTGGTGTGTTTGAGAAAGGAAACCACTGTGGGGTGAGTGAGGGACTGAGCCAAGAGAAACTGAGACCAAAAATGGGGCTGATGATTTTGGAGGCTCAGAAAGAGCTGGGTTCTACTTAAAAATGAAGTGGAAGCTATTTACAGAGCTGAGGATGGTCTTTTCTCCCCTATGGACCTCTCATCCTTTCCATCTGTGTATGGAGAAAAGCAGGATGATACATTCTCAGCCCTGTAGCCCAAATGTGCCCCTTATTTGGGGCAAAATAAGGGAACAAGTGTGGTAAGGATGTTGCAGCTCACTTCAGGGACACAGGTCTTCAGTTGGAATGTCAGCTACGGGAGGCTTGGGGGGAGGGGCTAACTCTGGGCATCCCAACTTCCCAACAGCTGCCCAGGGCCCACTGCTCCAAGAGTGGCTACTTTCCTGGAGTCAGTGGGCATAGTACCCAGCATACTATGGTGGGGCATGAGAGCTTTGACCTCAAGAGCCAACACTTGTCCCTATTTCAGGAAAGGGTTAGGAATAGAGGGGAGAGATGGGTCCCCCACCTCTTATTTGGGTACCTGCCAGAATCAGCCCCCCTTCCCTGGTAGGAAGGCATGGAATGTAGCTCAGCTATGAACAATATTCTGGTTTCCCTGTCTCAGCCTGGGAGGCTGGGATAATCTCATAGCTGGGGATTTAAGAGAAAGGGTATCCACCTTCTCCATCTAAGCCCGTAGTAGGAGGGAAGGGCTGAGGTCAATCATTAGCTAAGCAGTTCCTACCACTCCCACCCCCAAGGTCCATAGTGGAAACTATTCTGGGTTACACATCTAGAAATCTAGGTTTTCATATTAGCTCTGCTGTGGGATTGATCTGACTAGTTTCTACTCTCTCTGGGTCTCAGTCTCCCCATCTGTCAAACTAGGCAAGGCATGGGGGATCTCCAAGGACCTCAAGGTATAAGGACTCGAATCTTTATTCTTCCCCATTGTTGGAATGGAAGAACCCTTTAACAGATCTTGGCCTTGCACCAGGACCCTGCTGCACCCGGGAAGTCTAGTGGTTTTCTCCACCAGACGGCTCCCCAACAAGTGGCTGAGCCAGCAAGTGATGGGTCCTCCCACCCCGCCCTACTACTAGGCTTACTGACAGTGATTAAAGCCTGGTTACACACCACTGCAGGACGACGTCAGAGACGGCATGGTGAAAGGGCATCCTCCGGCAACCATCCTTTCTCTAGTTCAACATGGAGGGGCAGGGGTTGTTGCTAACTGTGCGGGGCCCCTATCTCGCCTTCTCCTCATATCTCATTCCCCCGCTGTTCCCCTCTCTTCCCATCTCCCTCCTCCTAGGAGTTTCTGCTTCTTTATGCCATAGTACACTCCCCATCCGCCCCATTCCCTTTCTGTATTCACACTTTCCAATCCCTAAACCACCCATGTTCCTGCTTTTTTCCTCCTCCAGCTAGCCTCCCACCTTCTGCAATGGATGTTCCCTTTTTACAAAACCCACCTCTCTCCAGATACTATGTATACCCCTCTTCCTCGAAAGTGCCTCCGTGCCCCAACATCGACCGTGCCCCAACATCGACCTGCACATCTTGCCTCCTTGCGCCTGCCGACCTGGGAATCCCTCTAGCCAGGTTCAGACCAGAAAGCCCCCTTCCAACAGGCCTCGCGTGCCCTAGCCCAGGCTGCCACCTTCTCCGCGTCCCCTTGCTCCCCCACCTTGAGCAGGAGGGATGCAGCAGCCGCACGGGGTACTAGCCAGCGCCCGAACGCTGTGCAGGGCTGCGCACGCGGCCAGGCCCTCTCCAGCCCAGTATCCCCGAGACGCGCTCACCAATTGACTTCATGTAGTCATCGAAATTCTTGCTGTCCACTAGCTTCCAGGTGCCCACGAAGGCGTCCACCATGGTGAGGCTGGGCTAGGCGAAGAAAGAGGCGACAGAACCGGCGTGCAAGGACTCTGGGACCCACGGTTCCCAGCCCGCGCTGCCGCTTTAAATAGCCCTTGTATCACGTGGTGAGGCGTGGCCCACACCCCCAGCTCCCGAAATAGGAAGCCTCGGGCTGGCGCTCACCAGCCCCGAGCTGGCTGCCCATCCCCCCCGACCCGCCGAGGGGGAGGGGGCAGCCAGTGGCGCCGAGCTCGCCTGCGTCAGCGCGGGGGCCCGGCCTCCGAGTCCCTGCCCCGCGCTGGCAGGACCTGCTCCCTTCCCTGGCCTCAAGGCGCTCTTCGCCATCTGAGAAGGAAGCAACTGGGGGCACGGTGCCCGCGAGGTGGGGCGCGCGCCACCAACACCTTCGTCCCCCAGTGTATCCCCGAGCTTGGGGTTAGAGCAGAGATGAAAGACAAGGAGAAAGGAAACGTCCTTGGGCTGATGCCCACGCCGGGAGAGCTGTGGCTGACTCTTCGTGGCGCAGGCATTGGTCCTCATTCTGCAGGTGAGGAGTCCAAAGCTCAGCGGGGAACTTACAAGGTCGCAGGAAATAAGGCGAGGGTTCACTGGAGCCCAGATTGCAAGTCTGGTCTAGGTGGCCTTGGAAGCCGAGCTCTCCCGCCACTCCCCGCTTGCCGGTGACCGGAAGAGTCACCAGGGGCAACGTGGGCAGCTGAGCTACCCCTGTGCCCTCCGCCTGCGTGGGGCGAGAGCGTGACCCATCCCGCCGTGCCCTTCCCGCCCCGCACGTGCTCGCCCCTCCCTGTGGAATGTCTCCTGCGCTCGCCTTTCCGCCTGCAGTGCCCCTCCCCGTCCACCTTGCCAACGCTTCGGGCTCCTCTGACCTCTACGCGGAGCATTTCATCAGGTCATTTCCCCCCTCCCCTCCTTCAGAAATTCTGGCCCTCCAGCCAGCTCTTCCAGGCCCCGGGGGGCGACTCCCCACCTGCCGCCCTTCTCTGACCTCTACACACCTGCAAGCAGCTTGCACTTTCACGGAATGTCACTCTCCTCCAGAGACCTCCCGTGTGGTTGACGCTTTTCAAAGCGCTTTTAATAGTAAGATCACCTTGTATTGGTATTTATTTCATGCTGAGGGCTTTAAGTACATTTTCGCATTGAACTTGCGGAACAAAGTCCACGAAGTAGGTTTTATAACTACTGTTTTACAGATGAGCAAACGGAAGCTTGGAGGAGCCCATTCATTTCTTAATCCAGCAATTATTGAAGCACCTACTTTTTGCCAGGCCTTGGGCTGGGCTGAGGAGAGACAACCATGAATGAGACACACACTCACATCGCTCACTTTTGGGTAGACAGACACAAAACTAGTGTGAATCTGAGGGAAGGCCTGTCCTGATCTAGCAGCTCAGGGGAGACTTCCCAGAGGAATGAGGGGTAAGCGAATGCCTAACAGATAGGAGGCTCTGCATAAGGGTGTCGTGCCCAAGAGAACCTCAGCCAGCAGAGGTCCACGGTTGCGGGGGGGTGCATCTAGGAGCCACAGGCTCACTAGCCCTGGGGTCCTGCCAGCTCATTATCCCACTGACCCTCCTTCTTGGGCCTCTGTTTCTCCCCTATCTCTGAGTTTCTGGGAAGAAGCCAGAGAGGAAGAGCCCTCTCTTGCCCAAGGTCCTGGTTCTTTGGGGCAGGTCCACTTGCCAGAATACCGGGGCCTATTTCTGCCAAAGCTGCAGGGACAGGCCTTAGGGCTGGGCATGGAGCCCTGGTGACCTCATTGAGGGAGCAGGTGCAAGGGAGGGTTGGGGGAGAGAGTGGGATGGTTCCTAAGTCAAGGTCACAACCTTTAGACACTGAAACTCCTCTCTTAAGGACTGAGTAGCTGGAGACCCAGGGGCCAGAGCTGTTTCCCTCCATGGTCCTCACGATGCCACCGGGGAGAGCTGGGGCTGGGGTGGGTAGCTGCGGGCAGGTAGATCTGTGTGCCAGTTCTGATTCCCTGGGGTACTTGCTTTGTGGCTGTGGGCGATTCCCTTAAGCCACGGTGAGTCTCTGTTTCATCTTGAAAATGGAGGTAATGACAGTATTTACCCCTTAGAGGGGTATGTTTGGAGATCAAATGAGATAATGCATTTTAAAATGCTGAGCATCGTGGACCTCATGCTCACTGCCGCTGCTGTTACTGTTCCCCTTATCCACGGACAGTGCAGGGGTCTCAGACCTGCTCTCAGCCCTGCCCCTCACCTGCTGGGCCCCCCACAGCAGATTGCTTGGCTTCTCTAATCCTCAGTTTTCTTACTTCCAAGACAAGATTAGAACCTGCTGCAATGGTGAGGAAGGGACTGCAAAAATCTTTGGGAGGGTTGAGGGGGACACTGCTAGAGAGTCCTTGTGACCCCTCTCTCGGGCTCTGCTTCCGGGGAGCAGCATGGAGACAAAGCCCAGACCCACTAGCCTTGCTGCCCTACCCTCATCCCCCCACCACGCCCAGACCTGGGTCACTGAAGGTGACTCCTAAGCCACACCCTATCTGCTTTCTACTGAGCTTTCATTCTTCTCCCTCCCAAGTGTGCACAGCTTCTCATCCCTCTCATTACCTGCATCCTCCTTGCCCTGTTCTCCTCACCGCCTTTGGGGAACGAGGGGCAAGGGGAGGGAACTCGAGCCCTTCCCTTTTCCTGCCTCTCTCTCTCGCACGCGCGTTCTCTCTTTCTCACACCCTTGGCAGATCCAGATGTGAATACATCTGGCAGGCAGCAGGACCAGTCCCTGCCAAGAGCCAAGAGCAGCATCTCCCCAGCCCTCGCCCTGTGGTGATGTCACTGTTCTGTGTTTCCACGGCAACCACAGGCTGGGAAGATGGAGAAGAGGAGAGCTGAGTAACCATGAGAGAGCCAATGAGAGGGGCCAGCGGCACCGGGTGATCCGTGGGGCCATGGGGCGGGGTGGCGGGGGGGAGCACGAGGAGGCCTACTCAGCATCTCCAGCTCTTCCCTGGACCCTCCCTGCCATCTGGACGCCTCCAATAGGGGATGTGCTGCTGGCATGGGGAGAAATGTGGGAGGTAGAGGCCAAAGAGGCTGAGCTGGAGCCTCCACTGACCCAGGGACATAGAGCCCCCCCCCCTTTGCCCCTTCAGGGCCTAAGTCTGTGGATGCTGACTGTCCACACCCCACTCCACCCCCAGTACCTGCATCTGGAAATTTTTTCTTTGGATGGTAGTGGTGGTGCGGTTCTCTGCCATGGAATGAAGTTCTTAACCCTTCCCTCCACACCCCCCACACCCTCCCCTGGTGCATGATTGGTTCAGAAGCAGCATCTTTGGAAAGAAGCCTGGTTCTACGTCCCAAACCAAGTGAGTCTCACTCCAGAGCCCTTAAAGCTAGAGAGGAGACAGATTCACTCACTCATTCACTCATTCATTTATTCATTCAATATTTCATATACTCATTCATTCATTCAATAATCCATATACTCACTAGCCACTTACTAGCTAGAGACTAGGAGCCAGTCCCTTCCCCTTCCTCTCCTTTCCTCCCAAATGGAGGGAGGCCATCTACTCTCAGGGTTGACATGCGGATTAAAAGAGGTAACATATGGAAGCCTAACATACACAAATACTCAATGAAGGGTGATTCCTTTCTCCCTCTCTCCCTCTGGGTCTCACCAGGGCAGTTGTCCCAGAGATACACCTGAATGAGCCAAGGTCCTTTGAGACATTGAACGAATGGCAAAGGATCTAAGTCTATCTCTGTCTCCTCACTTAGGTCACTGAGTGCCTATAGAGACCTCAGAGAAGTTTCCACATCTCTCCCTTTCTCTCTCTTTAAATAATCCATCCATTTTACCAATCTTAATTGAGCACCTCCTGTGCCCAGACACTGCTGGGCTCAGTGGGGACCCAGGGGAGAGCCACAGCCCCCGCCCTCCCTGAGCTCACTGTGTAGGGGGATTGCAGCCACTGTGGCAGGAATGCAGTGTTCTTTCTGCCACTAGGAAATCACTTCCTCTTTCCCCAAGAGTTCCAGCTACTCCGAGGCCGAGGGAACAAATGATGGTAAAAGATAGGGTTTACTCAACACCAGTTTGCTTCTGAGAAGCTGCTGCCTGTGGCACCTGCTCCCTGGAAGGAGAACAATGGCTCTCTCTGCCCAGGGAGGAGAGGGGCCAGCTCAGAGTGGTGGGCAGGCACCTCTGCTTTCCCAGAAACCAGCTGTCCTCCCTGCTGGCAGAGTAAAGGCCAAACTCTTCCGCCTTGCTCCATCTGTTTCATTAGTCGAATATTACTGAAATCCTGTTCCAAGAATAGTGGCTGGCAGATAGTAGGAGTTAATGAATAAATATTGAATGAATGAATGAATGAGTGAATGAACGAGTATATGGAATACTGGATGACTGAGTATATGGATTATTGAATGAATGAATGAATGAATGAGTGAATGAGTATATGGAATATTGAACGAATAGATGAATGAGTGAATGAGTGAGTGAGTGAATCTATCTCCTCTCTAGCTTTAGGGGCTCTGGGGTGAGACTCACTTGGCTTCCCATCCTGCGCCTTAATTATAGACCAGCAGTGTGACCTTGGGCAAGTCACCATCTCTCTGGGTCTGTATTTCTTTATCTGAAAAAAAAGCACATCACAATTCCCACCCAGCTGGCCTCCCAAGGACTCTAGGAAGATAAGGTAGGATAAGCTTGGGAATGCAGTACAAAGATTAATTGTTTTTCTTCTCAGCCTCCTTCCCAGGAGGCACCTGACCCTCCAGAGCCCCCAGGCTCTGGCCCCCACCCCGCCTGCCTCTGCGAGCCCTCCACACTGCAGCCGCTCTTCCCTTTTGTATCTCAGGCGGGTGCCATGTTTGTGTCTTGTGTTCGCCTAGAGTACTCTTCCTCCCTAGCTGCTACTCCTTTAGTTACTCCTACTCATGCTTCAGCTTAAGAAGCCCCATGCTCCCTATCAGAGCCCTGACCCTGCTTTCATGTGGTCCACTCAGCTCTGAGTCTGCCTTTCCTATTACACTGGAAGCCCTGCGAGGGCTGGGACCCTGTTGGTGTGGCCATCTGCCATGTCCAGAGAGCCTAGTACAGGGCCTGGCACGGATCTGGGAAGTGGACAGTCTCTCCAGAGCAAAGGAAACCACCTGTCCTCTTCAGTGTTCTCTGTTGAAAATTCTGTCCCTGGCCCCCCTTTCCTATGACTCTTAACTTTTCTCCTGCCGAAGTATCCTGTCTTGTATCCTCTTTTTCACTCCATCCCTGAGGGTCATGAGACTGGGTCATTTCCAGTGGGTGGTGGGGCTCCAAGTGCTCCCAGCTGAGAACTGCCCTTCTGGGCACATAGGTGTAGCCAGAATCTCAACTGGAGCTCTCTTTATTTATTTTAAAATTATTATTATTATTATTATTTTAAGTAAGCTCTACCCCCAATGTGGGGCTTGAACTCACAACCCCAAAATCAAGAGTTGCATGCTCTACCGACTGAGCCAGCCAGCTAGGTGCCCCTCGCTTTAGGGACAGCTCCATTCCCAGGAAATAATCAAACCAGATCCCAGACTTGGGGCTGCCCCTGGCTACTTCCCCACCGCTCCTCTATCAAATGAAAAATTTGCCTCTGCAAAACTACAAGTAATGTTAAAGTATAATTAGACAGGGAAACCTAATGCTCATAAAACAGCACCGCACACCACCCTGAGGTGTGGGTGTGTTCATGTACCATGTGACCTGGCACCAAACAGATGGTTCAATGGTCACTCCCCAGAGTTCACTTTATTCAGGAACAGCTTGCTCAAGATTCTGGAAAGATGCAGGCAGCTCCAGGAGACCTGATGAGCCTGGGTGGTGTGGAGAGCTGACCACTGTGTGTCCTTAGGTGAGGAGAGCTGGTTGGCAAGCCCTGGCAGGGGGCCTGGCAGAGAATGGATCTTGGACTCGGGAGTCTGGGGCCAGGTGTGTTTCAGAAAGCAGGTACACAGTCAAGGCTGTCAGCCTGGCTTTGGCTTTTTTCTTTTTTTTTTTTTTTTTTGGATTTGGGATCTTGGGGTTGGTTGGGGCCAGTGGGGGGCAGCATCTGTGGGCTCTGTAGTAAACAAAGACGCTAGATAGGAAAAGGAAGGAAGAACTGGGTGGACTTGGGGATGACCAGGACTGGAGCCTATGGTGAGAGAGTTGCCCTCCTAGAGGTAGGAGGTGGGAAAACCAGGAGATTAGAAGGATGGGACCAGGGTCAGGTTTGATGTCAGATGGGCAATGGGGTTGTTCTGTGCCAGGGTAAGAAGAGCCCAGGGTGGTGTCAGGAGCCAAGGTCACTCTCTCTACTTGATGAGTCACTGGATGAGCTGTCAGGAGCCAGGAGGAGGAGGTGGGAAGACTGCAGGGCAGTTGGGAGACATGACACCAGCTGTGAGAACTTGACCGGTCCATCTCTCTGTGCCTGTTTCCTTTTCTGCATGATGGAGGTAGTAATGTCTGCCTTGCAGGGTTGGAGGAAGGAGCCCATGAGATCGTGGGGGTAGGGCCTTCACGTGCTGTGCAGTGTGGTGCAGAAACTGCTTGCTGTCTTGCAAAGTGCTGGGCACTGGGTTCAGCAGCTTGCAGCCTTGAATGCTTCTAATTCCGACAGTATCCCAGTGATGCAGGTACTTTCGTTCCCATCTCCTGTTTACAGATGAGAGCCAGGAATTGGACCCAGGACCCTGGCCCTAGATCTTATTCCACACTGCCCTTCCCCGCGGTAATCTTTGCCCTGCCTTGCTCTGTGACCTTGGGCCAGTCTCTTCCTTGCAGTGACCCCAGCTCCATGGCAGGGGGTTGGGCCAGATGAGCCCTTTAATCCTTCAAGCTCTGGCACTTGGTGCTTCAGGAAGGGAACTTCCAAGTCGGGGAGAGGGTGAGGTGGGGCAAGAACCAGGAGAGGACAAACTTTTCCAGCATCCCCGCTCCAATCCTGTCGCCTCCTCAGTGGGTAGGCTGGCAGGCTCCCCTTTGCCCTACAAGCTGTGGGGCCAAGGGAGCAGGTGATGCTCAGCCCTAGCCTGAAATACTCACTGGGCACTGAGGGTCACTGAGGTCTAAGTGCCAGGACTGTCCACTAATAGGCAGGGCCCATCTGCCTTGGCTAGCTAACCCCAGAGGTCAGTAGGGCTGCCTGAGTCATAGCCCTTGGTCTCCACCCACCCCCCACCTCCTCACTCAGCGTCAGTTTATCTGGGGGCCAGGCCTGGTCTGGACCCAGGGATGTGGCTATTTCTAGATGCCCTCCCTGTCTCCTTGGCCTGGGCCTCCAGCCAGCTCAGGACATGCACACACATACATTCTCTCTCTTCCTCTTTCTCTCATTGAACTTGACTGCCACTGGCTTGGTGCCCGCACCCATGGTGGGTACTGACAATCAGCAGATGGCCCAAACTTGGTTCCCACCCTTACAGAGAGAGGGGAGAGGTGGACGTGTTTACAGATGATGACAGTACAGAAAGGCTGTCATTGTCCCACATGCAGACGGCACATGGACCGAGGAAGGCCAGAGGAGGGAGCCACCCACTCAGCCAGGATAGTCAGGAAAGGCTTCACATAAGAGGTACCCTTTGGACTGGGTCTTGAAGGATACGTAGAGTCTGCCAGGTGTGGGCTGAGAAATTGGGAAGGCAGAGGAAGAGACAGTTAAGGAAGGATGAGATTTTCCTGGTGTTTGATCTGGGATGAGGGCAGAGGATAAAAGCGGCAAGTGATAAGATGGGAAGATAGTTTCGGGCCGGACAGGAAGAGGCCTTGCCCACCGTCAAGGAGGCTGGCCTTTCTTCCAAAGGCCCTGGGGAGTCATTGAGGGCTTAGGCAGGGGAGCCTGAGGATCTGACTGGGATTATACTAAGAGTTCTCTGGCTGTTGTTTGGGGGCTGGACTGGACACTGGTCAATTAGGAGGCTGGGGCAGCCATCCCAGGCTCTCACCCACACCAGCAGCCAGCAGGCGGGGGGAGGAGGGTGGACACACCTCTCCTAATTAAAGGCATGACCTGGAAGCTGCACACATCTCTTCTCTCGGCCAGAAATTAGGCACAGGGCCACAGCTAGCTGCAAGTGAGATGGGGAATCATGGTCATTATTCCGGCCTGCCTGCAAGTCTGGAAAATGGGGAGGACAGCATTCAGGGGCTGGGAGGTCCCTGACATGGTGGTTAAAAGTAGCTCTCTGAAATCAGGTTTCCTGAGCTGAAGTCCCACCTTACCACTTACCAGCTTCGTGGGCAGATTCCGTACCCTCTCCGGGCCTCCGTCACCTGGTTGAGGTACAGTGAGCTGACGTGCCAAGTCTTAGAGTAAGTAGAGCCTGTTCATAGTGAGGTCCGGAGCTGTCTTTAGGTTCTGAGAAAAGGGGATGTTCTGGGGACAAATTCTGCCCGAGTCCCCTGGTAGAGCCAAGGTGCCCATATGGGGGCTGATGTATGGCTGGGGCAGCTGGGACTATCCAGCCGCCATCCCTGACATGAGTGGTTTAGCTGAGGCAGAGGATGCTGGGAGCAGGACAGGGGGGTCCCGGGAAGAGAAAGGTTGATTTCAGGAGGGAATTCACGAACAGGTGGCCCAAGGAGATATACCCCTTGGACTCAGGAGTTTCAGAGGCAGCCCAACCCAGAGCTCCTCACAGGACAACAGATCCCCCCAGAACCAGGAGGCGGTGGTTAGCTTTGAGTCAAGGGCACTTGAAGCAGGGCTCAGACTCATAGCTGCTGTGTGGCCCTGGGCCTCCAGCCACCATCCCCCGACTCTGGGCCAGGGTCTTCCCACCAAGAAGCGGGAGATCATTTATCCCTGCTTCCTGCCATGTGGCTGTGAAGATTAGACATTAGTCCTGGCTCTGAAATTGGGCTGCACCTGCAGGGCTAAATGCCCAGGAGGGATGGGTCGTAGAAGGTGACCGTGTGACCCCTCCCAGGAAGGGGGAGCATGGCAGCTCTGTCGTGCTGAGCCACTTGACTGTCCTCCCTTCTCCCTCATTTGGCCTATGTTCCTCTTCCCAGGTTACCGCAGGCTGTAGAACAGGGTGGGACCAGAGAGCTAATGTGGCAGGGGGAGGCAAAGAGCCCAGAGGGCTGGGGGGTAGATAGAACAACTTTAGGGGAAAGGCAGAGTGATAAGATTGAGGGAAGATGAGGAGCTTAAAGTGAGGGGTGAGGTGTCTAGAGCTGGCTTTGGAAGGACCCATTCTCATTCTCCCCATAGTGAGGCCCAGAGGAGGAGCTTGCTGAGGACAGACTCTGTGCCTGAGGCATTTCTCTGTCCCCCACAGGGCAGCACCTAGCCCCCCTCCGAAAACCCCAGACTGAGCCCCCAGCCCCAGGCCTACATGAAGCAACACGCCCCCAGGCCCCGCTTAGGGGAAGATCTGAAAGGCAACCTTGAGGAGGGGAGGAGAAGCAGCTGGGCCCCAGGCAAGGCTCCCTCATCTCACTGCCTTGCTCTGTGACCTGGGACAAATCACTTGCCCTCTGAGTAATGGGGGGGCGGGGAATGGGCAGGCAAGTGAGCTACTTTTACACCAGAAAGTCCTGTCTTCAAGCAAACTTTTAGAGGAAGTCCAGGAGATAAAAGAAATGAGAGGGAGCTGTTGTACGGGTGGGAGCTGAGAGGGGGCCTTGCCCCTGCTTGTGTGGACCTGGGGGCCAGCAGGACCAGTGTGAAGAGTGCCAGGTGGATCTCTGGGCCTCAGTGGGCCCGGCTGCCCCACCCCTGCCTGATCTTGCTGCAGCCTGGGGGCAGGGGTGCAGGAGGGGTGGGGATGGGGTGGGGACGGGGGTCCAGCAACTGTGGCAAACAGCAGGCAGAGCCCCACCCCAGGTTGCTCTTCTATCCCGGGGAGCTGGCATCACCCACGAACACACTTTGGGTCCCTGGGCTGGAGGGGGGGGGGCCCAGAGAGAGCCCTCAGGTGCTGGAGCCTCTGGATGCTTGGTAGGCTTTCAAGTGCTGAGGAGAGGAGAAAGGAGGGGGAACCACGAGACTTGGGGTCAGAAAGCTCCCGGTGCCACCTGGTTAAGTGATCTGGAGCAGCCACCGTACCTATCCGGGTCTCAGTTTCCCCATCTGAACAATAAGGGATGAGTGCGATGATGTGGGTGTCCTCGGACACGTTCTCATTTGTGGCCGGACAGAAGATGGGGGCGGGTGGAGGCTGGGCTGTGGGTGCTGAGCTTCCCAAGAGAGACGGAGAGCTGCCTGTAGTTCAGAGGCGTGGAGGGGTTCAGGGGTGGGGTCAGGGTTGGCAGGAAGACAGTCTGAGCTTGGGCTCTGCCACTAAGTTGGTGTGTGTTGTCCCCTCTCAGTGCGACACTATCTCCATCGGTCTAAGGGGACCAGATACTCCAGATCCAGGAGTCACTGACTGTCTGGAGTCAGAGACTGGGGCAGGGGTCTGGAACTGCCCCCGGGCCAGGGTCCCATTGTGCAGAGCCAGAAGTGGCCGTCACAGGCAGGGTGGATACTGAGGGTCAGGTAGGATGCAAGTGTGGAGGGGAACTTCGGGGTTACAACTTCTTTGGTTTACAGATGGGGAAACTGAGGCCTAAGAAGGACAACCAGTTGTCCAAAGTCCCAGAATGGGTTGGGGGCAGAGCCAGGACCAGAAGCAGGACTTGTGACTACCCATTTCAGCTTCTCTTCACAGGAAGCCCTGATCAGGAGGTGCAGGAAATAGCTTCGTCTGGGCAGTGGGGAGACTGACACCTCCCTGACCCTGGGGGTGGGAGAGGGCAGAAATGACATGATGACACCTGCTGAAGATTGTGGTGCGCAGCGTGAACCCCGCCAGATGGGCTCACCTTCCTCTCCTCTCCCTGCCCTCTCCCCAGGGCTGGTGATTTTGTTATTCTTCCCATCTTCCCACAGGGGCAGGGCTAGAGGTGTGGGGCATTAGGATTTTGCAGAGACAGTGGGGTCGTGAGGTTACGCTGGGGGATGCAGGGAGGAACTGAGGCCAGAGGCTTTCCCCTGTGTCTTGGGTGGGGTGGGGTAGGTTTTTCCCACAGAGAACAGCATTCTGGTCCCCAAGTCCAGAGGAAGACACATCCCAGACATGCTCATGCAAGCACACACATACACACACACACATAAAACCCTGTGTGACCTCACACACACCCAGACACGTACACACATATCCCCTACCCCTGCTTGGTTGGCTAATTGGCAGGCCCACTGCAAAACGAAAATATGGGCCCCTTGTTAAAAAAAAATTATTAGAATTTCAAGATGGTGACAGCCGAGCATTAGACGAAGAGCAGAACCTTTCTGAGCAGAGGGCACTATCAGGCTGCACATCCCTGAAGTTGGTCTCATCCCCAGCACATTCAAGCCACTCCCTTGGGGACCCACAGTCCCACGGACATCTAGCCGGAGACACACCCACCCACAGACAGACATTCCCACCCCAGACGCCCCTGCACCAGCCCCTGTGCTGCTGGAGCCTTCCACTGGGCCAGAGCCTCTCCCCGCTGGCCAGGTCCAGCCACCCCCAGGCCCTTACACTCACCCCTTACCTGGGCTGCCCGCTCTCTCCTACCCTCTACCCCCTACACACACCAGCCTGCCTGCTGGCTTGGGAGTGGATGACAGAGAGGGAGTGCTGGCCCGTCTGGCCACTCTGCATACCGGTCTGCAGGGGTGCCGCTGAGAGTGGAATGCTAATAATAACCATATAATAATAATAATACTTAAGATATGAACATTTACCATGTGCTAGGTACTGTTCTAACACTATAAATACAAACTCATTCAATCCTCACAAGCATATGTGGTAGATGCAGTGATTTATCTCCGTTTGACAGATGAGGAAACGGAGGCACAGAAAAGTTGTCACTTGTCTGACATCTCAGCTAGTAAGGAAGCCGGGATTCGAACCCAGGCCAACAGCTCCAGAGAGCCTGCTCTGTCGGCTGCTGCTGTGGTTCTGTACCACGGGTGTGTCAGCCCTGGGGACCTGGTGGTTCTGTGGCCCACCCCTGGGAGCACAGGACCTCTTGCGAAATGAAGGAAAAGTGCCTACGATGCAGCATCACCTTGACCGGGACCATGGGCAGCCCTGGGAGCTGCAGGATGGTCACCAGACTGCAGAAACGGGGATGAGTATCTTCTATTACATCTCAGTATTTAGAAGATGTCTGAGGGCAAGACATACACCTGTGTCACCTCTTTACAGACAAAAGTGTCAATTTATTTTAGAAAGAGAAAGGGTGGGGAGAGGGAGAGAGAGAGAGAACCTAAAGCAGACCCCATGCTGAGCCTGGAGCCTCGACTGGGGGGCTGGATCCCAGGACCCTGAGATCATGACCTGAGCTGAAACCAAGAGTGGGAGGTTTAACCGACTGAGCCACCAGGGCACCCCAATGATGTAAATAAGGCATTTTTCAGTGACAACAGTGTAGGTGGTGGGGTAGTGGACAGTGCACGTGGTGGCCTGTTATCCAGAAGACTTTCTCACTGACGGGAATGAAGAGAAATCCGCCCAGCCGGGGAGTCCTGGACATCCGCCTGGCCTCACGTGTGACCTCCTTTGATACCCGAGCTGCAAAGCGCCTGCCCAGTTCACGCCCCACCCGCCTCCTCCCCAGAGTTGCCCCTCCCCAGTCGGTGGCACTGCCCACTGAGGCCAGGCTGCCTCCTGTGACCCTGCCACGCCCATGGCCACGACGGATTGGTCCAGGAGTGCCTACCTGATCCAAGCGGGCCAATCAGGTCCTTTGGGGATTATGGATCGGCACAACTGGCTGGGGCCGTCCCTGACCCAAGAACAGGTAAACTTGTTGACTGTAAAGCAAATGCCTTTACCCTCACTGCTGTTTGCACAAGAGAAAAGAAGCAGGAAGCTGTGTACAGGCAAGGGAGGGGTGAAGCATTGATGAGGATTTACAGAGGCGCACTCTCCACTCTGCATCCCCTACACGGACACTTGAGGTAATTCCTGCTTTGTTTCAGTGAGCCTGAAAAATGGTTGTTACATGTAGTCAAATGGTCTTATTTAAGGCACTTAAGTTGGAAAAGGTAAGAAAACAAAGTACCACAAAGCCCCTGAATGTGTTGGTTTTTTTGTCATGGTTGACAATGGCGGACCCCCAAGTCCCAGCACTACCTGTGTCGGGGTCAGTGTCCATAATGGAAGCATGAGATCGTCTGTCTCTTCGTCCTGAAATTACTTCCCAGAGTATCTACCTCATTTCTTCCCCAAGAGGAAATCTGCTTTAAGAAGGACTTTATTAAATTTGGATTTGGATTTGTTCAGTGGTGTGCTGGCAAATGTTTGACAACGGGTTCTTCAGAAATCCAAAGGCATGCGTTATATATGTATGTACGTTTACTATAAATTTCACTGATATAAAGGATGTGTAGCACACAATTTACAAATTACAACACGCTGCATGAACTCTTGACTGTAAGTTCCATATAGTCAATTGATTTCACAGGATGCTTTTGTTAATTGTTGCCAAAGTCTTGTATCTCTAGTCTGTCTATGGTTGAAACTCAATCAAAATTTGCAGTGGGGTTGCATTTCAGTCTACTAACTGTTCCCAATAAATTATTGTTATTAAATCTGATACATGAGCTACTGTGAGTTACACTATCTCTTACTTTCCTATGAATGTATTCATTGAACTGAAACCTCTTCGAGCGTCAGCCCTTCAGTGTCTTCTGTGCTATTAACATTTTGTGCATCAGTTTCTTTCGTCTAGAAAGTCAAAACAGCAAATCAAGCCCTGATGTGCAGCATTTACCAATTCCCCGGTGGCAAATAATCCTGCCTTGGCCAATTTCAAGTTACCAATGTGATATCACCGAACACAGAGCTGGGAAGAGATGTGCAGAAGCACACCGTTAGGTCAAGCTTCCCTTAGACAGATACCACGGATATGGACAACCTCAAGAGACTAGATAATGGTAAAATGTAAAATCATGAGGAAGTGAAGAGTTTTGAGTATTATCTTTATTTTAATAAAATGTGTTTGATGTAAATGTAGGTAATTTAAATTTTAACGATGACTGTCCAGCAATCGGTTCGAAAAATTCCTGAACCCCCAGCAACTGGCCCTTGTGAGCTGGTAAGACGGCTCTGGCGCCCTGCGGACATGTCTCCACCCAAAGGCATCCCATGGGACGCTGTCAACAAGAGAGACCCCACGGCTGGAAGGACCACGGTGAAGCCATTTTCCCTGGGAAAGTCTGAGCTGATTTGTGTCTTGGAGCAGAGGAAGAAACTTGGAAGAGATTTAAGGGCAAATTTCAAGGCAGGACACACCATCCACATGGCCGGTCCATTATGGCCATTTTCATTCCTCCACACTGAAATGTGAGATTATTGTTTTTTATTTATTATTCATTTCTTTATTTTCTTAAAGATTTTATTTGTTGGAGAGAGAGAGAGAGCACAAGCAAGGGGAGTGGCATGCAGAGGGAGAAGCAGGCTCCCTGCTGAGCAGGGAGCCCGATGCAGGACTCGATCCCAGGACCCTAGGATCATGACCTGAGCCGAAGGCAGATGTTTAACCCACTGAGCCACCCAGACATCCCGATTGTTATTTTTTATTAGTAAGTGCTCAGTGGATATCTCTGACCTTGGTCTCAGCCCATCTCCGCACCCCACCCTGTGTCTCAAACTCACCTCACTCATCATGATCGACAGTTGCCTGTTCTCACCCCAGACACCCAGAGGAGCAGCCCTGCTTGTTGGTTAGGTTTTTCCATCCCCATCACAACTTGCTGGCCCTCTTCCCCAGGGAAAGGCTGAGCTAAGCCCTAAGATCGGTATCTTTGCACCAGCCCACATGGTAGGAGGGATTGTTTAATTTTACAAGAATGCAGTGATGGGATGCCTGGGTGGCTCAGTCGGTTAAGCATCTGCCTTCAGCTCAGGTCATGATCTTGGGGTTCTGGGATCGAGTCCCGTGTCGGGATCCTTGCTCAGTGGGGAACCTGCTTCTCCCTCTCCCTCTGCCCCTCCCCCTGCTTGTGCGTTTGCTCTCTCTCGCTCTCTCTGAAAAATAAATAAATAAAATCTTAAAAAAATAATAAAAGAACGCAGTGCTTCTTATACTCCTCTCCATTTTTCAAAACCCTACTCACGTCACCCCTCTTCTGCCATCTCACCTTCCAACCTTGCTATGGCCAGGACTTGTCCATATTCCTCTCATTACCTATTCAGATAAGAAGGTGAATGTTTGCTTACTAATCAGCACCCTTGACTAGGCTGTACATTTTTCCTCAAAGGCAAGGACTGTGTCGATGTTGTATGTTACTGAGTGGACAGTGTCTAATGTAGGGCCTGGCACTGAGCATTTTCTCAATAAATATGTCAAATTTAAAAACCTGAATATATATTCCTCAATGCCATGTGAACTCCTATTTGCCCAGGGAGATGATTTGGACTCAGTCCTTCCCTCAAGGAAGCTCCCCTTGGGGCCCCTTGCACCTCCTCTTCATCTCCCTAAATACGTATTTCCCACTTGGATCCCCGAATGTCAGAGCCAGAGAGGTCCTGAGGCCATTTGGTCCCATCAGCTTGTAAGGTCCAGAGAAGGGCAGGGAGTTGCCTAAGCTCACAAAGCTCATTCATAGGCTGGAAACCAAACCTTATGTCTCCCAGATCAGGATTCCCTTCTTAGAGACAGGGAAATAGGCCTAGAGAGAGGAAGGTGGCACGAACTCACACAGCAAGTGAAGGGCAGAACCAGGGTCCGAGAATTCTCCTGGCCCACCCAGATCTCCTCGGGATCATCCTTCTCCTCTTGGGACCTGGAAATGAAACTTGAGGGTGTCCCCTCCATGCACTCTGGGTGAAGAGAGGCAATTCTGGGGGGTCCTGGTTTTAGAGCTGACAGGCGCATGCACCAGTTTGTCCACCAGGGGGCACTACAGAGTGGTCTTCTCACTGAGCCTGGAGCCCTGGTTCACCTGTACTGGGACTGGACGGCCAGACCGAGGTCCTGGGAGGTGAGGGACTTACCAAGGTCATCCTGAGAGCCAGAGACAGAACTGGCACTTAACCGGGCCTCCTGACACCAGTCAGATGGATGGCCGAATGTGGCCTGGGGGTGGGTCTTCAGCCCTCTGAAGGCCCTCCTGGGCCAGGCTGGGCTGAGGCACACCCCTGGCTGGCATGGCATGGCACTTCTCCCTGGCACGATGACCAGTGCTGAGCCACACCCTGCCTTGTCCCTGCTGTGTGCAGTGATGTCCCCCACCCCTATCAGCCCAGGTCTGTGGTTTAGGGGACACGGGCACTCTCCACGTGCCTGCTTTGTCTGCAGGGAGGAGAGGGTGGGCCTGGGGTTAGATCCGGAGGGCGGCAGTGAGACCGGCTACTCAACCTCAGACCAGGTCACCCATCTCTTCGTGCCTCCGCTTCCTTAACTGTAAAGCAGAGATCATGGTAGTTCTTTTTGTGGTTTTTAAAAAGGTTTTATTTAAATTCAAGTTGGTTAACATATAGGGATTATAGTAGCTCTTCTCTCGGAGTTGTTGGAAGGATTAAATGAGAGGCACAGCAAGTACTTGGGAGCTTTTTATCACGACTGAAACCTGCACTAGCTCCTGAGACAGGAGCAAAACCACCTCCACCTTACCGATGGCAACTGACGCGCAGAGAGATCAACAGTGAGCAATAATAATGTCATGTTCTGTTGGGCGCCAGGTCTCCTTGGCGACCACCACCCAAGGGTGTAGCAAATAGAACTTTCTTTTTCCTCAATGAGTTTTGTCTAAATTGGGGTGGGAGATGAACTTACATAGAGCTAAGGCTTGGGTGGGCCCTTGTGTTTCCCAGTCCTGTGTCCACACAGGTTACCTGGGTGACATGGTTGTCCCTTTTGCTTTGAATGACAGACGTCTCTCCGCGCTTCCGGGTTGTACTGGAGGACGCAAGAATCGGTCTGCTGAGCTGGGGGCCGCACTGCGGTTTGGGATCATTCTGGCAGGTCCCCCCTCTGGACTCCGGCTGCCCTAGTGGGGCCGCTGACGTCTCTGTCCTCACCACTTGCCCCATCCTTCCTCCCCTTCTACTGTGGGGAGGCCTCTCGCCTGCCTCACAGACCACCTGCTTGCAGCGGGAGGGGGTAGCTTAGGAAAAGGGCAAAATACCAGGAAAGAAAGAAACAGCTGGGTTACATCAGTACATATTTCTGGAGTGCCTTTTATAGGTACCAAGCACAGTTCAGGCCCTGGGGTTGCAGCTATGGGCAAGCAGACCCAGTCCCTTCTCTCAAGGGGAACTGGAGGGGCCAGACGGAGATGGTCATAGTGGCTATTATTTATGGAGCCCTACTATGTGCCATTATGTCCCATTTACTCCCTCCAACAACATAATGATGTAAGAGCTCCAGGTATCCCCACTTCATAGGTGAGGAAATAGAGGCACTAAGAGGTTTGGTAACTTGCCCAGGCGCAGAGCTAATAGGGGTAGGATGCTGGCCCAGACAGTCTGAAACTTTAACAAGGTCATGAGGCTGAGAGGGGCTGGCTATGCGTCCCGCTGGGGAGGACGCTAGTTTCCCTGGTGAGGAGGTGGTGTTTGAGCTGAGACCTGACTAATGATAAGGAGCCGCCAAGTTAGATCTGGGGCACCAGCATCGCAGGCAGGGAACAGCAAGTGCAAAGGCCCTGGAACGAGAATGAGCGTGACTTCTCCAGCTCATTGGAAAGAAAGCCCCCGTGGCCAGGAGGACAGGAATGAAGGAGAGAGGGTGGTGGGAGGTGGGGAGGAGTAGAGGGACCCAGATTGGCAGTGTAAACCCCTCGAGGGTTTGCAGCCAGGCAGGGCCAAGCCCTAGGCCCATAAACCCCAAGAGGTCATTATCTCTCTGCCCGGCAGCTGGGTACTCACCACTGGGGCCTCTTCCAACCTCTCATCGGTTCTGGGACGCTGGTGACCACCAGTTTCCTGGGGAAGGGGGCCAAGGTGGGGCTTGAGGCCCAGAGAAGCCTTTTTGCTCATGGGGTGCTGGGCAGGTGGTGCTGACCCTTGAGTCAGAGGCCCTGAGGTCCGGCCCAGTGGTGGCAAAGGCCTTTTGATTGGGGTCATGAAGATCGCCCAGCCTTGAAGGCCTAGCCCTGAGCCCAGCTGTCCCATTGGCTCCCCTCAGCTTCCTGGACTGATTTCTCCTACCCCCCAGTGACAGGAGAGGCCCCTCTGAGGGGGCCTACTTAGCACTTCCTCTTCTGGATTCCAAGGCTTTCTCTCTGCCCACACACGGAGCAGGTATTACCTCCACCCCTCCCCCTGGGGGTTTAGCGAGGTCAATGAAACCAATAAATCCTGGGGGTTTAGCGAGGTCAATGAAACCACATTTCTCGGGTCATCTGGTTCTGCCCATGGGGAATTTTCACCCATGTGTGCCTTTGCTCACGCTGTTCCCTTAGAATGCTTGGAATGTCCTTTCTACTTCTGTTTGCAGTGAAAATGCCTCCTAGTTTATTCTAGAAGGTATAACACACTAATTCCTTTCTTTTTTTTCCTTTCTCCCTCCCTCCCTTCCACCCTCCCTTCCTCCCTCCCTTCCTATCCATTCATTTCATCCATACATTTTGGGCATCCATTCATCCGTCGGTTCTGCGAAGCACTGGGGGCACAGAGAGGGTAGGACAGACCCTGAGGTCAAGCAGTATAATTATCCTGGGGCGCCTGGCTGGCTCAGTTAGAAGATGTGCGACTCTTGATCTTGGAGTCAGGAGTTTGAGCCCCACGTTGGGTGTAGAGATTACTTAAATAAATAAATTTTTTTTTTAAAGGAATCTGTTATCCTGTGCAAGAAGCAGAAGGCAAACAAGTGGGACCAGCTATAGAGTTGGTCGGTCTCAGTGACAAATAAAAATGCGCCTGGGTGGCTCAGTCAGTTAAGTGTCCGACTCTTGATTTCGGCTCAGGTCATGATCTCGGGGCCCTGGGATCGAGCCCCGACTTAGGCTCTGCGCTCAGCGGGGAGTCTGCTTGAGATTTTCTCCCTCCCCATCTGCCTCTCCCCACCCCTCACTCTCTCTCTCTCCCTCTCAAATAAATAAATAAATAGATAAATTTAAATAAAATCTTAAATAAAATCTTAAAAATGCGAGATACCTTGTTAAAAAATTATTGAGAGTTTCAAAACAGGGGTTCCTGGGTGACACAGTCTGTTAAGTGTCTGACCCTTGGTTTTGGCTCAGGTCATGATCTCAGGATCCTGGGATTGAGCCCCGACTCAGGCTCTGTGCTCATTGCGGAGTCAGCTTGATATTCTCTCTCCCTCTCACTCTGCCCCTCCTGCTTGTGCTCTCCCTCTCTCTCAAATAAGTAAATAAATCTTAAAAAAAAAAAGAATTTCAAAATAGTGATTGCAGAGCATTAAATCAGTTGAGGGATGCTTCTGACAACAGCGTCCTTCTGCAGAGATTGCATGCTCGTGGAGCTGGCCCTGCAGACCACTGCTTCCATCAGACATACGTGGTGGCCAGTGAGCCTGGGAGTCATTCAGGACAAGGCGATCCCCACAAATGGCCAAAAGCAAGAGGAGAGAGGTTGAAGGACTCTGTGTTGTTCATTCCTTCCTTCCTTCCCCACTAGAATGTAAGCTCTATAAGGGCAAGGGGTTTTGTCTGTTTGAGTCGTGGTGTACTCTCAGGGCCCAGGACGATGCCTGACACCCACACCATAGATGTCTGTTGAGGGGACCCATGTGCCAGGTACCGGGGTGTCTTAGTTCCTCGTGTCCTGGAGCTTAACCCGCCCCAGGGACAGTGTAACAGGCAGACCCACAACACACTAGGGAACAGATGAGGGAATAAGAGAATTTCAGATATGATACTGTCGTGAGGAAAACAAAGTGATGTGGTTGGAGAGCCCATTTAGCCTCAGGGGTCCCAGGAGCCTTGCCAAGACGGTGACTTCTGAGTGGCTGACGCGCACTGATGAGCCACTCTTCGTGCTGTTCAGAAATCACTTTAATGGCAAGGAGAAGTGTGTATGGTGGAATGTGACATATGAGTGTGAACCCAGATGGTTTTCAAAAAGTATCTAAGCATTAAAATAGATCAGAATAAGATATGTATATATTTTTGTAACTTTTTTTTTTTTAAGACTGAGAGCATGTGTTGGTGGGGGAGAGGCAGAGGGAGAGGGAGAATCTCGAGCAGACTCTGTGCTGAGCAAGGAGCCCGATATGGGCCTCAATCCCACGACCTTGAGATCATGACCTGAGTTGAAATCAAGAGTCAGACGCTCAACCGACTGCACCACCCAGGTGCCCCAGATATATGTATATTTTTAAGTCATCTCTGTGCCCAATGGGGGGTTCGAACTCACCACCTGGAGATCAAGAGTTGCATGCTCCATTAACTGAGCCAGCCAGGTGCCCATAGAATAAGATCTATTAAAGCATATAGAGGGTGGGAATCCACCAGCGATTTCTTTTTATTCTTTTAAGCGTTCCCGTATTTTCCCAATTTCCTAAGATTCATGTATTCTGCCCTTGCAATGCCCCACTAGACGCACACGGGGCGAACCGGACAGATGAGGTCCCTGCTCTTGGGGAACAGGTATGATTTTATAATCGGGAGAAATGAAACCCAGAGTAAAGAAGAAAAGTTATTTTTTAAACAGACGAATAAAATCACGTGGGTAGGTGTGCCAAGGAACCAGCTGGAAGCCTGGAATCCAGTTAGGAGGCGGTAGAGCAGCTGGGCTGAGCAGGGTGTGGGGGCGGGACCTCCTTGGGAAGGAGCAGAGAGCTGGGGAACACAGCCGACACCCCCTGTGTAAGTCCCTTCCCTGGCTTGTCCTCAGCTTCCCCATCAGTTAAACGAGAAGAGACAGGAGATGTGGTTTTTGTTTGTTTTTTATAGCCCCCACTCCCTTCTGCCCCCAGCCGCCGGCAACTACCCTTCCAATTTTCTGTCCCGATGAGTTTGACCACTCTAAGTGCCTCAAATAAGTGGAATCACACAGCGTTTGTCCTTTCGTGACTGGCTGATTTCATGTAGCGTAATGTGCTCATGGCTCATCCATGTTATGGCATGGGGCCGGATTTCCTTCCTTTCGAAGACTGAGTACTAGTCTGTTGTATGTATGTACATTAGGTGGGTTCCGAGCTTCCTGAGGCTCCGACATGGTAGGATTCTCAGGGCCAAGTCTCTGTCCTCCTGCAGGGAAGATTGCTGCCTGGTGGGGGTGGGGGGCCTGCCTCCAGGCCGACTTTCCCACCCTCCCTAACGCAGTGACCCTGGGGAGGGCCCTGGGGATGAAAGGCTTTGGCTAAATACATGCTGCCTTCTCTCTGGGGCTTCTGCAGGTCGGGGCCTGAGGCAGGGCAGGGGTGGTGGAGCTAATGATGGCCTGCTGGGGGCTTGGTTGTCCGGATGAAACGGACCCTGCTCCACAGCCTGGCCTGATTACAGGGAGCCCTGCGCTTCCCCTCCGCGGGGCCTGGGCCTGGCCTCCAAGCAACCTCTGCATGCCCAGCTGTTCTGGAACAGCTGTGGAGACAGGTGGGCCGAGGAATTTAGGGTAGCAGCTGTCAAATGCATTGGCTTTGGGGTCCAGAACAACAGATACAACTCGTGAGCGATTCTCGGCTGGGGTAACTAATCATAACAGCCACTATTGCTCAAGGTTTTAATCTCTTCATCATGTGCAAGCACTGGAAGTGAATCCTTTAATCTTACACAGCCCTAGGATGGTGGTATAGTTACCCCCATTTTACAGAGGAGCAAACTGAGGCCGGGAGAGCCTTGCCTGAGACCACGCAGTTGGTAAGTAGCGCAGCCAGAACTGGGCCCTGGTTCTGTGCCGAAGCCTGATCTCTTATGCCCCTCTTTCTAGTGCCCACATGGCCTCCTGGATCCCATATGTGACCTGCACAGGCAGGAGGGCACTCTGGGGCCTCACCGGCTGGGTCTGCTGGGCCTGGAGGCCCCTCCTACAGTGACCGAAGGAGGGACACACAGAGGTGGCAGGCGGTGGGTGCAGAGAATAAAGCCCAGGCTGGGTCCCCGTTCTGACTCTGCTGCTGATTTGCTGTGTGGCCTGGGTGGCTCTTTTCTCTTCAGGCCTCAGTTTTTCTATCTGTACAATGTGTGTGTGTGGGGGGGGGGGGGGCGGACAGTTGGGCCCCCAGGCCCTGGGCAGGGGAGGAGGGATGGCCAGACATGTGTGGGGAGCGGGGGGAAGAACCGCAGAGCCCCAGGCCACGACCTGTGTCCCAGCTCCTCTGGGAAATAGCCCTGTTTCTGCCGCCCACGTTGCCACCGCGGGCCAGACGCCGCTGCTCAGCCTGAGCGCGTCCAAGCTTCAGATGACAGGGCTCTCGGTGCCCAAGGCTGCCCTGGGGCCGCCGGCTGCCCTTCCTCAGCCCCGAGACATCCCCTCACCCCGGGAATGGTGCCGGCCTCATAGGGGCTTGGAGGAGGCTGAGCTCCTCGGTGGGCGTGCTCCCATGGGCCCTGGTCTCAGTCACCCACGTGTGCTCACATCCCTTCCTTTGCACATATGCACAGACCCACACACCCTGCAGGCAGCAGGGACCCCCGGAGTCCAAGAGAGGCCCGAGCAGTTCTGGTTTTTTGAGGATCCCTGTAAGTTAAAAATTAAGAAATGCCTAAGTGGGCGGGTGGTGTTTTACATGTTTTAATTTAACAAATTAACCTCTTTAAAAAAAATTAATCTCTTTAACACACACACACACATACACACACACACTCACAAACCCAATGCAGTGCAATTTAGAGATTCAGAAGATCATTGCAGGAATTATGAAAGCCATGAGTTCACAGTGCTGCACGGTCTAGCAGTGGGATAGGAGTTTAAAATTGTATGATGAGCATCCTGTTCTTTCCATCGAGTGCATGGCTCTTTGGGACGAGACATCCAGCCCCCTTGGCATGTGCATTGTTTTCTAACATTTTATTGTGAAAAGCATCGAACATCCAGAAAGGTTGAAAGAGTCTCATGGTGAATACCCATACCCTCACCACCTGGAATCTCCAGGTGGACAATCTCCATGAACATTTTCAATATTTGCTTTATGACATTTTCGTGGCTCCATCCCTTCCTTCTGTCCATTTGGCCATCAATGCACCTGAATCCATCCTTCCATCTATTCATCTCTCTATCCCTCCACCCATCCGTCTATTTTTTTTTTTAAGATTTTTAAAATTTATTTATTTGACAGAGAGAGACACAGCGAAAGAGGGAACACAAGCAGGGGGAGTGGGAGAGGGAGAAGCAGGCCTCCCGCTGAGCAGGGAGCCCGATGCGGGGCTCGATCCCAGGACCCGGGGATCGTGACCCGAGCCAAAGGCAGACACTTAACAACTGAGCCACCCAGGCGCCCTGTCATCTGTCTATTTTTTGATGCATTTTGGAGGCTCATGAATGTGAGGCCTGGGCCAAATGACATTCTTCTCTCCTCTTCCTGACAGTAACAGGCCCTGCTGCGCACGTATCCGCACACCACACACACCTACATGTAAATCCCCCATGTGCATACACCATGTGTGATTCATCCATGTCCCCCGTTCACACTTGTCTACTCCATACACATGTATCCACGTGTGCAAACCCCACACATGTGCAATCACCCGGGCACACACACACACACACAGCGCCCACATGGGCATTTGTGGCAGACCCTTGATGTTTGTGAGGGAAGCATCCAGAGACCTTTTAGAATCCTCGGACCCGTAACCCTCATGAGTCCCTGCCAGGTCCCAGCCGACTCCCCGCCCTTCATTTCTGGCAAGTGTCAGGGCCTTCCCTGCAGCTCCCACCCTGCCATGCCCCACCTTTCCCGCTTTGCTCCATCTTCTCTCTCACCTCCTAGCCACGTCCCACAGAGAGCACCTCGCACAAAGATTCCTTCCAAGTGTTACTGCCTATGGGTGCACAGCCCACCACTGTCAAGCCGGGAGGGCAGGGACTGTGTTGGTCTCGTTCACGGCACAGCCCCAGCACCTGGCACTCAGCAGGCCCCCTCCAGGTGTGGGATGAAAAAGGAACAAACTGGGCACAGCAGCGCACATGCTGAGCAGCCTCGGGGGCACCCTGTCACACCCACATCCGTGCACACACAACACCCGGTGTGTTCATCTGTGCTCACACATGCATTGTGCATGTATCTGCACACGTGTGAACGTGCACCGTGTGCACACACCTGTCTGTCTGTTTCCCTGTTTCCACGCTTTCCAGATGGAGTCAATTCTGGTCCCTGGGGCCTTTCCCCAAGCCTTGGTCACCTAAGATCACTATGAGCTCATGTGCTGGGTGTGAGGGCCAAATGTGGCCCCCCGACCATGTGCTCAGGGCTCCTGGCTTGGTCCCATGCATCTGTGTGGCAGGGATTAGGAGTACCAGCTCTGGAGTCCGACAAAATCTATGTGCCATCCTTGCTCTGCAGGTAATCACTGTGTACATTCTACATCTGGTTTATGTGTGCATTACTTAACTTCTTGGAGCATCAGTTTCCCTATCTGTTAAATGCGGAGAATAGTTTCCACCTTAAAAGCATCTTACAGGAGATGCTCTTAGCAGGGTGCCTGGTGTGTTGAGGGACTTAAAGATGGTTGCCGGGGGTACTATTATTATTGTCACTTCAGTCTTTGCCCCGAACTCCCGTGCACCCTTTGGGAGGGAGGGCAGCCTTGGTGGGGGACTGTGTATGGGGAGAGCGGGTGGGTGGCGCCTAGTGAACTCCTCTCCCCACGTCCTCCCCCAACCCCAAGCCCTCATTATCCCACATGCATATTCATAAGAGATAGCCTCAGCCCCACTCTGTAAATGGGTCAGAAGCAGGAAGTGGAGGCCAATGTGGAGAGCGAGGCCCCGTGGATAGGAGGCTCCAAGCCAGAGTGCATCTGAGTCCTCATGGACGGGGGGATGGTGAGTGGAGATGGGGCAAGACTGGACTGGGGAACACTGGGGGCACTGGGGGCTTGAGCAGGGGATTATTGCTATTTTGAGATTTGAAAACTGAGGCCCAATGAGATCAGATTGGAGAACCCTTGGGGTGAGTGGCCAAGAAGCCAGAGGCTGTTTCCTTTGGGATCTGGAGAGCTGAGCACCTGTCTGGGCTGGGTGGTGGGCACAGAGGGATGGACTATATGACTCTTGCATATTTCTCTCAATGGGTATAGTTTACAAGGTATGATATAGTTGCAAGAACTGCGATGATCCTGAATCTCAACCTCCAGTGAGGCTCAGAGAGGCTGGGTGACTTGCTGAGGTCACGAAGCTGCTGCCTATGATCTTGCCTCTGGAGGTGTGAGAGACGGAGTGACTCTGGTCCACGAAGGGGGTTCAAGACTGGGAGACAGGTGGGCAGGCTGGGCAAGATACAAGAAATGAAGCCTCCTTATCTACGTCCTCATTTCTTCTCTCAATAACCCCCTGAGATAGCTCAAGCAAAAACAATGGTCTTCATTTTGCAGATGAGAAGCATAAGGCTGAGAGAAGAGGAGTCACCAGGACAAGGCAGCCCAGTGAGTTATCCATAGCACGGTTGGCCTCTCCGTGTAGGGTGCCATGGGGGCCGCGAGGGCCGCTTGCTTAGGTCTCGGGTATCTGGGGCGGGGTGGGGCCAAGACAAAGGCAGGGCATCACCCTGCACTGGAAAATTGCAATCTAAAACCAGATAGGGCTGGGTACTTGCAATCCTGTTAATCCCTTCCTCCTTTCAGACAACTGCCTATTTCTTCGAATGCTTTCTCGATGTTCACAACTGCTCTGGGAGGTTAAGCAGGATAAGCATCCCCATTTCAGGGGAGGGGAGGGAGGTGAAGTGACCCCCGGGGATAGCCAAGGGTGATAGAAGCTCTGACAGAAGAAGAGTCCTAGCTGTGGCTTGTCTTGGTCTTAGGCGCTTTCTCCTGGATCAGGCCGTGGGTGAGGGAGAGGCTCGGGAAGGGAGAGTCAGGCCCTTGGGGCATAACTGTCAAAAGATGCTGACCCGGGGTGGGCAGCTGTGGGGAGGGTCTCCTCAGACTGCTTGGTGGCATTCCAGACACCGAGGATTGCTGGGAAGAAGAGGACTGTGAACGGACTGTTTTGGGATCAGACCATCGGTCACAACCATGTGAGGAAACTGGGCTTGTGGTGGAAGTTAGACACGTGTTCATTCAGCAAGCACTGACCGCCTACTGTTTGCCAGGCCTGGTGCTGGGCCCGGTCAGGGGAGCGGCGGCCAGACATGACACCGGCAGTCCCTGCGTGGCTCACAGTCTCCTGAAGGTCTCGGACTAGGGAAGGACGCACCTATTCTTGCACAGAGAGAGGATATCGTCCCCTCTGCTTTCCAAGAGAGGCAGTGAGATGTCAAGGACAGGCCTTGGATTCCAAGGTCAAGGCCAGGCCAGGTGGTCTTCTAGCTCTGCCCTTCTGACCTGTGTGGTCTTGAGCAACAATAACAACAACCACAATAATCACAACCAATGTTGATTTCAGGGCTCGGTTTACGGGTGGCACATCACTTTACTTAGAGCCTCAGTTTCCTGATCTGGAAACTGGGTGGAGTGGGGAATGAATCTACTTCTTAGGGTGATAGGTCTGGGGGTAGTGGTGGTTCTCTTCACTGAGAAGATATGGGATATGAGTGAGGCTTCCAAGGGCAGAAAGGGGGGTAAGGAGAAAAAAAGGACTTTCCAGAGGGAGGGCATCATGTGGACAAAAGCGGGGAGGAGGGAAGCTCTAGGGTGTGTTTGTGGAGCAGTCCTGGGCACGATTAATAGCCTGGCATTCCATGAATCACCCAAGGAGGCAGTCAGGCCAGATCTCTGGCCCCAGGGCCAGCTGTGAGGCACTTAGACTTCCTGCCCTAACATTATCTGTCTAGGGTTGAGCGAGGAGAGGGCTGGAGGGTAAACTGAGAGTAATTACAGAGCCCTGCTTCTGGGTCTCCTCCACCTACCCTTGTGGGGCGGTTGGCTGGGAATGTGACCCACCCACCTCTTCTGACCTCCTTGGCTGGGGGCCAGAGTTTGGGCATCTCTGGGGAGCAATAAGCCAGCCAGCAGGAATGGCTCAGGAGAGCGTGTGGTCCAAGACAGAAGTAGAGCTTGAAGAAGGGGTGGATGGAGGGAAGGAGGGCTGAAAGAGTGTGAGGCTGGGGTCTTAGGAGAAACAGGGATGACGAGGAGCTCACATTTGTCAGGTATCTACTATGTGTTGTAACAGCCCCATGAGGTGGGTATCTTCACTTTACAGATGGGGAAACTGAGGCTCAGAGAGGTAAAGTGACTTGCCCAAGTTTCTTTATCCGATCATGCACCATTCAACACCTATGTATTGGGTGGAGGCTCTACACCGAGGAGTTTGGGGTGACCCTCACTTGGCTTCTGCCCCTTGTGGGGCGACAGTGTGGTAAGGTCACACTGTGGCCTCCCTGGGACTCGAACCCAGGTCTCGGTATTTCCAAACCCTCGCTTTGGAACAGGACTTGAACCCGGGGCAGAGTCGGGTCCCGCTGCACGTCTCACATGGCCGCGGGAGTCCCGGGCCCCACCACTTTCCCTACCCGTCTTGCCCGTCTTGCCGGGCGCACCTGCCCAGGTGAGTCTCCGGAGGCTCCGAGCGTCGGCGGAAAGCGGCGAGAGGCTTCGGCAGGTGGGGCGGGGCGGGGGCGGGGGCGGGGCCCGACCGGGGCGGGGCGGGGGCGGGGCTAGGACCGGGCGCCCGGAGCCCCAGCGATCCCGCCGCCCGCGCCCCGCGCCCCTCGCCCGGCGCCCCGTGCCGCCGCCATGGGGGCCTGCCTGGGGGCCTGCTCCGTGCTCAGCTGCGTGAGTCCTGACCCCCGCGCCCGCCCGCGCGCCGCCGGCTCCTTCTTCGGCCCCGCACTTTTGTCCGTCTTCTTCCTCCAAATAGTTTCTTCTTTTTCCTTTCTCCAAACTTGTCTTTCTGGGCCCGCACCCCGCCACCTCACCCCTCGGGTCCCCTCGTCCCTCGGTCCCCCCACCCCCATCCCGGACCCGCGGGCGCCGGGGACAGCTGGTGTCCGGGGCTCGGGTTACCGCGGGGGAGGGGTTGGGGCGCGCCGGGGTGGCAGGGGGAGGGGCGGGCCTTGGGCAGTCGCCCCTCTCAGGGACTGGGGAGACTGAGGCCCAGAGCCCGGGATGGGGGTGCGCGCTGCGGCCCCACCTCGCCCAACTTGGAGACGTCCTCGCCGTGCGCCTGTAGTCTCTCTCGGATATTCTGACTCTTTGTGTGGCCCGCCTGGTCCCTGCCCCACTCTGCGGTGTGTCTTTTTCTGTCCCTCCGGCAATCTGTCCGTCAGTCTGTCTCCCTGCCCGCCTGCCTCAGTTTGCCCATTTGTATTTGTTTGACATCTGTTTCTGTCCGTTCGTTTATCCCACGGTCTTTGTCCGTCCGTGGCTTCTCCATCAGTCATTGTCTGTCTCACGGGTGTCTGTCCGTCTGTCCTACCGTCCAATCTGTCTCTCTGCATCCTTGTCTCTGCCTCTTTCAGACTAGCTCACACTAAGTCCTGGGCACTTCCCCAACGAACCCCAGACCCTTCCCCTCTAGGCCCCGGAGCCTGAAATGGGGGTGGGGAGGAAGCCCCCATCCGCCTTCCTAAGCCACCCTTGAGTGAGGTCGGTTTGGGTTGCCAACCGCCACCGGGCCCCGCTCTGGGTTGGAAGACCCAGGAACTGAGGAAGGTCGGAGTGTTGTGGGCGTGGGGCAGTACCTGGGGGCCTGGGCTCGGGGGCCTCGGGGGCAGCCATACTCTGCTCTGGGGTTGCCGCCAGCAAAGGGGAGGAGCTTCAGCCCGACCCGGCTGGGAGGCCCCTTCTCCTTTCCCTTTTCCCAGCCCCCTCTCCTTTCCCTCTTCCCCTCATTAAATCCGAGGTTCATTCGGGCAGCTCCCTCCCCCTCTGCCCTACACAAAGAGAAGCAGAGAGGAAGAGGGGGGTCTGGTGGCTGCTGAATCTCAGGACTTGCTTTCCTTTGTCCCTGATTTGTGTGTGTGTGTTAGGATGGGGTGTGGGGTGGCGAGCTTAAGGATCTAGAGATTTACTTTACAACCATTTTTTGAGAATGGTATCTGCACAGAGAGGCTGTAGAGTGGGTCCCTGGACAGTCTCTTGTCCTCTCTGGGCCTCCATTTACCACCTGTGAAGTGTGTGTGTGCGTGTGTGGACACGCGCCCAGAGGAATCAAGAACTGGTCTCTGAGATCCCTTTCTGCCCCCTGCCCAGTGAATTCTAGGTTTGGGCTGGGTCTCTGGCCAAGAAGGGTTTGCTTCCTGGTAGGGGAGGGAGCGCTTCCTTGAAGTTGACCAGATTTCCATTTGGCCGGGCTGGCCTGGGAGTGGCCCGTGTTGAGAGGTGACCTGCCAATCCCCTGTGCCTCTGCCTCCCCAACTGACTCCTTCATGGTTCGTTATTTGAGGAAGATCGAAAAGTGCCCCACCTACTTCCTGGCGACAGTGAGTGGCGCTATTGTTGTTATCTTCTTGGAAAGGTGGGTGGGGAATTCCTTCTGGAGCCCAAGCCGGCCGCTGAGTCATGGAATCTTACAAATGCTGAGACCAGAAGGCACCTGAAAGGCTTGCTCAAACCCTCAACAGACTGCGGCTCAGAGAGGTTAGCCGACTTCCCAGAGGCTGCACAGAGAACGGATGGGGGACTGGACAGTCAAGATTAAAATCTGATTCCTGGTCCAGGCTTCTGCCCACACCTTCCCTCCTTTCCAATCCCGGGTGTCTGAGGGACAGGGCTGGTCCACTTACTGAGTATTTAATGTCGGCAGGGGACCTGTCCTTCCTTTTAGTGGCCTCCCCCTGGGTTTCTGACCTCTGACATTTACTGAGCTCCTACCACATGCCAGGCGCTGTGCTGAGCCCCTCACTGTGCTGTCTTGTTGGTTCTCCCTCGAGCCCTGTGACATGGTCATCCTGTTTCAGATAATGATACCAAGAGCGGCCCCCATCACTGCATCCTCACTCAGGGCCCAGCGCTGTCCAGGGTGGCACAAGCCAGCACTGCAGTGAGCACTCGCTGTGTGTCTTCTCATCCAATCCAACTAGGACCGCAGTGAGGCAGTTAACATGATTTCCATTTCACAGGTGACAAAACTGGATTAGAGAGGGAAGGTGGTCTCCCCACAGCCACACAGTATTAAGTGGTGCAGTTGGGTCTTACTGGACACCGATAACAACCTATTTCGGGGGCGCCTGGGTGGCTCAGTGGATTAAGTGTCCGACTCTTGATCTCAACTCAGGTCTTCATCTCAGGGTTGTGAGTTCAAGCCCCACATTGGGCTCCATGCCCAGCGTGGAACCTACTTAAAAAAAAAACAAACAGCAAACCAAAAACAACCTGATTCAATGGAGATTTGCTCCACAGGGGGAAAGTTCTAATAGGGGGTTCCTGGGCATCTTTGGGGGAACATTCTGGAGTCTGTGGATCCACGGAGAAGACCTCCAGCCATGACACATTTGCATCTGCCCATCATGCCTTTTGGTCGGCATTTGTATTGGACCGAGGGTGAGTCCTGGCTCAGAGGAGATAAGATGGGCCCACGATGGGATGGGAGTCACCAGGCCAGCCAGTACTTGGTGGGCTGGACAGTGAGCAAATATCTAGGGAGGCCTTGTCTAATATCTGCATGCCATTGAATCTAATTCTCTATCCTCTACATGCGAGGGAGCGTGAAAGGGTCGGAGGATGGGACTCAGATCTTGGCGTGGCCTCTCCCCCCACCTCGTGACTTCGGGCAGTCCCTTTGTCCCTCTCTCTGGGGTGGAGGGAGTAAGGAAGTGGAGAGAGCAGTGGTGTCTGTCTCTCAGCACGTTGTGAGGATTGAGTGGGACTGAGAGGAGCATGCCGACATACTTAGCACGAAGCTGACCGGCAGCGGCCATTCTAAGCACCCCGGAGTGGGAAAGTGCTCAAGACCACATTTGAGAAGGTGGTGGAGCCAGGGACACTGGGACTGTCTGTAGAGCATGGGCTCTGAGCCACTTCACTATCCTGCCCAGGAGCCCATTTTATGGCTGAGGAAACTGAGTCCCACGGCGGGGGAAAAGAGACCTGTCTAAGGTCATCCTACAAGTTGGTGGCAGCGCCAAGACTAGGCCCTCTCTTCTTAGCGCTGCACGGGGATGTACGTGTGCCCTGAGTAGTCTGGGGGCTGACCTCTTACCTGCTGTGCTTCCTCTAGCCCCGGGCTGGCTCGGGCAGTACTGGGGGCTGTTCACGAAGCCTACAAGGTGCACCCCATCCTTGCTGGGACCAGTTTTTTGTCTAATTGTGGCAAAATGTATGTCACATAAAAATTTACCATTATAGGGGCACCTGGCTGGCTCAGTCAGTAGAGCCTGTGACTCTTGATCTCAGGGTTGTGAGTTCGAGCCCCACGTTGGGTGTAGAGATCACTTAAAAATCAAATCTTTAAAAAAATTTCCATTGTAACATTTTTTTTTAGTTTTCAAGGAGTTTGTAATTTATCTCATGATATATGATATATATATCATATATAAAAATATATATATACATTTAAAACGGTTATCTATTTTTATAGTATCAAAATGATATCATCCCAAATGAACAGTAGTGTCTGAAGGGGGAAATATTGTGGGTTGAAGCACGCAAGAAAAGCTCCAGGCTCTGTCTTCTTTCCCTTGGAGTCTGTTCCCCTAGCTCGCTCTCCCTCTTCCCAGAGGTACGGTGCATCGCCGCCTGCATCTGTCTTCCATCTGTGGCCAAAGCGGTCTTTCGGTAATGCAGATCTGATGCTCTGCTTCTCCTGCGGGATGCTTCTCACTGCCTTCAGGATAAAGTGCAGACTGCTTGGCGTGGCCCGCAGGGACCGTGGCCATCACTTGCATCATCCCTCTGCCTCCTCTTGACAGCTGCCTCGAAGAGACAGTGTTTCTTGCAGCTTTGCCCGTGCTGTTCCCTTTGTAGGAACACCTTTCCCTTCGTCACCTGGCTGACTTCTTACTCTTCCTTGAAAACGACCCCCTCCTTTTTTCTGATTGTATTAACATCCACATAACAGAAAACTGACCATTTTAAGAGAAGAGAGAGAGAGAGAGCACAAGCAGGGGGAGCTGCAGGCAGAGGGAGAGGGAGAAGCAGGCTCCCTGCTGAGCAGGGAGCCCGATGCGGGACTCGATCCCACGACCCTGGGAACATGACCTGAGCTGAAGGCAGACGCTTAACCGACTGAGCCACCCAGGCGTCCCATTTTAACCATTTTTAAGCGTGCGGTTCAGTGGTGTTAACTACATTCAAGTTGTGGGGCAACCATCCCTACCATCCCTCTCCAGAGCTTTTTCATCCTCCCCAAATTGAAACTCCCTACCCATTCAATAATAACTCTCCACTCCCCTCTCCCCCAGCCCCTGGGAACCCCCAGTCTACTTTCTGTCTCCGTGAGTTTGACTGCTCTAGGTTCTCGTATCAGTGGAATCGAATGGCATTTGTCCTTTGGTGTCTGGTTTATTTTATTTGCTACAATGTCCCCAAGGTTCATCTGTGTTGTAGCAGGTGTCAGAATGTCCTTCCTTTTTAAGGCTCAATAATATTCCCTTGTATGTATATCCCACATTGCGTTTAGTCATTCATCAGTCTATGGACACGCGGGCTGCTTCTACTTTTTGACTATTGTGAATAATGCTGTTATAAACATGGGTGTGCAGATATCTGTTTGATATCTCCTTGCTTTTGACTAATACCCAGAAGTGGAGGGTCAGTTTATTTTATTTTTATTTTTTTTAAGATTTATTTATTTAGGGGTGCCTGGGTGGCTCAGTTGGTTAAGCGACTGCCTTTGGCTCAGGTCATGATCCTGGAGTCCCAGGATCGAGTCCCACATTGGGCTCCCTGCTAAGCAGGGAGTCTGCTTCTCCCTCTGACCCTCCCCCCTCTCATGTGCTCTCTCTCTCTCTCTCATTCTCGCTCTCTCACATAAATAAATAAATAAATAAAAATCTTTAAAAAAAAATTTATTTGATTTATTTGAGAGAGAGAGAGAGAGCACATGCACACACCAGAGGGAGAGGGAGAAGCAGACTCCCCACCGAGCAGGGAGCCCGACACAGACCCAGGATCATGACCTGAGCCGAAGGCAGACGCTTAACCAACTGAGCCACCCAGTCTCCCCGGGTCAGTTTATTTTAAACAAATCAACTTGAAACTGTGGCCCCAACCCTAGCTGCCTCCCCGCCTGCCCGGTGCCCTAGGAATGGTCCTGAGAACCCACGTCCCTGGCTTTAGGGGCAACCAGGAGAGAGTGCGAATGACTGGGGACGGCCTGTTCCCACCATGCCAAACCGCACATGGTTCCAGAGCAGTCCAGCTTGCCTCAGGCGGTCGTGAGCTCCTGGTCTTTGGCAGTGTGTAAGCAGTGGAGGCTGCCTTCCGGGTGATTCTTCATTAGAGAGAGCCTGGACCAGTTGAATGCCAAGGAGCCATGCAGCCCGAAAATCGTAAGACCCAGGGCTTTCTAAGATCTGACTCCCCATTCCAAGAACCTGGCTGCGTTTTGCTGCTCACACGCACCCAGTGGCTTGGGGCCTCTGTTGCTGCCGCTGCCCTGAGTGCATTTGGGGGCAGGGGTGTAATCTTAGCCCAGGAGCGATGTTATGTCTGCCTTGGCTTTTCACCTTGCGCCATTAATGTTAGTCCGTGTTGCCCGGCAGCCTGGGGACTTTTTTCTTTCCTGCGCCTGTAACATTCCACAAAGTAAATGGACCACCACGGGCCCCTGGCGCAGGACTTGTAGGTTATTTGCAGTCTCTTGAGATTCTAATAAGCTCATAAAACCTAAAGCTTTGTGCCTATTTTGGTTTTTCGTTTTAATTTAAAATTTTTTCTCTTTTAGTAATAAAATCAGCTTTATTGAGGTAGAATTTATATTTAATTATACTTAGTTATGTGTACCCCTTTAAGTATTACCTACACATCTGCTGCATTCAGCGGAGATCCCTCATAGGGGAGGACCACGATGTATGGATGGGCATTTCGTTATTTCAAGCTTCCCCCTAGTACTTTCCGGGTGTGAGCAGCGCCACACTGAACTTGCGTGTGCGCGTGTGGGTGTGTGCGCACGCGTCCGCCCTCACTCCTGTGAGCTGGTACTGCTCCAGGAAGAGGTTCTTGTGGGAGCGATGCCCCGGGGGTCGAGAGACTGGCTCAGAACGCACGAGGGATACCAAGGATGCGCCAGCAGCAGCTGGGGGGGGGGGGGCGGCTGCTGTGTGTTTTTCTCTCCCTGACCTCGTCTCTCTGGCTATCGGTCCTTGGGATCCTGAGGTTTTGCATGTCAGGAACACTGGGCTTTTTTTTTTTTTTTTTTAAGATTTTATTTATTTGACAGAGACACAGTGAGAGAGGGAACACAAGCAGGGGGAGTGGGAGAGGGAGAAGTAGGCTTCCTGCCGAGCAGGGAGCCCGATGCGGGGCTCGATCCCAGGACCCTGGGACCACGACCTGAGCCGAAGGCAGACGCTTAACGACTGAGCCACCCAGGCACCCCAGGAACACTGGGCTTTTGATCTCCAAGAATTAGGGTGAACTGAAAAGCCAGGCTCCCCGAGTGCAGTGGGGTGGCTTTTCTTATGTCTCAAATGTCTCCGATTGAAGTGGTAACGAGCCAGAGGCAGGCCCTGACTCGGGCCCTTTAGCACACGGCTCCGGAGATCAGCGCTCGAGGGCCTCTGTGGGTTTTCTCTGGCAGCCGAGGGATTGTTTCCATCCCTGGGGTGTTTTGAAATTAAGCAAGACTGCCATCAATGAGCTAGTGGGCCCCTGGTACAGGTGGACAGGAGCTCGAACCCCAGCTCCTCAGCTTACTGGCTCTGTGACCTTGGTCATGTCACCCCTCCAAGTCATTTTCCCCCGTCTGTAAGTGCGAGGTACAACACACTCCCTGCATAGGGAGTGTCATGTAGATAAGGGGCTTACCGCGGTGCCTGGGGCCGAGCACCTTCCAAACGGACGCTCACTCTTACTCCTTGAATCTCAGCACTGCCGTCCACTTGCTGGGTGACTCTGGCACGTTCTTAACTTCTCTGATCTCAGGTTCCTCGTCTGTAAAATGGGGCTAATAGCTAGTCTGTCTCATAGCCAGAATGTTCTTTATGGTTTATGAAATACGTTTCTGGCATTTGCTTATCCCTTTATCCCCAAAAGGCAGCCAGGGATAGGAGGCAGGGCTTGGGGTGAGGGCTGCAAGATGTAACCAGGAGTTGCTAGACCAGTTATGATTTGGACCAGGGAAAGGAAATTCATTCTGCAGGCATTTCATTTAGCAAATATGTTGTACTTGCTTTGTGGGTGAGAGAGATGGGTATCCAGGGGCGTTTCCACTCTTGGGAGGAAGGGAAGGGGAGACGGGAGGGCAGCTACACCTCAAGCAGAGTGTAGCTTGGGACCAGAGTGCACACCTTGGGACCAGCCCAGAAAGTCGGGTGCGAGGTCTCTGAGGAGGAAGGGGCCCCTTCAGCCTGCCCTCCACAGAGCCACTTTTTCACTGTAAGCCTGTTCCTGTCCCTCCCAGCTTCAGACCCTTGCTGGATGCCCTCTGCTCAGACGATCAACCCCAGGGCTCTGCACATGGCCACCAGGCTCCCCCCAGCCTGGCTGACCTCGTCACCCCCACTCGCCACCTGCTCTCGAAGCTTTGGCCCCAAGGGCCTCTTTCTCTTTCTCCATCGCCCAGCTCCTGCCTGCCCCAGAGCTGCCTCCACCTCTGTTCCCTCTGTCTGGAACACTCTTTCTTCCCCCTGGTCAGGAGAGGGCCTCCTCATTCTTCAGCTCAGCTTAAATGTCACTTCATTAGGGAAGGGACCCTCCATCCCCGGGGGTAGGCCCCCATCAGTGACTCTCAGAGCAGCGACGACCACAACAGGTGGAATGATTGTTGAGTGTCTTTCTTGCAGGAGGGCAGAACTGGTATCTTTCTCACTCTTGACTCTTAAATACCTGGGTGAAGAGCTGGGGCGGTCACAGGGGAGATAAACTGGTGACCAGATATATCTGGATGTAGGCCCGGTACCCCGAGGGGTCAGTCATCTTTTGGGATACCAGCTGTGAATAGAGTGGCATCCACCAGCCCCCACATGATTTCAGCCAGCCCCAGGGAGGGCTGGTGCCAGCTTGGGCAGAGGGGCCAGGAGAGGGAGAGGGGGAGACGGCCACTGGTGTCCAGGACAGGGCCAGCCCCAGAGAGGGAAATCACAGCCACTCACAATTCTGCATTCCATTCATTCAGCAGATGTTTATCCCATGCTGGCTGTTTCTTGCGGTCTTAACATGGGTCTGAGACTATGCCAGACACTTTGCATTTGTTCAGTCGATAGTCACTGGACTCCAACTGTGAGCCAAGCACCGTTCCGATTTGTGGGTCTACCACAGTGAACAAAACCCCCGGCCCTGGCGGAGCTTACATGCTAGAAGTGGCAAGCGGACAAACATGAGTAAAAGAGAAAGCCAGGCAGGGATCGCAAGTCCTATGGAGAAAAGCTAAACCGGGAGGGGGAAAAGGAAGCCGGAGCACATTACAATTTAAAATTCCTGTGAGAAGTAGGTACCATTATGATTCCCATCTTACGGAAGAGGAAGCTGAGGTTCAGAGAGGTTCAGTGAGTTGTATAGGGCCACACAGCTTATCCGTGTTGGAGCTGGTGTTCTGGATCGATCTCTATCTATCTATCTATCTATCTATCTATCTATCTATCTATCTATCTATCATCTATCACCACTCTGCCTCCCCCTACGTAAGAAACCGCGTGACCCAACCTTTTCGAAGCTTGGTTTCCTCAGTGCCCTTTGGGGCTTGAACGTTCAATGGGATAATGTCTGAGGCCCAGGGAGGGCAGGCTTGGCAAAGATTTGGAGACACGGATGGGCAGGTGGTGGGTGCTCCTGCTCAGGTGGGGAAGGGGAGAGGAGGCAGGGAGTAAGGGTACCGTCCTTCCCTTCCCAGGTGTCCTGCCTCTGCGGCTCTGCCCCCTGCATCCTGTGCGGCTGCTGCCCCTCCAGCCCCAACTCCACCGTGACCCGCCTCAGCTTCACGGCCTTCCTCTTCCTGGGGGTGTTGGTGTCCATCATCATGCTGAGCCCCAGCGTGGAGAGTCAGCTCCACAAGGTGAGGGGCCCTGGGGCAGGCAGGCAAGTGGGGCAACCCGCGGGACCGGGCCTGAAGCGCAGGCCCAGTTGCTCCAGGCCGGGGTCCCCCCCGTCCCCCCCACGGCTTGAGGTCCCAGCTAATCGAGAAGGCAGGGCGGGAGTGTCCTGGGGCACCCACCATCCAGGGCTGGTGATGGGGGCCTTTCTTCATGTGGGGAGGAGAGTTTGAACCTCACATGGGAATTCCTGTTTCTCATAAGCTGTGGGCCCCTTGGAGAATCTTACAAATCATTTCCACCCCTGGACACTGGCCCCCGGGGCATGCTTTTCCCTCCTTAGTGCTCGAGCACTAAGGTTTGGGGTCCTCACTCTTCCCTTCATCCCAGCATCTCAGAGCCTGGCCCAGACCCAATGCCACATTTAGGCCAGTGGCTCTAACATTCGAATGTGTGTGAAGGTATGAATGCCCTGGGGAGTGTGCTAGAAATGCAGATTCTCAGACCCCACCTCTGACTCTGGTTCTGTCTGAGAGGGGCCCTGGAATCTCACCTTCCCCCAGAGTCCCCGGGGGTTCTGGTGTAAGTGGTGGGTGGGGAGCACTCAGTCCTGCCTCCCTCAGTGCCATGCGGTCCTGAGGCTGCGGGGGCGACAGCAGGAAGACAAGCAGAGAGGAACGATCTGTCACTGGACCGGGTGTCCCCATCTGTCCTGGGGCCACTCACAGGACTTCAGCCCCAGGGCTGGGTGGGGGTGCTGATGGGGGAGGAAGGAGGGAGCCTTGGCAGAGTCGGCCCAGGGTTCTGGGGGTGGGGGGGCCTTCATGCTGCTTTGCCTCCCCACAGCTGCCGTGGGTGTGTGAAGAGGGGGCCGGGACCCCCATCATCCTTCAGGGCCACATCGACTGTGGCTCCCTGCTCGGCCACCGTGCTGTCTACCGCATGTGCTTCGCGACGGCAGCCTTTTTCTTCCTCTTCACCCTGTTCATGATCTGCGTGCGCAGCAGCCGGGACCCCAGGGCTGCCGTCCAGAACGGGTGAGGGCCCCCCCCCGCCCCTGCAGCGCACCGTGCTTTCTGCCCCCGGCCGGTCTCCAGCCATCTCCAGGCCCTGTCCCCAGACTGTGAGCCCCCGAAGCACAGAGATCAGCTCATTTAGTTCTTCCCACTTCTCAGATGAAGAAATGAAAGTCAGAAAGGGTGAGAACGTGCCTAAGGCCACACAGCACTTTAGTGACACAGTTGGGACAAGAAACTGGGTGACCACCGTCACTCTGACTTAGTCCTTCCCTCTGTCCCTCAGGGATTTTTCTAGGGCCGGGACAGACTTTCTGTGCCCATCAGACCATCAGAAAGCCCCTCTTCACTTGCCCAGTACCCAGGACCTGCTCTTTGGGGGTAGGGGTTCTGGGGGCCAGGCCTGGTCCCCTCCCCCCACTCAGCTCGCTGGTCTGTTCTCCCCACTCCCAATAGATTTTGGTTCTTTAAGTTCCTGATCCTCGTGGGCATCACCGTGGGCGCATTCTATATCCCTGACGGCTCCTTCTCCAACGGTAGGTGGCCTTGGTGGGAAGGATGGGGGGCTACCAGGAGGGAGCTGGGGTCTCCAGAGGGAGGAGCACTGGTGGGGGTTGCTCTTTGCCTTGGCACACAGACCCCAGGCTGCTGGCTGGGTCCCCCCCGGGCCAGGAGACAGCACTCTGGTGCTTGGCCACATGGCCTTTGGGCAATAGGGCGGTGGGGTGGGGGGCAGGTGGGTGGAAGCTGCCTCACCCCTGCCCCATACCCTGCCACGCTGCCCCTCTGTACATGGCTAGGGGTTCCCTGAGGGCAGGGACTCTGCTTCTTCTCTGTCACCATTGCAGGGCACGGCACAAACGACTGTTGAATGAGTAAATGTGCATGTGAGGGAGACCGCAGGAGGGTGCCTGCCGCATTAACCCCGGGGAGCCTGGCACTCAGGCTGCTCCCCCACCGCCTTACCCCCTCCCCCCATCTTCCCTCTCCCCTCTCCCCACGCAGTCTGGTTCTACTTCGGTGTCGTGGGCTCCTTCCTCTTCATCCTCATCCAGCTGGTGCTGCTCATCGACTTTGCTCACTCCTGGAACCAGCGGTGGCTGGGCAGGGCTGAGGAGTGTGACTCCCGGGCCTGGTATGCAGGTGAGCCATGTCGCCAGAGGCCCCGTGCTTGCTCGCAACTGGGGCTTCCTGAGCACAGGGGGTCCCCGAAACTAGAGAAAAGCCTCAGGGCATCTGGAGCTGCCCCCTTCCCTAGGGCAGCAATTGAACCCTCCTGGGCAGATGGAGGGAAGGGGGTGTGTGTGGGCAGGGGCGGCTGGTTCTGGGGTGACTTCGGGGGGGTGGTCAGAGGGGAGCCGGACCGGAGAGACCTTGGTGGAGTCTAGTTCAGCGATTCCTGCAGGACGGGCCACGCACAGCCAGCCCAGACCAAACCAAATGACACTGGGTCCCTGAAGCCCCCGGGGCAGAGCAGGTCCTTGCTCAGCTCCCTTTCAGTTCTCCTGAGTTCACCGAGGAGAAAGGCTCACTTAGGTGCCGGTTTGGTTTTCACGCCCCTGAAAAGTGGCTGGTCTCTCTGACAAGGGAGCAGGGCTTCAGCGGGTCCCTGTGCATCCAGTGGACTTTGTGAAAGACTCTTTTGTATTCACTGCCTTTCTTTCCATGGTTAACTTATTAATGGCAAGTGAGTCCTTTTAGGTCAGGATGGGGCAAAAGCTCTCACAAGAGTTGGCAAGTGACAGACATTCAGGAGACACTGATGTCATTCCTCCAACAAGGAAGCCGAGGCCCACACAGGGGGCTGCCCGACAAGCCCCCCTCGAGGGGGGGGTCCCTATGCCTCCTCACCCAGCCACTTGCCACCCCTCCTTCACAGGCCTCTTCTTCTTCACCCTCCTCTTCTACATACTGTCCATTGCGGCCGTGACGCTGCTGTTCATCTACTACACCCAGCCGGGGACCTGCTATGAAGGCAAGGTCTTCATCGGCCTCAACCTCACTCTCTGCTTCTGTGTCTCCACTGTCGCCGTCCTGCCCAAGGTCCAGGTGAGACTGCTTGTCTCTGCCCGTCCTGACGCCGGGACCCTTGGTGTGGGGGGGACTTCTGGTAGGAGCCTCGGGGTCCTGGGGCAGGGCCGCCAGTCCCAGAGGCTTGGGCTGAGAATATGGGCTCCCGAGTCAGCCTCCTTGGGTTGGAGTCATAGCTTTCATGGCTACTTGCTGGGTGTCTTTGGGAAAGTGCCTTACCCTCCCTGTGCTTCTCTCTTCTCACATGTAGAAATGAGGGTAATACCTACCCTTTGGAGATATATGCAGGATTGAGACAGAGTTTGTGAACACAGAGAACAGGGCCTGGCCTATAGATAACCATCAGACATGAACTGTTGTTATCATCGTTGTCTTTGTGGAAATTGGGAGACCATTAGGGAGGACCACTGAGTGACGACTCCCAGACCCCTCAATAAGCGGTGTTGGGAGGTGCGGTTGCACAGTTTCCAGTCTCAGACCGTCTGGGGGTAATGGGTGGGGCTCCCCAGGTCATCGTGTGCTCTTCAGAGCCCTATGAGCCCAGCGGTGCCTCATGGTTGGGGATCTCAGCCCACCAGGGGTTTCACAGTTAGCTTGGGGAGCCTTAAAGGGTCTTTAGCAGAAAGGTGGGGAACCTCCCTTCTCGTCTGAGCCTCTATTTCCCAGTGAGAAAATTGAAGCCCAGAGAGGGTGATGCCTCTGTCCCAGCTCACACAGTAATCAGTATTCATTCAGCAAATACTTCCAGAACGCCTACTGTATACTGGGCCCTCTTGGAGATGTTGGGGGTGCAGATGTGAGGAAGAGGGGAAGAGTAACAGCAGCTGCTAGTTGATGACACCTGTCCCGTCATGTAGTCCAGGCACCGCCATCGTCCCCACTTTCCAGACCAGTAAAGGGAGGCTTAGAGGAGGAGAGAGACCAGCCTGAGGTCACACAGCTGGGGGGGCGCGGGGCTGGGGGCGGAGCTGGCAGACTGGCCCCAGAGCCTGTGCTCCTAATCAGAGTTTGGATTCTTATTTCCAAGCCTGTGTGTGGTGAGGGTGGGGAAGAACAGCTGGTAGGAGACGAGGCCAAGGAAGATAATTTGGGATCATACGCGCTACGTGGGAAATAAAAGAGAGTGGGCAAAAGGTGGGTGGGCCAGCAGGGAGGGGAGCGGGGGCTGCTGTGGGGGTCAGGGTGTTGGGGCCTCATTGAGAACTTCGAGCTGAGGCCTGAATGCTAACGAGAGGCTGGCTGTGTGGAGATGTTGGGGAGGACCGTGTCAGGGAGAGGGCACAGCGAGTGCAAAGGCCCTGAGGTGGGAGAGGGTTTGGTGGGTTCTGTGGACAGAGAGGAGGCCAGCTTAGCTGAGTGCAGTCGGAGGGGAGGAGCTTGCTGGGGCGGGTGGACAGTTGGAGACGAAGGCAGGAGCAAACCAGGGAGGGCTTTAATTCAGAATGTGAAGGGATCCCACCCTGGGTGCGTTCTCAGCAGGGGAGCAACTGGGATAGTTTGTTAAGAGAAAGAATGAGGACTCCACCTTTGGGCGAGGTGGGTGGTGGGTGGTGGGTGGCCCGGGTGCTGTGTTCTCCCAAAGGGTGTGGTGTGGGATGGCTCTAGGGTGGTGGGGGTTCCTGAGGCCCCCCCAGTGGGGTGTGAGTGGGCTAGGTGCAGGTGGGGTGCCCCCCAGGTCTGACGGGGGTCTTCCTGATGGACTGCTCTTCCAGGACGCCCAGCCCAACTCGGGTCTGCTGCAGGCCTCGGTCATCACGCTCTACACCATGTTTGTCACCTGGCTGGCCCTGTCCAGTGTCCCTGGTGAGTACAGGCCCGGGTTTGGGGAAGCCTGGGCTCATTCCTGTGTCAGCACGGCCTTCTGGCAGGCTGGGGACCCTCACAGGTGACAGGGACATCTCAGCTCAGCTTGTACCCCCTCTTAGTCCTTCAGGGAGCTAGGAGGGCCCTATCTGTTCCTGGAGCTCTTTCTCTGTCATTTGTCTGCTAAGTTCTGTCTGTTGCTGGGATTTGGATGCTCAGCTGTATGTCTGTCTGTCCGTTTGGGTTGGCTCTCTGCCCTTCCTCAGGCCTGGTCTGCCGGGGCTGAGGGTGACTGCTCCCATGTCTAGACCAGAAATGCAACCCCCACCTGCTGACCCGCTTCAGCAACGAGACGATCCTGGCAGGCCCTGACGGCTACGAGACCCACTGGTGGGATGCACCGAGCATCGTGGGACTCATCGTCTTTATCCTGTGCACCCTCTTCATCGGGTATGGGGGGGCGTCTGGCTTCTGGGGAGGCATCATGACTGGGGGCCTGAAGGTACGAGTGAGGGGAGGATGTGGGAGCCCAGACACCAAGCGGGAAGGCGCCCTTAGCAAGCGCAGGTCCAGCCCTGTGCTGGTGCAAAACGGAGTCCCTCCGAGGGCACAGCGTGACTGGGCAGCAGGGGCATGGTTGGACGCTGCCTCCTGGCCCGGGGCCCCTTCTTGCACGTCGGGCTGGCACGTGCCCAGCTCAGTAGGGTGCAGGCATCTGTGGGGGCAGGGAAGAAGCCTGGACTGGGGCGGGCAGGCGTGGGCTCTGTCGCTCACCTGCTGTGTGGTCTCGGGGTAAGTGGCTTCACCTTTCTGAGCTTTCGTGACGGTGGAGGATGGTAGCCTCCAATGCCTGGGGTGGTGGGGACCCCACACTGTCACCTGGAAGAGGGCAGCTCAGACTGAAGATCACGTAACAGCTTTTTTTTAAAGGGGCCACTTAGCAAGTGCTTCTCAGTGTGGACTCTGGAGCCGAACCGCCTGTGTTAGAACGTGGCAGCGCCACTCAGCGGCAGTGCGATCTCGGGCAGGTCGCTACACCTTTCTGTGCCTTGGTTTGCTTAGCTGTCAGATAAGGATAAAAATAGTACCTACTTCACAGGATCGTGGAGGGGCGTTGGAGGAGTTAGTATGAATAAGCCTCTTAGAAAGGAGCTTGGTGAGTAAGCAGCGCCAAATAAGTGTTTGCTTTAATTGCCAGTAACTGCGAACGTTTGCACAGCTGGGTGGCAGGGAGTGGCTGTTGTGTGAAGTCACCAGGTGGTGATGCTGAGGGTGACTGCCGTGTACAGCAAGTCTGGCGGACTCATGACTGGCTCCGCAGGGCCCAGCATCGCTCCCAGTGCCGCTCTCCTTGGCTCCGCAGGGCGGCCCGGGGGAGGCTCTGCCGGGCTCCTCTGCCCGCCCCGACTCGTCCATCCCGGGCGGGGCCTGGTTTCTTCAGAGCCGCACACCTGTCTCTGAACATTTTGAGGCTGTTTCACATTTTGTTTTGACCTTTTTCAAAGCCTGGGCAGGTCACTCTTTGTTGCCTCACTTGATCCCTTTTTCAACCTGGAAAGGCCCAGATCACCTCCATGGTGCAGATAAGGAGACGGGAGGTTTGGGAGGAGTAGCCACCTGTCCGAGGCCACGCGCACGGCACCCAGGCTCAGAGCGGCACCTCGTCCTGCTCCCCAGACGCTCGCCCCCCCGGCCTGCGGTCACGGGGCAGAGCCTCTGAGAGCCCAGGGCCTGTCTGTTCTTAGTACAGTGCTTTTCTTTCTTTCTTTTTTTTTTTTAAGTTTTATTTATTTGAGAGAGAGAGCGGAGGAGGGGCAGAGGGAGAGGGAGTGAGAGAATCTCAGGCAGACTCCCTGTTGAGCGCAGAGCCAGACACAGGGCTCGATCCTATGACCCTGAGATCATGACCCGAGCCGAAACCAAGAGTCGGACACCTAACGGACTGAGCCACCCAGGCACCCTCTTAGCACAGTTCTTAAAACCCAGGAAGCAGGGCGCCTGGGTGGCTCAGTTGGTTAAGCGACTGCCTTCAGCTCAGGTCATGATCCTGGAGTCCCTGGATCGAGTCCCGCATCGGGCTCCCTGCTCGGCAGGGAGTCTGCTTCTCCCTCTGACCCTCCCCCCTCTCATGTACTCGGTCTCTCTCATTCTCTCTCTCTCAAATAAATAAATAAAATCTTTAAAAAAAAAAAAAAAAACCCAGGAAGCAAAGAAGCACAAGCAGCCACAAGGGCAGGGACCCCTGAGGATGGGCGTCGTGCCTAGCTGTGTCACCAGGACCCGGACTCCCAAACATTAGATATCAGCATGATGTTTGATGATGATTGGGGTCAGCAGAAGCTCAGCGTGTGACTTCTTAGCTTGTGGGGTGGGGCTGGGGTCCAGACCTCCTTCTGTGTCACTTTTTTCCCAAATGCGACTTGGATTTTCAAAATTGCCTATGTGTCTCACACTATTAAATACTGTTAAAAACATCAAGACCTCATTACAGAAATGACCAAAAAATCATTGCTGTTAGTATTTTTTTATAATAAACATGAAGAAAGGGGACGTCATTGGTAAAACTACTCACCTAACAGAAGGAAAACAAACTTAATGGCAAATGAGTATTCTTAATTATTAATATTATCAATGAATGCCATCCCTGGTATGGTCCTTTGAAGTACTGGGTACTCAGTACATATTTACGGGATTGGCAGATGGACAACCTGAATAACAGCGCCTGTTTCTCTAGTTTATACTCTGTGCCAGGCACAGTGCTGGGGGCCTCACGGTATTAGTCCTCCTGGCAACTCCACAAGGGAGGTACTGTAACCCCCAATTTTACAGAGGCTCAGAGAGGTTCAGTGTCTTGCCTAAGGCCACATAGGAGGTGGGGGTGGAGTTCGGAGTCAAAGCGGTGAGTGGGTGGGCCCAGAGCCTAACCACCAGGTCACCAGGCCCCGAGGTTCTGGAACCATGGTGCCCATCGTTATGACCAAAGCCGTGGCTCGTGAGGCCCCCTGGAGCTTCCTGCCTGCCTCCCCCCTCCCTCCCCTGCAGTCTGCGCTCCTCGGACCACCGGCAGGTGAACAGCCTGATGCAGACGGAGGAGTGTCCGTCCACACTGGAGGTCACGCAGCAGCGGCAGGTGGTGGAATGCCAGGGCCGGGCCTTTGACAACGAGCAGGACGCTGTCACCTACAGCTACTCTTTCTTCCACTTCTGCCTGGTGCTCGCGTCCCTGCACATAATGATGACGCTTACCAGCTGGTACAGGTGCGTGCAGCCTGGCCGGGCATGGACCGGATCCGCTGTGCTGGGGTGTGGAGGCCGCCCATCTCCTCGCCCCTCCACCCCGGGTTTCTCCTGATGCCTGTTTCAGGCTTGGCCGTAGAGGAGTCTGTCCAGGACCCCCCATAGAGCCTGCGCAGCCATGCGCCAGCTTCCGGGCCAGTGCCTTAGTCTGCCCAGTAGCCTGAGAAGTGGGGGTCATAGGGGGTGACGCTGGGCCTGTGCAGGGCAGATGTGCCTTAGAGATCAGGAGAGGTGATTTGTGTTACAAGGTCAGAGTTGGGATTCATGGCTGGAGGGTTAGGATTTAGGGTATGGGGTTAGAATCAGTCACAGGGTCAAGAATAGGAGTCATGAGGTCAACGGGACTGGGGCCATATAAAGTCACAGATTTGGTTCTTTTGGTTAAAATTGGGGTTAGCAGGCCATAAAGCCAGGATTGAAGTTGCCAGGTCAAGGAACTAAGAACAGAGTAACAAGATCAGGCGTCAGGACTGGTGTTAGAGGGTCAAGGGTCAGAATTAAGGTCAAAGATATCAGCTCAGTCCTAAGGTCAGGGGTCAGGGATGGAGTTACCAGATTGAGGGTCAGAGTCAAGGTTGGAGGTCAAGACTAAGGTCGGGAGCTCCAGGGTCCCAAAGGCAGGGACCAGGAGTCAGGTTATAATATTAGTCTAGGACTGGGGTCAGTGTTGAAATTGAGGTCAGGGTCAGATCTGTGGTATTAGTCAAAAGCTACATCTAGGGTCAAAGACAGAGCCAAGGCCAAGTGTCAAAAATATCAGAGATGGGCGGCTAGGGTTACAGAGTGAGAGCCAGAGTCGAAGTCAGGGGTCACAACTGGGTGGTAAGGGCAGGACCAGAACTGAGGTCACTGGGATGACGTTGTGTTCCAGACCCGGCGAGACCCGGAAGATGATCAGCACTTGGACCGCCGTGTGGGTGAAGATCTGCGCCAGCTGGGCGGGGCTGCTCCTTTACCTGTGGACCCTGGTGGCCCCGCTCCTCCTGCCAAACCGCGACTTCAGCTGAGGCAGCCCCCTGCAGCCTGCCCACCTGGTGCCTCGGGGCTCAGTGAGTCAGCCCGCTGAGCCCCTACCCCTACCCACCTCCAGGACTTGCCCCTGAGCTGGGCCCCCTGTTCTTAGTGCCTTCAGGGAGGGGGAGCCTCAGGCCCAAGCCTGAGCCCTACCTTCCCGCTGCCTCCAGACCACAGAGCTGCCTCTTCCTTACCCTTGGCCCCCATCCCCTGCACTCACCCTCTTGGGAAAGAAGGGCCCCTTATTCTTAGGCTCCCCGGGCGAGGGACCTGAAAGAGAGAAGTACTCAGAGCCACTCAGAGAGTGGGAGCACTCCCCAGGATGGGGTGCCCAGCACTGAGGCCCGGGTAGTGCCGACCACGTCCCCCAGGGCACGCCACCTCCTTCCTGGACTCCGTGCCTTACTGAGTCTCCGTGACTTTGCGCAATAAACCAGCCAGTGTATGTACCTGCCCATGTTCTGTGCCCCCCACCCTGGGCGCGGCCCCCATGCTGTCTAGGGCCAGTGTGGGGCGGAAACAAGGTCAGGGCAGAGGAGGCCAGACGAGGGACCTGGGCTCTGTTCTGTAGGGCATGGAGAGCCTTGGAACAGAGGCAGGGGAGGCTCTAGGGGAAGGAGGGGCTTTGGATAAAGGGAGTCTGGGGGCCAGGAAAGGCACTGAAGCAGTGTCCACACAAGGGATGGTGAGGCCAGAGTCAGGGTGGAGAGGAGAGTTTGTGCGGGGTGGCTGAGGGGGCCATCTCCTCCTTCCCGCCATAGCCATAGTCCTTGTCACATGCAGAGAAGAATCTGACCCATCCCAGACTCAGGGCATGTTGGGGAAGAGAACGCGCTTGAGTCAGCCGAGTGGGCCTGGATCTGGTGAATCTTGGAAGCCGTGGGGCTTGTGTGGGGCTCCAGGCAAGTCCTTCCCCTCTGTCCCTGGCTGCTCATCCGTCAGCCGGGGGATGCCCCCCCCCACTCCCAAGCTGTTGTGAGGCATGGATGAAGCAGCTGATGTGAAGTGCGCGGCAGGTGCTCGATACACACCATCGGTTCCCATCTCCGAAGGTGCACGCTGATGCGGCGGGGACAATGGGCTCTTGGCTGTGGTCCTGACAGGATGGCCGCCCACAGGCCATGTACCACCTCCATTGTGGGTGTGACAAATAGATAGGACGTGACTGGGTTTGCTGGGTGCTGCAGTGGCCAGGGACACGAGCTGCTTCCAGGGCGCTTGTGGGTCACGAGGGTTGTGGGGGTGCCCAGGCTGCACTGAGGGGTTGCCTGCCACGGGACGGGCATCAGGACGGACATCCTGCAGGATGAGTGGGAGCCATCCAGCTGCAGAGGAATGAAAATGCTCAAGGCAGAGGGGACAGCACGCGAACAAGAGAGAGAATGGGGCGTTCCCGGACAGTGAGGAGTGCGGGGTGGCTGGGGTGCAGAGCGTGCGGGTCAGGAGTTGCTGCGATCTGGGAGAGCTGGGCTGGACCCCAATCACACAGGCCCTTGACGGCCATTGCGAAGAGACCAGATGTTATCCTCAGTAGAGGGGAGCCATGGAGGGTTTTGGAGCCAGGTGGAAGCAGTGAAGGTGTGAGATAATCATGGGGAACTTCTGGAAGGCTTCAAGCAGAACAGTGACAGGCTCAGGGTGTTATTTTAGAAGTATTTCCCTGGAAGAAATGGAGGGTTGGTAGCTGGGACAGGTGCCGGGCCGGGAATGAAGGGAGGGGGCGGGGTGTGGAGTGGGGCAGGGGCAGAGGACAGCGTCTCTCAAACCTGGGACAGATCCTGGGGAAGCTCTTGGCCCTGGGTGCCTTTCAGCCCAAGAAAACCCCCTCCATGGAGCAGCCCGAACTCCCCCAGCCACTGCCCCCCAAGATTTCATTTCTTTCCTCCTTTCACCTTTGGGAGAAAAAGCCCACTCCATGCTCCTGATAACCTTTTTTTAAATGAATTTGTAGAAGTGGACCATTTTGTCCTACTTTTGTATCACCTTGTTCTACAGTTTTCAGATTATTCATTCAACAAACACGCACTGAGCATGAGTTCTGGGCCAGGGTCTGGGCAAAGGAGGCAGAGGCCAGGCTGAAGAGTCTGAATGCCTGGCGAAGGAGTTTCAGGTCCCAACTTGGAGGTCACCACCTCTGAGAAGCCACCAGGGTTTCTCCCAGACAGGGCGAAGTGTCTTCCCGATGTTATTTCCCCAGTCCCCGTTCTGCCCTCCAGTAAGGTGGTGGTCTCACTCCCCTGGTGGGCCGTGTGGTGGAGGTGGGGGCGGATGTCAAGGCTGACTGCTGCCCACCCAGGGGTCTGGCTGCTGGATGCCCCTCGGCTCCTGCTGCCCAGCACCATGGCTTCCACACGTCCTCCATCCTTTCCTCTTTCCCTCCCTTTCTCTCCTGCCCTCCATCCTCCACCCACCACCCCCCCACCTCCTTTCTGAGCTCCCATCTCTTTTCCTTCATACCCTCTCCTCTGTTGCCTCTCTCCCCTCTCGCTCTCTTTTGTCACCTCCTGTCCCTCGTGGGTCTGTGGGACAGGCCCATAGGACGCCGCCCTTTTTGTGGGCCAGCCCCTGACAGGCGGGACTGTGCCTGGGAAGGGCGCAACTCCGGACCCGGCTGTAGAAGGGCTCTGTGGGCAGAGCGAGCGTGAAGCCCACAGATCGGTGTGGGGACTGGAAAGCTCTCTGGCTCAGCTCCGGTCCTGTCTGCGCCCCCCTCCCTCACCACGTGACCTTAGGCAACTCGGGCCTGTCTCTGAGCCTCCCACAGCAGCTTCCGTAAAATGGCAACAGGGGCGGTTTTATAAACCATAAAGCCTGGTGCTTGGCTGGGCCGGACAGTGTGGTTAACCAGCAGACATTCCCAATCCCCTTCTCCCTTTGCCGCCACCATCACGAAGGTGGGAAAAGTCAGCGGGTCCCTTTGCAGCTTCCCTAAGAGCAGTGGGTACCTCACAACATGCCGGCTAATGACATCCGAGTGGGGAAGGCTAAGGAGCAATTCCAGGAAAGTTGCTGCTTTTCTTCTACAAGGGGCTGCTCGTTCTCCCCTTTTCCGATCTTAACACGAATGAGATGCCTGGGGCTACAGCAGCTATCTTGGGACAGTGAGGCAACAAGCCTGGGATGAGAAACCAACAAGGTGAGGACATAGTACAGAGAATTGAAAGGGCTCTGGGTCCTTGATGCGTCCTGCTGTGCCTGTCCCCGCGCTTCTGTTACGTGAGGAAAACAAATGCCAATGTGTTTCATCCCCTGGTAGTTGGGTATTAAGTTCCTTGCAGCTGAATGTATTTCTCATATGGCATGCGAGACGATCATTAATTTCAGTGATAATAAAAAACGAGAAATTCATCTCTGTGACTCAGGACTATTGGGTGGCAAGAGTGTAGCACACATACTAAGTATCTATGTATATTTATAAATAAATGTATACTATACGTATTTATAACATACATATATGTACATATAACATACATACTGTATGTAGCAAGAGAAACTGTGACAAGATAGTTTTTTGAGATCGTAATTTTTCTCTCCTCTAGGAAACACACAGGAGAAGAAAGCTCTAGATCTCCCTGCCTTGGGGGAGGTTTGAGGAAGTGTGGGAAGCAGGAGAGGGAGGTTACTTGCAAAATTACACTTCCCCTGCTAGCTTTGGTAACCAAAAGCCCAGTCTGTTGAGAAGCTTCTGGGCAGTGGGGGTGGGGCAGTGATGGGGCAGCTGGGGTGCCTCCTGGAGGGAGAGGAGAGAGGAAGAGCCCCTGCAGGAATGTGATGAGAGATGGGGCCATTTCTCCGAGACCCTAAAGAAGTTCTCTGTGATGGAAGAGGAGGCAGAAGGTTGTGGATTCCCTGAGCAAGGGTGGGCACCCCAGTTCCTGCTGAGCTTGGGGAGCTGGGCAGAGCCTGGGGTTGCTGCTCACGCCTGGGGAGGCGGGTGTTTGGGGGAGTGGAAGTCCACTCTCCACCTGGCAACAGGTCTCTCTCACTCTGCCCACTGTCTCATGGCTATAAGTGGCCCCAGGACTTTTGCACTATCTGGGAGCGGACCCCGAGTGTGCCGGGGAGGACGGTGAAGAAGGGCTGAGGTTGAATTTCCCACCAGCCTGGCGGGATGGGGCTTTGGAAAGAAAGAAAGATGATATAAAACAAATGAACAGGGGCGCCTGGGTGGCTCAGTCATTGAGGGTCTGCCCTCAGCTCAGGTCATGATCCCGGGATCCTGGGATCGAGCCCCGCATCGGGCTCCCTGCTCAGCGAGGAAGCCTGCTTCTCCCTCTCCCACTCCCCCTGCTTGTGTTCCCGCTCTAGCTGTGTTTCTCTCTGTCAAATAAATAAATAAAATCTTAAAAAAAAATGAACAGAAGCTGTTTCTTGCACACGTGTGAACTGAGCTTTGTACCCACTTCAAGATCATTTTAGCTACAAGGTATGTTCGTGGCAAACAGTACAAGAGTGTGAAAAGCATTCATCTGCTTCACTTTTTCAAGCAGCAGCAGAGGATCCTACTGAATGAATATTCTATCAGTTACCCCTCAGTTGATGGGCATTTACGTTGTTTTTTAGTGGTTTTTCTCTTTTCTGTTCCGTTTTATTTCGTCTTTGCTGCCATCGGCCATTGTGTTTATTCCGGCAGCTTTGCTGGCTTGCAGGAAGAGTGCAGACTCCAGAGCCAAGACCCTTTAGGTTCTTACCTTGGCTTTGCCCCTAGCTGCTGTGGCCTCTCTGGGTCTCAGTTTCCCCATCTGCAGAGCGGGGCTTATAGTAGCCCCCACCCCGTGGGATGTTGCCATGGTCAGGGAAGGCATGTCTCTAAAGGGCCTGGCACCATTCTGGGCCCAGAGTGGGAGCCACGGGGACCATGGCTCCTTCCTTTCTCTGGCTGTCAGTCCTCAGGAACTGAGACAAAAGGCTAAGCCAACAGATGAGGTCGCCTTAGCCTTCCCTCTGTCTCCAGGGACACCAGCCCTATGCCCTGCTCGAGGTGGGTGTGAAGATGGTGGCAGGAGGTGGAGAGGAAAACCATAACAGGAGCCAAAGTGTGTTGAGTGGTTGGTTCCTGTGTATCCAGCCTGGAGAAAGGAGCTTTGATCCCTTAGCAAGCCTGTTAGTGCACAGAGCAAGAAATCTGTTAGGGAGGAGGAAGATGGGGGCCCTGACACCCCAGTCTCCCCTACCCCCTAGTCTAAATCAGCCTCCCCATTTCCCTTAGTGCATTCTGTTTCTCTGCATAGCCTTCGTTACTGGGTGTGATTCTGTGTCCTTTTGTGTGATTTTCACTGTATTGTCTAGCTCTTCCTAAGGTCAACGAGGGCGAGAACCTCACCCTCATTGTTTACAGTATCCCCGGTGCCTAGAACAGAGCCCAATAAACAGAGAGTGCTCAATAAGAGCCACGTTAGTTGACTGACTGACCATCACAATGAATATTAGTTGATTCTGGAACAGCCATGGGAAAGCCCAGGGCCTGGAGGGTTTGTAACTGAGTAGGAGGGAGGGATGCCCTGGGCTGCGTCAAGAGGCCTGACTTCTCTTACTGAGCTGTGCAGGGTCAGAAGAAAACTCCAAGGCATGGCTTTGAATCTGAGACCTACAGAAGGGGTGAAGCCTCCCCATGGCGGGGCATGGCAGAGGCTCTGCAGTAAGAGGGAGCCGAAGAGCTGCAGCCTCATGGTGAGGGGCGTGGGCAGATGTGGGAAGGCCCAGGCTAGGATGTTCAGAGCTTGCAGACTGGAGACTTGCAAGTGCAGCTGGTTTGGCCCTTGCTGCCTTTAAAACCAGCACCGTCGCAAGGATTGTGGTGTCTTGTTATGGCTCACAGCCTCCCTCAACCCATCCCCGCGGCGCCTCCTCAGTGTGCACCTGCTGCTTCCTCATGTGAGTGCCCCCCAACACCTCTCTTTGCAGCCCTGATACGGGGCCAGGGGACTGTGGCGGGGGCACTGGCGAGGCCTAGACCTGCCCTCCCTCCTCCGCAATGCCTCAGGGGCGATGGGCGTTGGCCTCGGCCATTCTGGGTTCTGTTTTCCCAGAGGTCCCAGGCTGGCGAGGGTGGAAGGGCCCTCGGGAGGGGCAGGACCCTGGGGTGGCCAGATCCTGAGTCTGGAGTCTGGCAGGCCTGGTTCCCGTTCTGGCCCCTGCACTGCCTCACCTCTCTGAGCCTTGGCTTCCTTGTCTGTACATGAGAGTCCCCGCCCTGCAGGGTCCGGGGTGGTCTTATTTCACGTCAGCTGGGAGCCATGCTGGACCAACCTGCTCACCATTCGACGCGCCAGGGGGCAGGAGCTCAGCCAACTGCACGGAGCCCACAAGACCACCCCACTTCCAACACCCATCGCAAGTTCAGGGGTTTCCAAAACCTCCCTTAGGTCTGACTATTCATTAGGACTCACACAACTCCCTGAAAGCTATTATAGTCACGGTTACGGTTTATTATAGGAAAAGGGAAAGATGAAAATCAGCCAAAGGAAGATACTGTGAAAAGTAATCAAGGGAAACCTCACTAAAGTGGAGTCGGGAGGCCAGAAGGGGGAGCTCTCATGGGGTACCAGTCAAGGTCCATGGCAGGAAGAACTGTCAGTTTCAGACCCCAACAGAAGAATCAACAGGAAAGAATCATCAATTACAGGCCCCAAAAGGAAAAGCTGTACATTTACTTTCCTACAAGAAATCGACTACCCCAGCAACTCAGCCAATGAGAAACCATCATCACCCTGAGTTCATGCTTTTCTCCAGGACTTTTGTTCAAAACCATCTTTCCTGGGACACCTGGGGGGCGCAGTTGGTTAAGGCTCTGACTATTGATTTTGCCTCAGGTCTTGGTCTCAGGTCTTGGTCTCAGGTCGTGGTCTCAGGGTCATGAGATCGAGCCCCGCATTGGGTTTTGTGCTCAGCACGGAGTCTGCTTAAGGTTCTCCTCCTTCTGCCGTCCTCCCTTTCTCTAAAAAACAAAACAAAATAAAACAAAACCTCTCCCATCTCTCCTAACTTCCTTCTTGTCCATACAATAACTGTTCCTCTCTTTTGTTTGTTGGCCTAACCTATGGGCTGTGCCCCAGCCTGTGTGTCCCGAATTGTACCCTGAGACTCCCAAATAAGCCCATTTTTGCTGGGCGAATAACTATTTTATTTTTAAGGTCAACAACATGCAGTGCAGAATCTGAGGAAGCATCAGATGCGGAGCTTCCCTTGTCCTCTTGCCATGAAGTCAGGATGTATTAATTTCCCAGCATCCACGAGCCACAACTTGCATGGAACACTGCCAACGACGACAGCTCACCTGCATTTTGGCATTCAGAGTTTTGATTGGCCTCCATTATGGCAGGCATGATTGATTGATTGATGATGGGTTGATCCCAGTCTCCAGGTCAACTGATAATGTGTGACCCAAAGCCCCCACCCTAAACCATGTGGTTGGTCTTTCTGGTGTGGCCAGCCCCCACCCTAAATTGCACTGTTACTATCTGGCTAGTCCAAAATGCCCAGGGATGGGGCGCCTGAGTGGCTCAGTCGGTTAAGCGTCTGCCTTCAGCTCAGGTCATGATCCCAGGGCCCTGGGATCAAGCCCCGCATCGGGCTCACTGCTCAGCGGAGAGCCTGCTTCTCCCTCTCCCTCTGCCTGCCACTCTATCTGTGCTCTCTCTCTATCTCTGTCAAATAAATAAATAAAATCTTTAAACCCCCCCCCCCCAGAAAAAACCACAAAATGCCCAGGGAAGCAAAAATTCCTGGCCAGGAGCTGAGGGCAAATCTCAGACCTCTTTTTTGGCAAGGTTAAAATCTATTTTTTTTTCAGCTTTATTGAGATATAATTGACACATAACATTGTAGAAGTTTGAGGTGTTGATTTGACACATTTATAAATTGCAAAATGATTACCACCATAGTACTAGCTACCATGTCCTTCCCATCACATAGTTACCATTTCTTTTTTGTGGTGAGAATTTTTAAATTTTTTAAAAGATTTTATTTATTTATTTGCCAGAGAGAGAGAGAGAGCACAAGCAGGGGGAGTAGGAGAGGGAGAACCAGGCTCCCCGCTGAGCAGGGAGCCCGATGCGGGACTCAATCCCAGGACCCTGGGATCATGACCTGAGCCGAAGGCAGACACTTAACCTACTGAGCCATCCAGGCGTCCAGTGGTGAGAACTTTTAAGATCTACTCTCCTAGCAGCATTCAAGTGTATGATACAGTATTATTAGCTATAATCACCATGTTGTACATTAGATCCCCAAACGTGTTAATCTTTTGTACTAAAAGTTGTACGCTTTGACCAGTATCCCCTCATTTCCCCCACTCCCAATCCCTGATACCATTAAATTCTTTATTACTTAAAAGATCAGCCTGGAAAATGACATGACTTTTGGAACTTCGAAGATCCCAGAGGAGCCACCTTGCCTTTCCCCGCACTTCCAGCCTGAGCAGTCTAGGGCTGGTGGGTTGAAGACTTACGAGGAACCACAGCTAAGACTTAATGAGAATTTCCGACAGGCCAACACTGTCTCAACCTTTTCAATGCACTACATCATCTAACCCTTTTACCTTCACCACGAGGAGGAAATATTCATGGCCTCATTTTGTATATGAGAAAACCAAGGCCGGGAGGGGTTTATAACTCACCCAAGGCACACAGCTAGTAAGGGGAGAGCCTAAGATCTGGACACAGGTCTGAGTGACACCCAAGTCCACCCTCCCTGCTGTCCTGCCTCCTATATTCTAAAACTATGCATTTGGAGTCAAATGTATTGGATTCAAATTCTGGGCCCAGACACTTAGACAGGCTGTGTGACCTTGGCCAGGTCAAGGATTCTGAGTCTCAATTTCCTTACTGACAACATAGCTAATGGATGTCCTCTCCCTCCTGCTGGTCTTCTGACTCCGTGAGATATTTACCCAATTTCCCCAGGAGACCAGGGACTGCTGGAGGGGAGAAATTGCAACCTACCTATTCATTCACCTCATGCCCCCACCTGCAACACTGTTGGTTTGCTGTTACTGAAATACATCAGAGCGTGCTGTCAAAAGGCCAGCTGCAATGTCAAGTTCGGCAAGTCCTGCTAAGCAGCCAGGGTGGGGCACCAGGCATCCTCAGGGCTGGGTGCCCAGTGTGGAAGGAACCCTCAGGTAAAACCCTCCCTGGGAACTTGGTCACACCTCAAGTGGAAAACATGGACCTTACGCCCTGGGGGACCTGGCTGAGTTTAGCCAATGCTATGACTTGCAATGTGACCTTGGGCAAAGGACATAACTCCTTTGGCTTTGCTTTTTCCATTAGGAGAATATGCCGGGAGGACTAGACCATTGGACAGTTACGGCCTGTTTTCCTACCTTGGCTGAATGGCCCTCAGGAGCTCTGGTCCAGGTCCTCCCAGAGGGAATGCCTGTGATGGTCTTTTTGATTAGTACTTCCTTCTCTCTGGTCTCCTGGTCTCGATGGCCTGTTACTCCCCTAACAGCCCCCGTCACACAGATGCATGCCCGCACAGGTGTGCATCCATGACCCACAAGCACAAACGCACAAACATACGAACAGGTGCATAGCACGTGTACATGCACTCTGTCCCTCGGACACGTGTGCACACGCGTGCACAAGGCACGCACATGCACGCACACAGTGGACTGCTACTCAGTACGCATTCACCCTGCCTCTCTGGCCCTGCCCTGCGGTAGGAGCTAGAAAGCTGCAAACACATTTCCCAGAGCCCCTTTCAGTTAGAGCTTCGGTTCTGGGTGACTTAGGTTCAGCCAGTTGGAGACACACGACCTTTGGAAGGTGGAAATGAGTTTCTGCAGATAAGCATTGTCTGTGGGTGTTTGTTTTTTTCCGTGGCCTTTTCCAGTACATGGGTCCAGGCGGGTGAGAGGTGGGACCAGGCAGCTGATCAATTAATTGATGGTGGCGACAGCAGGGGCTCCCTGATCCTGGTGGCTTTGGCAGGGGTGGTGAGGGTCTGGAGACAGGGGCAGCTCCCTTGGCAGCCTGCTTCCACAGCGTGATTATGATTATGGGAGGGGCTCCTGAAAGGACCAATGTTAAATTTGTTTCTTTTCAGGTCTGCTGACTATTTATAACATGTAACACTCTGTAATAAATGTCTTTCTATTTCTTTTTCTTTTTTATTTATTTGACAGAGAGAGACACAGACAGAGAGGGAACACAAGCAGGCGGAATGCGAGAGGGAGAAGCAGGCTTCCCGCCAAGCAAGGAGCCTGATGTGGGGCTCGATCCCAGTACCCTGGGATCATGACCCGAGCCGAAGGCAGACGCTCAACGACTGAGCCACCCAGGTGCCCCCAAATGTCTTTTTATTTCAACTAGCTAGAGTACTTTCTGTTCTGTGCACCTAAATCCTTCAGGTCGTGGCTCTGATGTCCTGACTCCCGAGCTAGACCGAGTCCTCCATTACGTGCTTCCCATTCTCCAGTTGCACCTGACTTTTGACACTGACCAATGTTGTCTGGTGCCTGTGGGATGGCTCCTTTGTACAAACACACCCCGAATGCCCCTGATAATATCACTATCCTAGGAATGTACAGATCTCATCTTCCCTCTATATTCTCATCAAACAGAATATGTAGAAAAACGTGTTGTTCAGCATACAGGATCGGGGGTTCCGGGAAGTGACCAACCTGGGGTGTGTCCTTAGTAATGAAGGATGTCTGGATGGCAGGCCTGGTCTCCTTGGAAAGCTGGCTGTGCAGGGAAGGGAAGGGCTGCAGAGGTTTGCTAGGCTAGCTGCTACGCTCTAAAGGCTTGCTGCTTGCACATCACAGTGGGTGCTTTGTCCAGGCTGCCGCTCCGGGGCTCCCTGTAGGTAAGTGCCCCAATAAAGCTATGGCTCAATCACTGCGTCCGGGTAGGGTCGTTTCTTCAGTCTTGCTGGGGCCTCACCTGCCCACGGCTTAGAGTCTTCCAGGGTGTAGCTACACAAATGTCCCTCCTCTCAGAGCCTGGACTGTGTTCACATCCTCCCAGCAAATATTTAGTGGGCACATGTAGGCTCTGTTCTTGGTTTTGGAGATAACAGCCATTCACAAGATAGCCCAAAGCAGGGGCTTCGTAAATATTAAGGAAACACACACTAACACAGCAACAACAACAAAAACCCAGAAAAACACACACACACACACACACACACACACACAGTGAACAGGTCAACAAATTAATAAATAAGGTAATTGCAGATCATGAGGAGCATGATGAACCGAGCAAAGGAATGGAGTTGGAACAATTTCATCTGAGCCAGGGTGGTTAGGGAAAGCCTCTTCGAGAGGGGATGACATTTGAGCTGAGACCAAGAAGGAGCCAGCCATGGGAGAGTCTCAGGAAGAGAATTCCAGGCAAGTGCAGAGGCCCCGAGGCAGAAGGAGCTTGGAGTGTTTGAGGAGCAGTGGACAGGACAGGGTGGCTGGGGCAGAGTAAGGGGGAGGGGGCAGACGCAGGCTGGGTCATACCTCGGAGGCCACGCTAAGAGTCAGATTTGATTCTAAGTACAACAAGAGGCCATCAGAGGCCCTTAAGGAGGGACAAGATATGACCGATTTATATTTTAAGAGACCAGTATGATGTTGGGTGTAGGCGGGAGATCAGAGTGGGGGCAGAGTGGCCATCTGGGAGGTGACTAGTCCACCAGGAAGGAGTCTAGTGGTAGCAGTGGAGATGGCGTGACGTGAGCAGAGCTGGGGAATGTCTTGGAGGCCAAACCAATAGAAATTGCTGGTGGGTTAGACATGAGGGTGTGAATGAAAGGGAAGAATCACGGATGACTCCTGGCTTTTGGCCTGAGCAACTGGGCGGATATCATTATCACAATGCAGAAGACGGGTTGGTTTCAGAGAGGTGATCAAATTTTCTGTTGGGATGCCTGTTAGAACATCCGAGGGGAGCTACTGAGCAAGAGCTCTGCAGCCAGACTAGTTGGGTCTAATAACTAATAACTGGGCAAGTTACTTTAATCTACTTTCAATGAATGCCTTAGTTTTACCATCTGTAAAATGAAAATAATAATTGGTAATGATTTCATAGGATGAATGAGGATAAAATGAGTTCATTTATGTACAGTGCATAGAACAGGGCTTGGTCCAAGTGTGTACTCTATGCGTTGCTTGATGATGATGATGATGGGTCAGGGCTGAAGGTGTTGACCTAGAAAGACACATGTACAGTTTCCAGACTGGATGAATTCTTCCTGGGAGAGAATACTGAAAGGCACGTGGGCATGCGTGTTGTCGAATTCACCTCTGTGTCCCCAGTGCCTCACGCAGTCTGTATACAGTAGGTGCTCAATGAATGTGTGTTGAGTGGATGAATTTCCCTCAGCAGAAGACTCCCCTCTAGTGGCCAGACTGACCATGTCTGACCGTGTTGGTCTCCCAGATGCAGCTTCCATCTCCCCCGGACACAGCATGTAGACTCTGGAGGGGCTTTGGCCCGCTCCTGCTGTGTTCGAAGGGCTCCACCCACAGCACATAGTAGGTCCTCAATAAATATGAACAGGAGTGGAAAGAATGAAAGAATACCTACTCGTGTGCCTAACTCAGGGACGATCACCAAGCAGGCCTGGCCTGGGAACCTGTGAATGATCTCCACAGCCAGCTCCTGGCCCCCATACGGCCCCCTTCTGGATTCTCACTGTGTGTGTGTGGGGTGGGGGCTGGAAGTTCTAGCTTACAGATAGAGCTCAGGGTGTCCTGAAGAAATGTGTTCACACGATATCTGGAAGGTGGAAGAGGGACAGAAGCCACTCTTCCTCCTTTGGCAGCAGTGAGAGAAGTGTGGGCCTCTGCAGATGGGAGTTTTTGCAGTGACTGGGTGACACCATCGCCCCGCCAGTCACCTGCCTCGGGACCTGCAGGACAGTGTCAACGGCAACAGGGCCCATGCTGTCCTGTGGTTTCTTGACTCCAGGTGGCAGCAACACGCTCCGACTCTTCACACCTAGCTATAGGATGACCCTTGATCCTAGAAGCTGGTGCATCTCCTGATTTACTTCTGATTCCCTCTTTGCAAATACCAAATTCTCTGTGTTGAATTCCTCCCTGTTTGAAATTCCTGGAGTGGCCTTCGTTTTCTTGATGGGATGCCGGTTGGTAGAGCAGCCTTCAGAGAGTGACAGGGCTGTGTTGCAGAAACAGCGGGACTCTGGAGCCGGGCCAGCTCGAATTTTCATGCAGGCTGTCTGGCCTTATTTCATTTTATTTTTTATTTTTTTTTAAAGGACTTTATTTATTTATTTGTCAGAGAGAGAACACAAGCAGAGGGAGCTGCAGAGGGAGAAGCAGGCTTCCCGCTGAGCAGGGAGCCCAATGCGGGGCTCGATCCCAGAACCCTGGGATCATGACCTGAGCTAAAGGCAGACACTCAACCAGACTGAGCCACCCAGGTGCCCCCAGGCTTGTCCACTTTTTCAGCTGTGTAAGCTTGGCAAGTCACCCCACTGTTCTTTGCCTCCATTTTTCCATGTAAAATGGGTATAGAACTAAGTCGTAAATAATAATAATAATAATAATAACCACCTAATGAGTGTATAATATGGAATAAACACTTTTCTAAATGCTTCAAATATATATATATTTTTTAAAGGTTTTATTTATTTGACAGAGAGGGAACACAAGCAGGAGGAGTGGGAGGGGGAGAAGCGGGCTCCCTGCTCAGCAGAGAGCCCGATGCGGGGCTCGATCCCAGGACCCTGGGATCATGACCTGAGCCGAAGGCAGACGCTTAACGACTGAGCCACCCAGGCGCCCCAATGCTTCAAATATATTAACTCATTGACTATTCCATAACAATTCCATGGTCAGATTTTAGATATTGAAAACAAATTCTTAAAACTGAGATAAAATTCACATAATGTGAAATTCACAATTTTAAGGTATATAATTCAGTGGCATGTAATACATTCACAGTATTGCACAGCCATCACCTCTCTCTAGTTCCAGAGCATTCTCCTTACCCCAAAGGAAGCCCCCTACCCATCATGCAGTCACTCCTTATTCCCCCCATCCCCTCAGTCCATGGCAAGCACTTATCTGCTCTCTGCGTCTATGGATTTACCTGTTCCGGACATTTCATGTAAATGAAATCACACAATATGTGACCTTTTGTGTCTGGCTTCTTTCACTTAGCCTCACGTTTTTGGGGTTCATCCATATCATAGCAGGCGTCAGGACTTCACTCCTTTTTATGGATAATATTCCATTGTATGGATACACCACATTTCGTTTAACCAGTTAACCAGTTGATGAATATTTGGGTTGTTTGCCCTTTAAAATTATTATGAATAATGCTGCCATGAACGTTCATGTACGAGGGTTTGTTTGAACACCTGCTCTCATTTCTCTCGGGTACACGCGTGCCTAGGATCGGGTGCAACACTTGTGTGTTGGTGAACGTGTGGCTGTCCCACACCGATCGACAGGAGGCTGTATCGTGCCCCTGGCTGCCCCGAGAGAGGCGAGGCGGGGTACCAGCATCCACTGCTCCCTGCCTCTCCGCTCGGTGATAAGCCGGAGTTATGTACTGTGTAGATCTCTTCTCTGACATCTTAACTAGTGCCTAGAGCCAGACCAGCCTGAGCCTTGACCTTATCTTATTGGATACTTAGATTTTCTCTTCGGATCACCTATCAGTCTGAGTAGGATGCCTCTACCCAGCTAGGTGTCTTTTAAACATTTAGTAACCAAGGCAGGATGATTGATCGATTGATCCACCCCCCAGTAGGACATGAACCCTGAGGTGCAACAGGTGAAGAAGGTGACTTTGAATGCATTTTTTGAACAGAGACTCCGTTTGCTCACCTATAAAACAGCGGTGATAACATCTTCATTTTTTCACCAGCCATGTATTGTGCACCTGTCCTATGCCAGGCCTTGTTCTAGGCTGAGAACACGGTGGTCAGAGCAGACAGGGTGCCTGCCGTCATGGGGCTGACAGGCAGGGGAAGGAGACGGACATACACCCGAGAGCCACACCACCACATGTGAAGAGGCAAATGTGTCAAGGGCCACGATGGAAAGGTAGCCGGTGCTGTGAGCTTCCACCACAGGAAGATCCAGCCTGCCTGGATGGGAATGGAAGGCTTCTCTGAGGCAGTGATCCTTGAGCTGAGGTCTGAAGCAGGAGTGTAGGGGTATCTCGTGATCTTAACTGACATTTCCCTGATGACCAGTGATGTCGGGTACTGCTTTATATGTTTATGGGACAATTGAACACTTGTGTGTGTGCACGCGTGCGTGTGTGTGTGTCTATGTGTGTGTGTGAAGTGCTTGTTTAACTCTATTTTTTCCCAGCTTTATGGAGGTATAATTTACAAATAAAAATACAGTATATTTAAAGCCTACATTTGGTAAAGTGACGGTTGATATGCACATAATGCATACATTTGCTATGGATACACATAGACACGTAAAATGATTCCCACATCAAGTTAATGAACACATGCATCACCTCACATAGTTTCGTTGTTTCTTTCTTTGGTGGAAACGTGTAAGATCTACTCACTTAGCAAATTTCATACTACTAACCATAGTCACCATGCCATGCATTAGCGCACACCCTCATCCTATAGCACTCATCCTATAGCTGAACGTTCGTACGCTCTGACCAGCCTCTCCCTCGTTTCCCCATCCCCCAGCCCCTGGCAGCCACTCTGTTTTTAGGGGTTTGACTTTCTTTTTTAGATTCCATGGGTAAGTAACACCCTACCAGACAGTGTTTGTCTCCCTTTGGCTTGTTCCACTTAGCATGACGCTCTCCAGCTTCATCCATGTTCACAAATGGCAGGATTTCCTTCTTTTTTCTTTTTTTAAAAGATTTATTTATTATTTGAGAGAGAGAGAGGGCAGGATAAGCCAATGGTTCTTAACCTCTTCTGTGCACGAGCCTCTGACAGTCTAGTGACACCTAAGGACCCTGTCTCAGAATGTTTTTAAATGCCCAAAAATAAAATATGTAAGATTGCAAGGTAACCGATTATATTAAAATACAGTTATCAAAATAATAAATAACCTTATGACAGAATAATATGTGTTTTTTCATTAACATATAACATAATAAGATATTTTTAATATGGGCAAGCCAAAGTTTTAATTTTCTTTTATTTATTTATTTATTTTAAAAAGATTTTATTTATTTATTTGACAGAGCGAGATACAGCGGAAGAGAGAGCACAAGCAGGGGGAGCAGGAGAGGGAGAAGCAGACTCCTCGCCGAGCAGGGAGCCCGATGTGGGGCTCGATCCCAGGACCCCGGGATCATGACCTGAGCTGAAGGCAGACGCCCAACGACTGAGCCACCCAGACGCCCCTTTAATTTTCTTTTAAAATGATACATCAGAGTGAGGGCAGATGTTGCCCCATTTTCCTAAGAACGCTGAAGGGTGAGGTGATGATGGACCCACCTCCCTTCGCTTAGTTATCAACAAATTATGTAGGTAGGGGGTCGTGGAAAGCAGTTCTCTCTGGGTCACCACTGTGAGCACATGGGACATCGCTGTTTGGTGACAGAGTTGCTTGACATTGACCAGCAGTGCTGCGGGAGGTCAGCTGAGATGATCTTGAGCAAATGTGTTCAGCAGCAAGTTTAATAATTACCTTGATTTAGAAGTAATGACGAACATAGACGATATTTTGACATGTCTGCAACAACTGTAATGCGATATGAATAACCGATCGTCGTCGGTGACCAAGACACGGGTGCAGTTCTTGTGACTGTGGTTTGCTACCTAAATGCCTTGTCGAGAAAATGATACTTTTATTGGGAGGCTGGTGCAAAGAAAGATGCAGTTGCTTTCCTGTCTGAGTTCACAGACCCCTGGAATTCTGTCTGTGGCCCCCAGATCAAGGATGTAAGTTGTGTATTTCCTCCTCCCACAGAGGTAAGATCAATGTTATCCACATCCAAATGACTGGAAAATCTCTATGCTAGGGGGCAGGTGCTGGGGAGGCCACAAAGGAGGGTCCACTGCATCCCGCTTCTGTGGATCTTTCATGGACCTGGCAGAATCAGTCATAAATACTTCCCTGGTTTTAGCTCTGAAAGTCTCATGTCCCAGAATCCCCACGGACCTGGGCAAACCAGTACAGAGGGTCATTCTATTCAGCCAGCCTTCTCTGTAATCTCTGGGCTTGTGTAAATTCAAAAATTTGGCTTCATCCACCTGAACTTCCACGTAGCCCTGCGGGCCATATCAGATGGCAGAGTGGGTTAGCATCCCGAAAACTGTCATCATGCTCAGGTTCAGTCCCTTTGGGTTTTATTCTCTGCTGTCTCAGGGACTTGCAAGATCATCTTCTCTTACCACGTGGGACTTGCAGGCAGGTCATAAGAGAATAAGAAGGTCCTTTCTTCTTTTTAGAGTATAAAACCAGGGGCAGCTCTGGGCTATCAGAGAGCAGGTGCAGATGCTTCCTTGCACACATCAGCATTAGCAGAGGACCTTTCCATGCTGTGTCAAATCTGAGTCAAAAGTCTCGGTTTCCTTATCTGAGAAATGGGGTGATTGGAGAAGATCGGATGTTCTTAACCTGCAAAATTTTTTTGATGAGAGAAGGAAAAAAAAAAAAGAACTTCCATTGGATTCTCAAAATGGTCTGTAATCAGGAAAGGTTCAGATCCCCTGGATTCGATGGTTTCTAAAAGCCCTCCTGGACATTTCCGTCATCACCATCAGCACCACTAAGGTGACCAGCTGTCCTGACTTGCCCAGCACTGAGGGATTTCCTGGGATGCAGGATTTTCAGTACTAACGCCAGGACAGTCCTGGGCAAACTGGGGGATGGCTGGTCACCCTAAGCGCCATCACCACCACTACCACCATCATTACCGTCAACATCAGCCCCCCACCCCCAATGTCATAGCCATCATACTCACAATTGTTGCCATTACCACCACCCCACTCTTGTCCCCACTGAGGCACTCATACTCATCTATAATTTATTGGACTCTTACTGTGTACTAAATGCCTTACATGCATTATCTCATAACTTCATTACGATGCAATAAGGTCAGGACTCATTCTCAAGAACTCAGGCTTAGGAATGTGACAGTCCTGGGTTCAAATCCTACTTCTGTCACTTACCATTTGCAAACCATGGCAAGTCATTTGCCCCCTTGAGGCTTCTTTTTCCAATCCTAACACCTTCCCCTCACTCCCTGTTGTACATCTCTGTCTCTAGCACTGGATTTCAGGATGCTTGAGAGAAAACATTCACTTTGTTTATTTTCCTCTGTCCTCCTACCTCACTCAAGAGACTGATTTATTATATTGGGGCACCTGGGTGGCTCAGTTGGTTAAGCATCTGCCTTTGGCTCAGGTCATGATCCCAGGGTCCTGGGATGGAGCCCCACATCGGGCTCCTGGCTCACCGTGGAGCCTGCTTCTCCCTCTCCCTCTACCCCTCCCCCCTGCTCGTGCTCTCTCTCTCTCAAATAAATAAAATCTTAAAAAAAAAAGAGACTGATATATATAGAAGCATCTGTAAATAACAATATAGTTGACCCTTGAACAACACAGTTTTGAACTGTGTGGATCCACTTACATGTGGATTTTTTTCAATAAATACATTACAGGACTGTAAATGTATTTTCCTTATGATTTGATAATAACATTGTCTTTTCTCTAGCTTACTTTATTGTAAGAATACAGTATATAACACACATAACATACAAATAGGTGTTAACTGATTTTTTTCTGTTATTGGTAAAGCTTCTGGTCAACAATAGGCTACTAGTAGTTAAGTTTTAGAGGAGTCAAAGAGTTATACATGGATTTTTAACTGTGTGGGGGGTCATTACCCCTAACTGTGTTGTTTAAGGGTCAACTGTAATTGTTAGAATAATTGTTATATAATAGAAAAGACTAGAGCACTTACTTTGTGCTAAGCACTTTGCATGTATCAAGTCATTTCAGGTTTCACTTATTACATTATATATAAACAAAAAAGAACAAAGAAAAAGCGTGGATGACAAAATGCCAAATAGTATGGTGTATTTTATTGTACAGAAATGATATCTCAATAAAGTTAGAGAACAGAAGGCTCAGGCAGACTCAATCTTGACCTTCATGTTGTCAGAAGCTTGCATGGACAGGCGGGGGTTAGACTGAGTTGTATCGTGTGGCTTCAAAGAAGAGAGCTGGAAGCAAGAAGTGGGCATTTGAACTAAACTGCTATTGGTCAAAGCTATCACTAAAGAACTGAAAGGGAGTGAGCTCTCTGTCTTTGGGAGTGTGCAAGCAGAGGCAGCTAGATGGACACGTGGAAAGGACCTTGGAGAGGGAGTTCCTGTCCTGGGAGAAGTAGCTGATGTCCCAGGGACCCTCCACTGTCCTTGCTGACTCTGAAAGTCTGGGGGGAAGCTCCTGTGATTCTAAATGTCTTTGATTATAACCACCTACCTAACTGCCGGGTCACTTTCCTTTACCCTTATTCTGAAGATAAGGAAACTGAGAACACAAGTAACTGTCCCAGGGAAGCCCTTACATGTGACCTGAGATTCCCCTGTCACTGTCACTGTCAAGTGACAGTTTTCCCTCTGGGAGGGAAGCAGATGGAATTAAAAGATTGTGAGCGACTCCTGTGACCTATCCCACGCAAGGGCTGCTGAACCCCTTCTGGGAAGATTCATGATGACAAAGGGTATTACGTAGTCTTAAAGGCCCACTGTTGATAATACCTTCTTGCTGGATAATTATGTGGTGTGTAGAGGACCTTCATCCACTCCCTTCGGTTAAGTCATCGGCTTGCTAAGTGCTCTGTCAATTTCCGCGGCACCTTTCAAGAAACTTGCACATCGGGGTCCCAGTTCAGGGAAGAGCAATCTGCCCTGTCACCGAAAGGCCCTGAACTTCACCCATGAGGTGAAACAGTGAAAGGTGGGTGACCCTGTCCCCAAACTCCCCAGTCTCCTGGTTGCTCCAACAAGGGTTTGGCTGTGGGCTTCTATTGTCAAGTGGGTTATACCAGCTCTGGGGAGCTTTTGTGTGAGTAAAGACCGCCTCTTTCAGACAAGGAACAAGAAAATGTGGGTCACAGTTCCCTTTGTAATTAACAGGGTCTAAAGGGCTCCTAATACCTCACGATTTCTGGTTCACTGGAATCAAAAACAAAGTACGGTCTGGTATCAAGGTCGATTCTAAAACATTTGGAATTTCATTTGCTGGATCTGGGATCTCAATAGATTTTGCATCATGGGGGAGGGGTCCACCAAGCTCAGATTCCTTTTTTTTTTTAAGATTTTATTTATTTATTTTGAGAGAGAGAGAGAGCATGCATGCACACACACGTGTAAGCCGGAGGACAGGCAGAAGGAGAGGGAGAGAGAATCTCCAGGAGACTCCACGCTGAGCGAGGAGCCGGACGTGGGGTCCGATCTCAGCACTGTGAGATCATGACCTGAACCGAAATCAAGAGTTGGGTGCTTAACCGACTGAGACACCCAGGTGGCCCCAAGTTCAGATCCTTGATGGCATTCTGGGCTTGATCAGTGGGGAATGGGGCTCCTTCTGCCCCTTTGGGCTGCCAGTAGTTGAAGCGGGTGACGGGGAATAAGAGCCCAGGAGTCAGACCAAGGCAGTGGGTTAGAGGCAGCAAGTCTCCAGTCTCAATAAGCCTGACAGCCCCAAATGGACCAGGGTTCTGTTCTTTTTTTTAAAAAAAAGGTTGTGGTAAAATACGTATAACACGGAACTGACTATTTTAACCCCTTTTCAGTGGTATTAAGTACCTTCACATGGTCGTGTAACTATCACCACTGTCCATCTCGGCAACTTTTCTGTCATCCCAAATTGAAACTCTGTACCCATTAATCAAAAACTCCCCATTCTCCAGCCCCTTCCACCCTGCTCCCTGCCCACCCCTAATAACCACCTTTCTACTTTCTGTCTCTTCTGAATTTGGCTACTGTAGGCATTTCATATAAGTGGAATCATACAATATTTGTGTTTTTGTGTCTGGTTGATTTTACTGAACACAGTGTCTTCAAGGTTCATCATAGTGTAGTATGTGTTGGTGCTTTGTTCCTTTTTATGGCTGAATACTATCCCACCGTATGGATACGCCATATTTTGTTTATCCTGCTGGGATAAACTGATCATAAACATTTGTATCATTTATACTTTGAGCTGTTGTGAACATTACTGCTAAAAACATGGGGGTACAAATATCTGTGCAGGTCCCCGCTTTCCATTTTTTTGGGGGGGAATATATATCCAGGAATTGCTGGATCATGTTTATTTATTTATTTATTTATTTATTTATTTATTTATTTATTTATTTTAGGAACTGCCATAATGCTTTCTACACTGGCTGCATCGTTTCACGTTCCCGCCAGCACACACGGAATTCCAGTTTGTCCTCGCCAACATTGGTTATTTTCTATTGCTTGGCTAGTAGCCCACCTAACGGGTGCAAAGTGGGATCTCACTGACTAGGCTGGGTGTCAAAACTGCCAACAGGTACTTCCCCTGAAAGTGCAGCAAACCCGGCTGGGGCCCGACGGCAGCTGTCAAGGGCACCTGGATGGGTAGTAAGGAGACTGGTGCAGCGAACCCCCTCTGGCTGCCGGATTGTGGGATCGACCGAGTCTCTTGGGGGACTCGGGGAGGGGGATAGCTATTTCACAACCAGCAGAGAAGGGGTGGAAAACAGCTACATGCCTGACGGTTTGCTGCAGGTGCTCCGGCCTGTATGCGTGGACAGGTGTGTGTCCACATGCACACTCCTCAGCAGGGGGCCCCAGCCTCTGGAGGCCAGCACACCCCCCCTTTCCCAGTGGGGGAGGCACAGGGCACCTCGGTCCAGTTCATTGATCCGACAAATATTTATAAAGATGTACTGTGGGCCCAGAATGGTGTGGGCACTGAGGATGCAGCAGTGAACACATCAGAGTCTCCTCTTTCGAGAAGCTCACATTCCATGGCTCAGTCACCTGGGGGAGGGCTGACCCCTCAAAGGCATCCTCAAGCACTGGTAACCGCAGGGCTTTTGCTTTGCTGAATGCAAGTGTGGGGAGGAGCTGAACTGTTGAGCACAGGAGAGAGACTCGTGGGGAGCCCCTGAGAAGGTGGGGAGCAAGGGCGCCTGGCGTCGCAAATAGTCTCCATGTACCAGATATGCAGAGCCTAGTAACGAAAGGGAAGATATGGACCAAAACCTGCTTCAGAAGTTTTGTCTAAAACTTTCTTTCATTTAAAAAATTTTCATGGGCTAAAAACATTGGCCCTGCTGTTCTTTATCTCTGTCCCACTATTTGAATCCATTTTTACAATTTTCCTTTTAATAATGACATTAGTCAGCCCTTTGTCATCGATCACTTTTGTGGCAAAGTTCAGTTTTCTAGAGGCTTTGGAGATACACCACTGCTTACTAGCTCTCAACCTGGGATAGTCTAACTAACTTACTTGAGTCCTCATTTCCCTTTTGTAAAATAAAGATAAAACTAACTTTCCCCCATAGGGGTGTTAGGATTAAGATGAATGTCTCACTTAGGATCAGCTTTTTCTTAGGCCACCCTGTTCTTGCTAGCTCTCATCCTGGGGTCTAGGTGTCTCTGAGACCCCACCCCACATCCTGAACCTTTTCATAGAGTGTGGTAGGGTGTCCCTTCAGGCCAGCCCACCTCTTCTAGGCCAGGGTGGGTGCTGGCCGCTGGGGGACGTTGAGGCGGGTGTGGACCCAGTCCTCGAGGATTGTCGAGATCACTAGAAAGATAAGGCCAGGTCCAGCTGGCTGCAGTGCGTAGCGTGGAGCGCGGAATATTCTTCAGGGGCAAGTCAGGTGGAGCCACGGCCACTGGGAGAATCAGAGGGCTTCTTGGAGGGAGAGCAATGGAACTTGAAAACAGAGCAGAATGGGGGAGGGAAGGCAGGCAGAAAGGGTGGTTCAGGTTGTAGGAACAGCTGGGGTGAGGACAGAGAGGAATGAGAATAAGCATCTGCTCAGAGAAAGACTGAGTGGTCAGGAACAGAGATGAGAAACAGAAGGAGCAGAGTCTGGGGACTCAGGGTGAACAGTTTATCTGAGTTTACCTGGCACTTTCCTGCCATTAGTATTTCCTCCCTCGAATCATAAAGAGGGCCCCCTAATCAGTACAGCTTTAGAGCCCACAAAACCTCTCAGGGCTCCAAGGGACTCAGGAGGAAAGTAAGGTCATTGTGGGCCTGCAGGTGAGCAGGTGAGGACCTGGGGACTTCCTGGTGGGTCAGGGCACTTGCCACAGCCAGGACCCACCAGCCACCATTAGCCTCTGACGCCGAAGGCCCCCACACTGAGGGCCCCCTCATCCTCCTAATGGTCTGTTGGCCCCGAACAAGCCATTTTCCCTGGAGCCTTGGTTTCCACTTCAAAGTAAAGCCCGAATGAAGGTATGAATGAGAAAGGGGGCCACCTCAGCTCCCTACAGCGTTCCACTCCTGGTTCTGTCTCTCCTGGGCTCTCATTTTCCAAGAAAACCCCTTTCAGTCAGTTAGTGTGAAGGTGGCTTTCTTGTAACCAGAGAACTAAGGATAAACGAAAGAAATGCAGAATCTTTTGGCAGATTGTTGCTGCCACAGAGTGTGTGGAATGGAGCCCTCAGGGGATCGGCGGCTTGGTGCTCAGGCATTGATCACGCACGCCCGCTGTTCAAGCAGCGGCTCTTAGGAAACCAGGAGGGGACTTGGAAGAAAGTTGAAATCCTGAAAGCATTTGCAAGCTTGGACTGACTTATTCCATTCTGATTTGGTTTGGAAACCAGTTTGACCTGGTTTTATCTGCTTGGACCCAACTGGCTATAGACTCAGCAGGCAGAGGCAGGTTTAGGCAGGTTTGGACCAATTTTCACTGTTTGAGCAGACTTAGGCTAGTTTGAGCTGGCCGCTCACCCATCACATCAGCCAAAAGTGCTTAAGTAAGAACCCCTTGGGGAGGGATGTTCAGGGTGAGAAGTGCAAGGGAGACTATGCCCATTTTTGGTGGCATCTGGTGGAAATGGGGATCGATATGATTTGGCAATATTTATTAGAATTCAAACCACATAAAGGCACCTGGGTGGCTCAGTTGGTTAAGCATCTGCCCTTGGCTCAGGTCATGATCCCAGGATCCTAGGATCAAGCCCCGCGTCTGTCCCGCTCCCTGCTCAGCACAGAGTCTGCTTCTCCCTCTCCCTCTGCCCCTCCTACCCGCTCATGCTCTCTCTCAAGTAAATAAATAAAATATTTATTTAAAAAAAGAATTAGGGGCACCTGGGTGGCTCAGTGGGTTAAGCTTCTGCCTTTGGCTCAGGTCATGATCCCAGGGTCCTGGGATCGAGCCCTGCGTCAGGCCCCCTGCTCAGCGGGAAGCCTGCTTCTCCCTCTCCCACTTCCACTGCTTGTGTTCCCTCTCTCACTGTCTCTCTCTCTCCATCAAATGAATAAAATCTTTAAAAAAAAAAAGAATTAAAACGCAATGTGGGATATACATACAAGGGAATATTATTGAGCCTTAAAAAGGAAGGACATTCTGACACCTGCTACAACACAGATGAACCTTGGGGACATTGTAGCAAATAAAATAAACCAGACACCAAAGGACAAATGCCATTCGATTCCACTGATACGAGAACCTAGAGCAGTCAAATTCACGGAGACAGAAAGTAGACTGGGGGTTCCCAGGGGCTGGGGGAGAGGGGAGTGGAGAGTTATTATTGAATGGGTAGGGAGTTTCAATTTGGGGAGGATGAAAAAGCTCTGGAGATGGATGGTAGGGATGGTTGCCCCACAAGTTGAATGTAGTTAACACCACTGAACCGCACGCTTAAAAATGGTTAAAATGGGACGCCTGGGTGGCTCAGTCGGTTAAGCCGCTGCCTTCGGCTCAGGTCATGATCCCGGCGTCCTGGGATCGAGCCCCGCATCGGGCTCCCTGCTCAGCGGGAAGCCTGCTTCTCCCTCTCCCTCTGCCTGCCTCTCTGCCTACTTGTTCTCTCTCTCTGTCAAATAAATGAATAAAATCTTTAAAAAAAAACAAAAAAAAAAAAAACAAAAAAACCCCCAAAACGTAGCAACCTCACTCCTGGGATCTGTATCACAGAAATAAGAACACTAGCATGGAAGCATTTAAGGATGAAGATCTTCCGTTAGCAGCATTGTTCATAATAACAACACTAGAAACAAGATGCATGCCCATCCAGACAGAAAGAGTGAAAAGTTAAATAACTTGTAGTGCCTCCTTACCCCAGATTATTATGCAGGCTTACAAATAATAAATCAGAGACAGATCTGTTTATTTGGAGGGATTTTCACACTGCATTGTAAGAACTGCAAGACACAGAGAAATGTGTATTTTTAATACAATCTTATTTTTATTAAACAAAAGGCCAAAAATTAGACATTTTTCTTATGGAAGGATTTTTCTTATGGACGTTGGTTAATATAAGTTACATGGGGTGGTTGGGAGAGGGGGACGGGAAGAAGCGAGAGGAAAGGTGGGGGGGACAACAACGAAAAAGGTTTATTTAAAAAGGTTTATTTAAAAAGATGGGGGGACAACAACGAAAAGGGTTTATTTAAAAAGGTGTTCATGATAATACAGAGTCCATACTGTTATGCCAGTGATTTTTAAACTCTATAAATAAGGTTTCCAAACATACAGAAAAGTAGAGGGTATAATAAACCTTCACAAACCCATCATCCATTTCAACAACCATAACAGTTTGCTAAACTTTATTCTACCTGTCCATTCTCCCCACATACACTTTGCTTTCTTTTTTGCCAGAGCGTGTGAAAGTAAACTAAAGATGTTATTTCACCTTAAATACTTCCAAGTGTATTTCGACAGAGGATAATTTCTTACATAACTGCCATAATATCCTCATACCCAACATGATTGAAAATTGCTTGATATAATGTAACACCTAACACATATTAAAATGTCCTTGTCTAAGAAAATACCTTTTTTAAAAAAGATTTTATTTATTTATTTGACAGAGACACAGCGAGAGAGGGAGCACAAGCAGGGGGAGTGGGAGAGGGAGAAGCAGGCTTCCCGCGGAGCAGGGAGCCCGATGCAGAGCTCGATCCCAGGACCCTGGGATCATGACCTGAGCCGAAGGCAGACGCTTAACCCACTGAGCCACCCAGGCGTCCCTCCCTCCTGTTGTCTTAGGACAGAGTGCAGCTTGCTTTTTTACTGCTCATCTTCCTAGAAGCTAGAAGCTAAAATTGGCGAATACTTCATGGGTGGGGCCTCACACCAGGGCGGGGGTGGGGGGGCACATGATGTCTGCCCCTCTTGCTATAAATGATGTGTGTCTCAGGTTCAGGCGGTGGCCACCTTACCCCTTTACTGAAAAGTTTTCTGCCAACCTTCCATTTATTTTTTATTTTTTATAAATGTTTATTTATTTGTTTATTTATTTATGAGAGTCAGAGAGAGAGAGAGGCAGAGGCAGAGGGAGAAGCAGGTTCCCCGCCTAGCAGGGAGCCCGATGTGGGACTCGATCCCAGGACCCTGGGATCATGACCTGAGCCGAAGGCAGACGCTTAACCATCTGAGCCACCCAGGCGCCCCTGCCAACCTTCCATTTAGTGGTTTAATCATTCATGGAAAACTCTTGCCCAAATCAGTTATGTCACTGGCGGTTGAAAAAAAAAAATGATGAATTTCTAGTTCTATTTCCTTCTGCATTTAATAGCTGGAATTCTTCTGTAGGGAAGAACTTTTCTTCATTCATTATGGTTCTTTCGTGATCATATGATGCAGTTCGGCATGACAGACACTCATGGTTTCCCTTTGATGATCAATTTTCAGAGAAATGAGCTGATGTCTTCATTTCCTCAGGGGCGGCCAACCAATGTCTCCTCTTTTGGGCTCTCCTCCTGTCCTTCTCTCTTGCACCTGTTGGCTGGATGCAGAAGAGCCAGTGGAGGGTTCTGGTGACCCAGCAGATGGCGAGGCCTCGTGAAGGGAAGTTGTCTGGGGCCCTGAGCACCTGCGTGGAGCAGATGCCTCCCTGTGACTTCAGGAAAAACGGGGCTGTGTGCAAACAATAACATTGTGTCAAGCCACTGAGATGGAGTGGTTTGTTATAGCGGTCCAGCCTGTGGTGATGCATGCGGCTGTTCTGACAATTTAGTTTCTAAGAGCTCTTTCTTGTCCTCTGTTTCTTTTCCATAGCATCATGGTCTTGCTTTAATGTTTCCAAAATCTCTTACTCGTCTGATGCCATTTAACTTTTTATGGCCCATTCTTTGCATTTCTTTCTGTTTCTTCTGAGTTCCTTTTTGTCATTTGTTGGGTTTGCTCTCAATTTCAACTAAAACTCTAATTTAACATTTATTTGGAGGAGTGACTGAGCATTGCATGGAGGAATTTAGAAGAAAGGCTCCTGTTGACAGCCCTCGGCTTCTCCTTTCCTGTCCTGAACAATTTGGCTCTGACCCACGCTTGCACGCCCTAATTAAATACAAAGTGAAAGCCCAGGAATTACCCAGATTCATTCCCCCAGGAAGGCAGCCTACCACCAGCCATTCTCATTGAGGCATGCCTCTTGGAGAACTCCTGCCCTGAGCAGTTTATCAAATAGTGCTTCCAACATTCTCTTTTTTTTTAATAAAAAAAAATTTTAAAGTAATCTCTACACCTAACGTGGGGCTTGAACTCACAACCCTGAGGCCAAGAGTTGCATGCTCTGCTGACTGAGCCAGCCAGGCGCCCCCAACATTTTCTTTATTTTCCCAGATTTTAGCCCCTCTTGTGATTTGCTATCTCAGAAGATGAATGATGAGAAGCGTCATCCGGGCAAAGAGGGGAAGAAAACCTGACTTGGAAAGAGAGCAGGAAGAATGTGTACGAAGATAATGAGATGAGAGGGAGCGTGGAAAATACATCTAGTGGAAAGAAGACTGGAGAGGAGATAATGAGAGAACCAGGACACACATTGAGGCAAGACAGCCGGTGACTGGACAAGATTAAGCAGGACCTTGTCAGCCACGTGGAGAATCCCAAATCGCTGGGCAGATTTTCAGAGGGAATGGACCATGATCGTATCTCCTCTTAGAAGAGGGCTCTCTGATTGCAGTGCAGAGCGGTTTGGAGGGCAGCCCCGAGGACAAACTACTGACCTAGATGACCAATACAGAGAGAAGTGCAAATATGGCAAGTATGGCCCTGCCTCAGGACAGATCGAGCTCCAACTTATTCCGTGCTCCCCCTGGGGCTGCCAGAGATCTATCTTACTGTGTCCAGGGAGGCCACGGAGGAGATAGGCATCTGCTCTCTTTTCCAGAAGGCAACCGGAGGTCTTTTTGCTTTCCAAGGGAAGGCAGCCGTTGAGTTGCGAGCTCCAGACCCCTGCTTTGGCATCTCTGCAGGAGAAGACCTATTCAAGTCAGAAAAGAGACCTGGAAAATATCAGCCAGAGCCCTCATTGCCCCATCTATGAAAATCGAAGGTGCTGGAGCACCTTAGGGGCTCTTCGTGTGCAAAACATTGTCTTGACACTTCCTTCCGAAAGGTCATTAGCTTTCATTAGCTGCGTTCATTAGAGAACATAGCGCTGTGCGACATTTATGATTTTTTTTTAAACTTCCAATTTTCAAGAATTTCAAACTAAAAGGAGACTCAACAGGTCAAACCTGGAGCCCTGCCGTGGAGCATCTTTCCAGACCTCACAGCTCTGACATCAGCATCCCCATCAGGAGGGAAAATGGGTGAGGCATTTATGACGTGCCAGGAACAGTGCCCAGGGTTCTGTGTGTTCACACCTCATTCGACCTTCACAATAGCCCAGGGAAACTGTGGCCACATGGCCCACGGGTTCAAACCCGGGTCCCTGTGCTTTACACCAGTGACCTAGGAACCCAGGCCCTGGGGTCAGGCCCGGGTCCAAATCTGTACTGTATCAGCACAATGTGTCTTAAGCAATCCTTTTATCCTCTTTTAATTTCAATTTCCTCATCCACAAAGTGGGAACTTCCTTCTTCCTCAACTGTCTGGGTTCTTCAAAGTACCTCTTTGCTAACATTAAATTATGTAGGAACCTGCCCCAGAAACCCAGGACAGAAGTTCTGCTTAGGGTGGGGCTAGGCAGGCGGGCTCTGCTCCTCTGGGGTGCCCTCAGGCAGGAGTGAGCATGGGATGATCCCTCTGGGATGGCTCTCTCTCCAGCCTCCCTGCAGGGTCATCCTGTGGAACCAAGTCACACCCCAAGGGAACTCACAGCCCTGTTGGGTGTGCTGTTGAAGAAGCAGTGCGGGGATGGGGGGCGCCTGGGTGGCTCAGTGTCTGCCTTCTGCTCAGGTCATGATCCCAGGGTCCTGGGATCGAGTCCCACATCGGGCTCCCTGCTCAGTGGGAAGCCTGCTTCTCCCTCTCCCACTCCCCCCTGCTTGTGTTCCCTCTTTCGCTGTCTCACTGTCAAATAAATAAATAAAATCTTAAAAAAAAAAAAAAAAAGAAGCAGTGGGGGGCAGTGTAGACTTTGGCTCTTGTTTTATAACCTTGGACAAATTTATAGCAGGGATCTTTAGACAGAAACAGCCTTATCAGTCCAGGAGAAAAGGGTTTGTTATGCTGACAAGGGAGGCGTGGTATATTCTGTGGGCTTGAGGTTGTCTGAGATATCTAAATCGTCCCATATGTCTTTATTACAATTCTTAGGATGCACTCTCTCCAAATCAATTCTTCGACTTTCAAATAAGAGACCATGACTATAAAATTTTTATCTTAAGTGTACAGCTGAATAAATGAATATATATATATATATATATACTATGCATATATACACACAGAATATATACAAAAATACATATGCCTGTATGCATGTAGGAAGATATGTACATATAAAAAAAATGAACATACAGGTTTGCCTCGCTATCTGAAAGTAGGAAGCAGAGCGTTCCTATGAAAACTTTTGTAAGCTAAAATGGTGTAAATCAAAGAAGCAATTACTGTTCATTTATATGGAAAACTTTTTGAGCATTCCCAGATCTAAAAAAATAACCTTTCTGAGGCTTTCCTGATACCTTAGGACACATCTTGCTGACAGATGCACACACTGAATTGAGATCAAGCCCAGATGCTCCCAGACACAGCTCCAAGCTACGGAGGCGTGATGCTGAGATGCTCGGTGTAGCTCGGGGAAGGAGCTTGGCGGGACTGCTCCAGGTGAGGTCTGCCTCTGTAACTAATGTCCCCCGCAAAACAAACACTGACCAAAAAATGCCTTCTTTTCCATAAAAGCAAAATCCCCTTTGGATTTATTTTGGTTAGCGAAAACAGCTGCTAATGCAGGTCTTCCACAAAAGCGAAGTGGTAGAAGGCAAACTCTCAAAAAGCAGGGGATATCTGTGTGTGTGTGTGTGTGTGTGTGTGTGTGTTCTGCATTTCTCCGGCCCAGAACAAGATCTAAGATAGAACATTTCCAGCACCCCAGAAGGCTCCCTCACACCCCCTCTCAGGTAATAGTCTCCTGCCCAGAAGTAATGATTCTCCTATCAGCATTGATTAATTTTGCTTGTTTTTGAACTTCACATAAATGGAATCATAAAGTATGCATGTAGTATTATTTTGGGTCTGGCTTCTTTTGCTCAACATTACATCTGTGAGAGTCAGTCATGTTTCTATATTTAGCATTAGTTTGCTCTTTTTCATTGCTGTGTAGTGTTCCACAGCATAGACATGAATTTGTTTATTATTTCTATGGTTGATGGACTTTTGGAATGTTCCCAGTTTGGGCCTACGGTAAAGAAACTTCTATGAATATTTTTTACATTTTTTTAAAAGTAAGCTCTATGCCCAACATGGGGCTTGAACTCATGACCCCAAGATCAAGAGCCACATGCTCCACTGACTTAGCCAACCAGGCACGTCTTTTGGTGGACACAGTTCTGTTGGGTATTTCTTATTTCTGTTGGACGCATACTCAGAAGGGGAATTGCTGAGTCATAGGGTAGGTATATGTTTAGCTTTAGTAAAGACTGCCAAATAGTTTTTCCAAGTGATTTTACCAGTTACACCCCCACCAGAAAGAATGGGAATTCCAGCTTTTCAACATCTTCAAAAACACTTGGCATTGCCAGCCTTTTTAATTTTAGCCACACTAGGGAGGAGGAGTAGAATCTCATGTGGTTTCAATTTTCATTTCTTTGGTCACTACTGGTGTTGAGCACTTTTCATACGCTTGTTGGTCATTTGGATACCGTTCACGTGTGTATGCGTGTGTGCACGCACGCGCGTGTGTGAGGTAAGGCTGTACGTTTGGCCCGCATTGTAATATAGTAACTTGTATGCGCAAACTTTTATTTTAAATATTGGCTCCTTCATCTCTTTGGCTGCAAGAGATGAGAGATTCTTTATAGTTTAGTCACAGAAAGTTCTGACTCTGGCCATGTCTTGTGCCAACAAATTATGACTCTGAGCTTGCCATTTTATTTCTCTAAATTCTCTAGGACCATTATTAGAAGTTACTCCACCCTTAATACTCGTGTTCCTCATGCCTTTTGTGCCATTCCATATCAGGGAACATTGGGTCCCTTACTTTCAAGAAACTTCATTCCAATTGACTACAGGTAATAACTTAATTAACGACTGTCTCACCACTACACACCATGGCTACTGGAGTCACTTTTATAATTTTAGCTAGTTCTTATTGCCTTCAGATCAGCCTGATAGAGCCTGGGTCATACTCACACATCCTGGCTGCAAGGGAGTCTGGGAAAGTCCATTTCTTGCTTTCACGTGGCACAGGTGTTCAAAGATGCTAGGCATCCACCAGGCATAACAAACATCCACTATAGGGCCCACATTTTAGTTTTTAAGACAAAAAGTTTTAGAATCCCTGGTTTAGATGATCTCTAAGGTCCTTATAATGCCAACATTATCATTATCATTAAGTAGTTTAGTGAGTTCTTAACCAGCGTCATGAAGGCACTAGGCTGTGGGCTTTATATGCATTATCTCATTACTCTCCATGAGCCTATTAAGTGGATTCTATTACTATGCTGCCTCTCTGTGCCTTGGTTTCATTGCCTGTAAAATGGGGATAATAACCATAACCACATCCATAAGGTTTTTTTTTTGTTTTTTTTTTAAAGATTTTATTTATTTATCTGAGAGAGAGAATGGGAGGCAGAGAGCATGAGAGGGGGAGGATCAGAGGGAGAAGCAGACTCCCCGCTGAGCAGGGAGCCCGATGTGGGACTCGATCCCAGGACTCCAGGATCATGACCTGAGCCGAAGGCAGTTGCTTAACCAACTGAGCCACCCAGGCGCCCCCATCCATAAGGTTTTGTGAGTATTTGGTGATTTGCTGCCCAGCAAGGGGCTTGGTCATGAGTAAGCACTTGATAAATAATGACATGATCTTCACCACCACCATTATCTCCATTTGGCACATTAAATTCTATGTGTGTAGTCCCTGAGTTATGCTCCCTTTTATTTATTTATTTATTTATTTATTTATTTATTTATTTATTTAGTGGTGGTGGGGAGCAGAGGGAGAAAGACAAGCAGACTCCACTGCTGAGTGCAGAGCCTGACCCGAGGCTTGATCTCACAACCCTGAGATCATGACCTGAGGCAAAGCCAAGAGTCAGATGCTTAACCAACTGAGCCACCCAGGTGCCCCTATGCTGCCTTTTAATTCCTAGGAACAGAGGCTATGAGGTCAACAGAACTGGGTTCAAATTTCTGCTTTCTGTATGTTGGTCACTGTATGACCTTGGGTGAATCTCTTCATCTCCTTGAGTCTCCTTGAATAGAATGGGAATACTAAGTCTTCCTCCGTGCTCTCTGGTTGTCTATATATCTATTGCTCTCACAACACCGGGGATTACTTGAGGAAAGAGAGCCTATTTTACCCATCTTTCTGCTCTTCCAGGGACTATCATAATTGTTGGGTACTGGTGATTCATTCCAACCATTCCAATCTCGGAAGGACCCAGGATGCAAGCCCTACCGGGAGGCGGGGAATAGTGTTGGTGAGCTGTCCTTGGGGCTGGATGCTGTGTTTGTCATGTCTCTTTGATAAATCCTGCACTCATCCCTAGGCTAGGAGGCAAGACACAGAACTCAGAGCCCCAGGGAAGACCCCGTGCTAACCCTGGGGATCCACATTCTGCTGTCTGTCAGAGGAGCTTGGGGTAGATATGTGCTGGGCCACTCACTCACCGTGTGTCCTCTAACTCACCATGTTACATGTGGTGAATCTCTCTGGGCCTTTGTTTCTGCATTGGAAAAACCACAGGGCTCAACAAATGGAAGTCAGATGGGAATAATATAATATAATTCACATACCATACATTTCATCCATTTAAAGTGTGCAATTTGACTGGTTTTAGTATCTTCACTGAGTGGTGCAACCATCACCACAATCGAAGGTATGAATGTTTTTGTCACTCATAAAGAAATCCTGTACTCACTGAGTCACTCCCCATTTCATTTGGTGTCCTGTCTAAGAAATCTTGCCTAACCCAAGGTCATGAATATACTCTCACCTTGTCTTCTGAGAGTTTTATAGTTTTTGCTCTTATATTTATTAGATCTTTCATCCATGTTGAATTAACTTTTACATATGGTGTGAGGTCTGGGTTCACTTCATTCTTTTACGTGTGGATGTCCAGTTGTTCCATCATTAAATAAATATTCCTCAAATATTTGTTCAACATCCATTTAGAGCGGATTTTTATGGAGGGAGGGTAAGTGTGGGCCTTTTGGTGACAGCATCCCACCTCTCTTGTCCTAAGCAGTTCAGTTCTGCCCAGACTTGCAGCCTTTCTTCAGCAAAGCAAAAGCCCACGGTTCAGCAGACCCAGCCTCTTCTGAAGCCAGGTTGATCACAAGAAGTGACTACATGATTATAACCTCACTCCAAATGATCTACCAAAGTGTGATTTCCAGTCTCATACTGAGGTTTGGTAAGACTCAGTTTTCTTCTCCAGCTTTCTCTCTCTCCTCTCATTTTCCGGTGTTGTGGTACCTCAGCAGCTGAGCTGGTTGGTCCACCCTTGAATCTGACCCTGACCAAATGATTCTTGGAAGCAACAGGAAGCATGATTTCAACATCCTCCAGGGTGATAGAAGGGTGTTTCTGGCAAAGGGAGCACCTGTGCCCAAGAGAGCAAGTCGTTGCAGCTTTGGAGAGAGGGTCAGGGACAACCTGGGTGGTGTCTGTAGCTGGAGAGACAAGGAGATGGACAAGGAGCCTCCTTCAGGGCTGTGTACGTGGTAGGGAAAGGGAGGCTGGCAAAGGAACGGAATGGAATGACTTTCCTTCTCCAAGCGTCTAGCTGGGTCTAGATCGGGTCTGGATTGGGTGATCATCTTATTAGAGGGGCTCTTTGGGCTCTGGATGCCACACTCTGCCCCTCCATATTCACGGCTGTAATAGCAGGCTAATACTTGACATGTATCAGCTTTGGAGCCCAGGGAAATTCCTGTCTCCCTCCTTCTGTCAGCTGCACTCCTTTCTATCCCTCCAGGGGCCAGACTTGTTCCCCTCTCTGAGCCTTTGCACTAGCTGCCACCTACGTCTGGAATGTTCTTCCCTGGTGCTTGGCCTGGCTAGCACCTACTCATCCTCGAGGGTTCGGTTAAATGTCTCTACCTCTCAGAAGCCTCTGACCCCCTGTGCTCATCCTGGGCCTCCTGGCCTCCAGACCCCTTCTCTGTCCCTCCCCCTCTCCGTTTTGTCTCCTAGGGGACTGGCTTCCAGCAGAGATCAGCCACTGGGGGCCCTGGCAGGAGACTGGGAGGCCATGGGAAGAGCCAGGGTATGTTTCCCCCTCCCCTCTGTCCCAGGTAGCTTCCTAGGTAGCAGCTTCATGTCTGCAGTTCCAGCTTCCATACAGTGACCCCCGGCCCTGGTTTGGGGGGCACCCCTTCTTCCTTTGGAGACAACTTCCTGCCAAGATCCGCTTGCGTCACTCTCCCCTGTCTGGCCCTCAGCATCTTCTTCACCTGTGGAAACCATTCTCTGCATTCAATTATCTTGTAAATAGTTGAAGTGGTCTTTCTTTTCCTGGTTAGACCCTAACCGATATCTCTCCCAAGCTAAATTGTACCCCCCGAATTCTTGTTGAATTCAAGGGACACAGAGACTTTCTCCTCGAGCTGCCCTGCAGGTAGAAAGACCGAGGGGTCCTTCTTCCCAGTTCTTTCTGGTTCTGATGGGGCTCTGATGGTCCCCCCATCAGCAGGAGTCTGAGCAGTACCTGTGGGCCTGTTATTTTGAGCTGGCCTTGGTAGGTGAGTTACCCTGGCTGGTGGGACGTAGGGAGGTGTTCCTCGTTGGGCTCCCCTGTTTCATGGCAGTCTGGGAAGGTCAGCTCTCTCTGTACGGATTTACCTGGAGCCAACAAGTTGGGGTCAGACAGGTGGCCCTGTAGCAGGGCAAGCTGTTCCTGCCCCAGGCTGACATCGGGCAGGTGACTACCGGAGCATCTCGTCCATCTTAATCCAGGTACAGAGCTTGTCCTGGGGTTAAGGTTGCATTCCCTCAGGGATTGCCTGCCTGGGGTAGATTCCTGTTGTCCCATGTCCCACAAGTATGTAGCTGGGGAGAAGCCGCCTCATGAGCTGTTATGAATCACCCACATTAAGTATGTCACATAATTTATTCAGGGCTTAGTACTCTTGGCTGTTGCTGGGTTGTCCTCAGGATTCCTAGAATGTGCTGGCCCTTTGCTAAACTCTTCGTAGGTGTCCTCTCATTTCATCCTCATGCTCACGCTGTGACGCAGAGGTGGCTGTCACCCCCCATCTTGCAGATGATGAACTTGAGGTTCTAGAGGGGAGGCCACCTACCCAGTCATAGAGCGTGTAAGAAGCTGAGCTGGAAGTTGCTTCTACCCCGAATCAGTCTGGGGCGGGAGTGGGCAGGGGTCTCTAAAAAAGCCATGGACTTTACCATCTTGTTTGGAATCACAGATCTCCCCCGACACCCACCATTTTATGGAATTCACGAGGCCTCTAGAGGTTATGGGATTAGCTCCCCGACCTCCTCAAATCCAGGCTCTTCCTGTTGTCCCTTCCTAGATTCTTAAGCCCCCAGAGCCTGGGAGAGATGGGGTAAGGGTTGGAGCACTGGCTCCCCGCTGGGAGGTGGGCAAGGGGGGAGGTCTCAGGCAACAAGAACGTGGGGCAGGGCAGGCAGAGAAGTCGGGCAGTAGCGGGCTCCCCGCTGGCCTTCCTTTTGGGTCACAGCACGGAGGTGGGGTGTAAGCAGGAGGCAAGAGCTGACATCCCAGAGGTGGGGAAGCTCCAAGGTGGTGGCTTCAGCCTGGGAGGGTCAGCAGGTGACCTGGTGAGACCTCAGAAGGCTACATAGAGAGGGAGGGTGGGGAGATAGTAGGGGAAAGGATGTGCCTGGACACCAAGTGACGCAGACGGCCTCACCTTTCCATTCAGAGAAACTTCCAGTGAGACATTTAAATGTGTGGTGGAGAGCAGAGACGCAGCACTGGGAGAGACCAGCTCATGGTCTGAGGCAGTTGGAACCAGCTCCTGATTGAAGTCGGAGGTCCTGGTTTGCTCCCGTTTCCCACTCCAGGTCTACTGAGTCATCTGAAGATCTTTGGGTCCCACGGTTTCCCATCTGTGAAGTGGGAATGGTGGATGACAGGTTTTGCAGGGTCCCTCTACTCTGATCCTCGCTGATATTCACTTATAACAGGAGTCTGACCTCACCCTGCGTGCTGCCGTGTGGGTGACCTAGTAGGGCTTGTTCTCCAGACCTGAGAGGTTGAGGTTGGGAGGGAGAGCCCCTGAGCTCCGGGCTGAACTCTGATCTTCCTGCAGGGATTTACCTGAAGTCCAGGACACCACAGATCCCAGTCCCCTGCGCTGTGCCTGAAGAAGCAGGTCGTGATGGACGCCAGGTGAGTCTGGGTGTGGAGTGGGGACCATGGGTGCCACCCTAACTGCTGAAACAGATAGACAGACTCTGGCTGCAGGCTTCCCTCACTTCGGTCTCAGGGGTGTGTGGCCAACAGTGGGTCCCATGGCTGCTCTAGGGAGCTCAAGCGCAAGTCCTAGCCCAGCCACTGACCACTTGGTGAACTTGGGCAAGTCTCCTCCCTTCTCTGAGCCTCCTGTCCCTGTGTGTAAGATGGGGATGCTGGACTAGATCATGTCCTAGGCCCTAACTGTAAGTCTCATAATCTGAAGATCTTGAACTCCTTGATTATCCTTTCTGTGCGTCTACTTTCTCACTTGTGAATGGGGACATGTGTGTGAAGGAGCCTAGAAAAGGATGCCAACCCTCTACTCCATATGCACGGTGTGTACATCTTGCTTGGTCTCCCTCCATGTCTCTGAAGTAGGCTGGACCAGGCCAGTGGCCCATCCTACAGATGGGAAAACTCACTAGGGCTCCATGGAGCTCTCTGGGTGAATGGGAGAGCTGAGGACTGGCAGGCTCCCGGGGAACTCTGGCCCTTGGGACTTGCAGGGAGCTGGGAGAAAGGAGGAGGCCAGATCCTTAGAGCAAAACCTTTCCAGGACACTGGAACCGTGCCTGCTGGAGGGATCTGTTGGAGTGTCAGGGATGAGCATCCCCCTTGGGAACCCAAAGGGGAATCAAGGCACCCTTGGAAGCATGTGGCCAGAGGAGCTCATCACGCTGGGGCCTGGGGAATCTGCCTGGCACGTGGTCCTGAAGAAGATCCAGGAGCTCTCTGATTCAGTACAGAGGGAGAGGGAGGGAGGGTGGGGGTGGAAGGGAGTAGGGAGCAGAGAGGGTGAGTCTCAGTCCCTACTTTGGTGGACAAGAAATAAGACTTTCTGTTTCGTGGTTCTATAGCTCCGTTTACTAGGTCTTATTCCAAGGCTCAGTTCTGCTGGGGGTCATGGAATGGTTTCTCTGACCCCTTCTCATACCTCCCATCACCCCGTGGAATTGTAATTGCCTGGTGCCAGGCTGTGTAGCGGAGGGTTGGAGCCATCTTGTCCCCGCTTTGATCTACAAAGATCATTGTTGCCCTTACATCTCCCTGTTTAAAGAGTTAGAAGATCTGGGGTCAGATCCTGTCTTTGCCACGTACTCGCTGCATGACCTTGAGCCAGTGACTTCCTATTTCTGAGCCCTTGTTGTCCCATCTATAAAATGGCACTAGCACTAGTACTAACTGCACAAGGTCATTGTGAAGACTAAGTGAGGCACCCACCACCCAGCCTCCCCTCCCTCTTTCCCGGCCCTGGCAGGACCACCGAGAGCCCTTCATGGTCGCCAGCCTGGGCGTGCTGGCCAGCCACCATCAGGCCTTCTGCCGCGCCCTGCCGCGGGTCTCACCCTTCTACGCCGTGAAGTGCAGCAACAGCACCTGGGTGCTGCGCGTCCTGGCCACCCTGGGCACTGGCTTTGACTGTGCCAGTCAGGTGAGCCTGTGCCCGCTGCCGGGGGCCTATTCGCGGGCCTGACACTTCCTGGGGGCAGGAGGCCAGCCGCCGGGGATCTTGGAGTGGGGCCCACGACACCTAGGACAGTGGCCGAGACAGGAAATACTCACTTGATTTTGAAGGAAGAAATGAATGAACTATGGGGGGTCGACTTGCCGCTGGGCCGCGTGACTGGGGCAGGCAACGGGAGCCAGTGAGTGGAAGGGCACAGGCTTTGAGCCACAGGCCCCGTTCCTGTCCCGGCACAGTCATTTCACACACACCGCAGGTTCTTCCTCTTTAAAATGGGGCCAACTCTGCTTTCCTGAGAGTCATCTAGAAGCCTAAGTGGCGCAGATGTGCCCAGCGCAATGCGAGGTGCAGAGGAGGGATTCAGCCAAGGGCAGCCCTTTGTGCTCACGCCCCAGGTTTTTGGCCCCGGAGGGCTGGGGTGGGGAGCAAGCCCCTGACGCAGTCCCCCCCATGCCAGGTGGAGCTGGAGCAGGGGCTGCGCCTGGGCGTCGCCCCCTCGCGTATCATCGATGCCAACCCCTGCAAGCCTGTCTCCCACATCCAGTACGCTGCCCGCCACGGGGTGCGGCTCCTGACCTTCGACAGTGAGGAGGAGCTGAGCAAGGTGGCCCAGCACCACCCCGAGGCCAGGTGAGACCAGCGGGGTGGGGCAGGCAGGTGCAAACAGATGGGCCGAGGGACAGCAAACCTGGGGCCTCTGCCAGTGGAGTTGGGTCTCTGCAACCAGATGAAGGTGGTCCCATGGGGTGACCTGGGAGAGGTTCAGGGAGCAGAGTACAAGCATTTGGGTCAGTGGGCCCAATGCCTTCTCTGGTGCACATTGGTGCCGAAGAAATACTGCTTATATCTGCATAGACACTGGGCGGAACCTGGCATTAGGAGGTCTAGGGTCAGGCGACCTCACAGAAAAAGCACTCACATTGGAGTCAGGTAGACCAGGGTTCATGTTTCAGATTCATGAGCACATGCTGTGTGGTCTTGGGAAAGTTATTTAACATCGCTGATCCTGTAACCTGGAGGCCTTCAGAAGGTGTATGTATAATTTTACCATTTTCCTGCTTTTTCTTGCCTGGGCAGAAGTCTCTAAGTGGTGAGTGTTTTCGTTCCTTTTGGACTCAGCAGCTGGAGGAACTAGGCAGGGACAGGTGGGAAGGTGGAGAAAGATTGGGGAGAGGGGGGCGGGTGAAGCATCCAGGCCTCGGGGCTCACGTGTCTAAAAACCCCTGGCATCTTTCGCACCCTCTCCCAGGCTGGTCCTCCAGCTGTGGGCCCAGGACAGCGAGAGCACGTTCCCCCTGAGCGCCAAGTTCGGGGCCACCCTGGAGGTGTGTGAACATCTGCTCAAGTCAGCCAGGGCCCTGGGGTTGGCGGTGGTTAGAGCCAGGTGAGAGTGCTGGTTTTCCCTGCCCGGGAAGCACGGGTCCTGGTGTTCACTGCCAATCTCCAGTCTTTGCCCTCTGGTCAGCCGTGGCCCCTCTGGGCCTCAAGATACTCCATTTGTCCTCAGCAAAGAAGCTGGGTGTTATCTGGGACTAGGGCAGGGCAAGCAAGGCACCCACCTTGGGTGAAAAATGTAAGGGGATGCCAAAAAACTTAGTACTCTAGATAAGTAACATCTTAATACAATATTTTAAATTAAAACTCAAGATTAATGCAAAAACCCATGATGAGGAAAATACCAAAATTTTAAATTAAGACAGGATTGGAATTCCTGACTTTTCCTTTTGTCCTGAAGTCCAATCACTGTTACCAATTTTGCCTTTATTTAAAATTTCTGTGTTTCATTCGTTGGGGATGTTTTTGCATCAATTTTGCTTCTTAAAAATATTGCATTAAATGCTATTTATCTTGATGGCTCAGTATTTTGTCACCCCCTTAAAATTTTGCACCTGAGCCGAGGGCCTCCCCTGCCCCCCGCTACATGGCCCGGATTGGTTCCTCAGCCCGCCTACTTGCGGGAGTGGCGGGGGCGGGGCTGGGATTTGGGGTTCTGATCGCACGCCCTCTGAGGAGGGGAAGGGGAACCCTGCAACCGAGGCACTGGGAGGCGGCAGCCCAGAGAAGTGACTGCTGTACGACCGTGAGCACCCCAACTCAAGGCCGGTCACGGGCGATGTGTGCGTCTCCGCGGACCCCCACACGTATATCCAGGGGTGCGTGTTTGTGCGGGCCGCCGTAGTCACGTGTGACCCGGTGTGTGTATCCGTACTGGTCTCCACATTTTACCCGTGTTGGCATTTCGGAATGTCCCCCTTCTTACTGACCCTTACGTTCCCGTGTGTTTCTCCACGCGTCACGTGACCCGCGTCCAGCTTCCTCGTGGGCTCGAACTGCCAGACGGTGCGCGCCTTCACCCAGGCCCTGGCTGACTGCCGGCGCGTGTTCGAGATGGGCCTCCTGGACATCGGAGGGGGCTTCCTGGGAGAGGAGGGCTGCGAGCCTAAGAGGTCAGAGAGGAGGACCAGGGGGAGCCTGGGCTGGGTTCGGGGACGGTGTGCACGTGCTTGCATGTAGGGGGAGCTCTTGTAACTGAGTCAGGTGCATGCATGTAGCTGGGATGTGTCTTTGTTGTGAGGTCTTTGTCTGACTCAGTGCCCATGGCCTGTGGGCACATGCGAGCATGTGTCAACGTCTGGCTCCATGTCTGTCTTTAGACATGTTACTTGCTGTCCCTGAGCTGCAGTCAGGTAGAAGCTCCCTCTGCCCCCCATCCGGGGACCATCCCATCTTTGCTGACCATGTATTGGTTTCAGTGGCTGGGAATTCAGACATCTCAGGGTGCTGCAGCCGGTACACCTGCTGTGTGTCCTTGGGCAAGTGACTTCCCCTCTCTGGGCCACAGTTTCTGTTTCCTCCCTAGTAAAGTGGGGATGATAACACCTCCCCACTGTGCTATTATGGGAACGAAGGGGGATGGTGCAGGTAAAGCCCCGACATAGGGACTGGTCATATCAGGGTCTGGGTCTGTCCCTGCAGATGGCGAGGGTGATCAATGCTGTCCTGGCCCAGGACTTCCCCGTGGGGAGCGGTGTGGAGATCATCGCGGAGCCCGGACGCTTCTTCGCGGGGTCTGTCTGCATGGCGGCTGTCAACCTCATTGCCAAGAAGGCTGTGCTGGAGTCTGGTGAGTGGACCAGCACTGGGGGGAAGGGGGGAGGGCACTGTGCAGACGTCGCCGGGCCCTGGGGAAGAGGATAGACGGAGGGTCTGGGCTCCTCCCCCGGTGCCTAATTAGTGAGAGGCAAGCTGTGAATCGGGAATAAGAATGAACTGTTAGTATCACTATTGTGTCGTTCTCAAGTACACTGGGAGGCAGAGAGAGCCAAGACAAAGTCCTTACCCTTCCTGAGCCGCCCATGAATTTAGATCACATTTATGGAGGCAAAGTCACAGAATACGGCTCATGAGGCCACAGACACCACTGTGCTCCCGACGTGCATTTGAAATTCTTCCAGAAAGTGCTTTCTAACAGGTGCAGATTCTTATAATGAAATATACACTGAGTCAATACAAATTCTTACAACCAATATAGGAAGGCAACATTGTCGTTGTTGTGGCCTAAAGGTTAAGGGTGACATCTAGAGGGTAACAGGAAACCTTTTGACAACTGAAGTTGACCATCATGGGAGAGTTATTAGATTGTTATTTTTGCAGCAGGAGTGGGGTGGGGTGGCTGTTCTTACACAGTGAACTAACCAGAAACTCGATTTCATGATGGGATAGAGAGTACGAATAGATCTCACCACTCTATTCTGTGGCTTTGTGATAACTGACATAAAAATATTTATAAATCCCGGTAATCTCCTCCCTTATCCTTGTGACACATGCTGGTCCACACAGCTTTTAATCCCAAAGGTGCTTGTGTCAACTGATTTCATTTCCCCACAAAGTGTGTGGTTAAAGAATATTGGGATATGCAGCACAGGATTTTAGCCATCCATTTAACGGAAGTCCAAGTTATAAGTATTTGGGGCTTATTATTTTTATTTCCACAATAATAAGAGCTGCTAATAATTAAGTATTCTTTGGGAAATACCTATTTTGTCTCATTTCTCTCAGCAATCCTAGGGGGTAGTTTTGGGTCATTCCCATGTTACAGGTGGGAATACTGAGGCTCAGGGAGAGGAAGGAATTTGTCCACACAGCACGGTGAGTTGGGGTGTAGCAGGGCCCCCCATTTGCCTGGCTGAAACGCTGGTCACTCGCTGAGCTCTCGGCCTTGAGGATGTCATGGCAAAGTGGCTTAGGACACCTGGGTCCGGGGTCCCTGGAGACAGGATCGGTAATGGCAGCTGTGGGGGAGGGGAGGAGATGAGGTGACTGACACCAGGGAGAAGTCAGTGGGGAGAAGACCCAGAGGGGGGAAAAAAACAATATTCAGAAAGATGTGAGTATCTAAGTGGTAGCTGGAATGCCTGTGTATAACCCTGAGTTTAGATTCAAGAAAGCAATATTCTGCAGACTAAGTGGTTGCGAAGGAACTGGCTTGGTAGTAGGACATGGGCACTGTCCCAAAGGGAGAAGTTTTTACTCACAGTTCCCTAGAAACAGGGGACCTGGCGTGCCTCGCGGGGCCCGGGGGGAAGCAGGCAGGTGGGGCAGGGGCAGAAGGATCGAGCAAAAAGCCAGGGTGAGAGACTCCAGTGTGGTTTTCGAGGGCAGGAAGGGGTGAGGTAGGTAAGCTGGCTGGGCAGAGGGAACAGCGGGACCCCAGAGGACAGGCCCCAACCTGGTATGGGATCAGGAAGACTCCTGCAGCAGAGAGCAGGAGTTCTCCGGCACTGGGCCACGGATTGGGGCCCCTCCGGAGGGTTCCACGCTTGGGCTTGGTGGGTCGGTGCTGAGACTGGCCACGCGCACCTCAGTGCTGCCCTCTCCCCGCTCCCAGGAGGCCACCGGAAGCTGGTGTACTACCTCAGTGAGGGCCATCTTCCTCAGGGAGGCTGTCCCCAGGATGCCCCTTGTGGTGAAGGTAAGGGGGCCCCATGTGGCTCAGGTACTCCTAGTCTCTGAGGCCCCCCAGTCCCGAGAGGTGGGGATCGCCGTGGCAGGCGGGGAGGTGAAGGAGCTCCGACTGTCGATGGCTTTGAAGATCGCCACACCACATGCGTGTTCGGGGACGCGCACACGGGTGCCCTGTGTACCTGCATGTGCGCTTCTGTGGGGGGGGGGCGGCTGACGTCCAGGTAGGTGGGTGTACAAGTACGTGAGTCTGTAGGCGTGCGTGCGCATCTGTTCGGCTCTGTGTGTTTCCATGTGCATCTCTGCACGCACGCGTTGTGTTTCCAGAGTCCTTGAATGCTCGCGGTGCGGGAGACTTAGGAAGGAGAGATTCTCAAACTTGGCTCCACCTTAGATCACCTGGGGAGCTTTAAGAGTCCCTAATGCCCAGGTGATGCCCCAGACCGCTGAAATCGGAATCCCAAGTGGGTTGAAAGCCTGGCCTCAGGCCTTTGTGAAAACTCCCCAGGTGATCCCGATGGGCCGCCAAGTGTGAGGCAGGTATGTTGAGTGACAGTTGAATAAAATCCTCCCATTGTGTAGGGGAAAACCGAGACCCCATCTGTGCCCGCACTTGTGAACGGGCAGGGCGGGGCTATGTCACTAGACTGTAAACCCCATGAGGGCAGGGTTGAGAACAGTGCCCGGCGCATACGGACCGCTCGCTCCTTGGTCACCGTGGGTGGCTGTTAAGTGTCCGTGTGGGTGCCTTTCCTGCTGGGGCCCTGCGGGCGTGCCCGGCTGGCCCCGGGGAGTGGGCTGGGGGGACCCACTGGGGCTCTTCCTTCTCTGAGTCCCTGCTCTTTGCTCCCTGCAGGAGTTCGGCTCAGAGCCGCCCCTCTTCCCCTGTACCCTCTACGGTCCCACACGTGATGCCTTTGACAAGCTCTTCCTACGGGAGTTGCGGATGCCCGAGCTGGATGTGGGCGACTGGCTTGTCTTTCCCTCCATGGACACTTACACCTCCACCATGAGCTCCACCTTCAATGGCTTCCTGCCCGCCTCCGTCTGCTAGGCCATGGAGCCCGGGCTCAGGTGTCCGCAGGGGGAGACAAGGGGCAGGGCATGGAGGGGATCGCAGCAGGATCTGAGTTTGGCAAGGAGAATGTGGCTAAGCTCTGCAGCCCCAGGCCCAAGAAATAGCCTGCTCCCCCCACCGGCCCCAGCAAAGCCCAAAGTGTCTGACCGACCTTTAACACTGGCCTCTGCCTTTGGTGCTGACCCTGTCATAGCTGCTCCCTGGGTAAGTCCAAGGTAGCCCCCCTGGGTGGCTCTGCCAGCTCTGAGGTGTGCACGCCTTTGAGGACAGAATCAGGCAGCCCTGTGGCCCCGGCTGACCCTCAGCCCCTTGGCCAGGCCCCCACTCTGCTGTGTTTGCCACTGCTCCCCAGTTTCCTTCTCAGATGTCCCCTCCCTACCAGCTTCAGGGTCTCTCACAGGCTCGGCCCCAGGGTCTCCTCTCTGCCCAGCCTAGGGCTCTGTCCCCGAGGTGGGGGGGGGGGGGGGGGGCTCTAGAACCTTTCTTTACTGGCACATCCTTTCCACAGGAGCTTGCTGGGGACAGCACCTTAGGTTGGGAGGCGACCGTGGGAGTGCTCCAGACGCCTTGGTATGCCACGTGGGGAAACGCAGGGTCGGGGGGGGGGGGGGCAGGCAGAGGTTTGAGTGCTTCTGAGTGTGATGGGGCAACTTCCAAGGTTCAAAACGTTTTCTCCCAAAGTGGGCCTCACTGAAGTCTAGGTTAGCTTCTCAGGCAGCCGCCCCCACGCTCCCTGCTCCTTACCCCCCAGACCCTGGTCGGGGAGGGCTGATAGCCTTATGCCCTGACAGCCTGTGCCCCCCGAAGCCTATGTCCCGGACATGAGGCGGCCTGCACGGACCGGTACCTTCCTTTCGTTCAGTTAGTGACCCCCGTGCCGATGCAGGAAGGTCTGCGTGAGCTACGGCGCCCACTCTCGCGGTGAGAATACTGGCTCAGACGGGCCGGGAGTGACTCCAGGCTCCCCCACACGCCCACAGGGGCGTCAGTGCCTCGGTTTCCCCTCGGGTATTAGTATCCCCCTCACTGGGTTGTTGAGAGGAGTAAGTCCAATAATGCAAATCCTCAAGCAAGGTCAGTTCACGTCCAGGGCCCTGCCTCCGGCTGCCCCTGGTCCCAGGCCTGGCCCACTCAGAGACCCCCCCCCACACTGCCCCAGGGTCTGGGGGTCCTCAGGGAGCAGACATGGCCTCTGGCCACACAGCTAATGGGCCAGCCCTGGGGGTGCACCGACCTGACCTCAGTCTTAGAAGCCTCCAGGCTGGGAGGTTGGAAGGACAAGTGTGAAAACAGCCAAGTCCAAAATAGGATGGACGCTACTGTGTGTCCTCCATAGGCATGCTAAAACTTCAAAAACAGTATTTGGGGAGCTCTGAGCTCGAAAAGAAAACAGCCCTACAGCGAAGGAAGTTGGCAGAGGCGAGAGCAGGGACATGTCAGGATGACTACCCACATTCCTTCGGCAGGTGAGGGTCCAGAGGCCGAAGCCGCCCACCTCCTGTGTCCTTGTTAAGCCTCTCCGTTCGCTGACCCCCAGCCTCTGCGATGGTCCTCCCCGTCCGCCAGAGTCAGCCCCATGCGCCTTGCTGCTGCCTCCTCAGCTCAGCTAACACCGGAGGACTCTCCCAGCACCCCAGGACTAAGGAGAATTGTCCCCCAGATACGTGAGAAGGGTTGGGCTCTGGGGGCCACCCCAGAGGTCTCAGACAGCCTGCAGCCTGTTCCCAATTCACCTCTTCCCAGTGCCTGAAAATTGGGGGTGGAAACATCTACCCCAACCGCCCCGCCCCCCAAAGTATCTGGAAGCACAAACATAAGTGGGCTTTTGGGAAGATATAAAGAGATGTTGGTGTGTTTTGTGTTCTGTGTTTTGCCCTCTGATGCTGTAACTGTGGTTGTCCATCCATTCATCTATCCATATCCGCTGATCCCTCCATCCCTCCATCCATCCACCCATCCCTCCATCCATCCACCCCTCTATCCATTCACTCAGCAGAAATCTGAGGGCCTAGTGTGTGCCTGGCACTGTTCTAGGCCCAGGTAACACACAATGAAAATCCAGGCTCGTGGAGCTTACCTTCCAGTTGGGAAAAGACACAGCATAAACAAGCACATACATATATAACAAAGTACACGCTGTGAGGAAAAATAAAGCAGAGTCAGAGGATAGTGAATAAAGGAAGATATGCTATTTTAGGCAGAAGGACCAGGGGCAGCTAGTCCGGGGGGCCGGGGGGAGCACAGGAGCAGAGACCTGAGGGCAGAGAGTGAGAGGCCATGTGGTTGCTAGATCAGAGTCCCAGGCATTGCAAACCGCCAAGTCCAATGCCAGGGATGGAGACTGTTAAACCAAAAAAAAAAAAAAAAAAAAGGCAAGGGGCTGCGTGTGGGTGAGCAGAGTGAGTGAGGGGAGGTGCTGGGAGAGGAGGCAGGGGGAGGCCTGGGGGGTGATTTGTCAGGCCTCATGGTAAGGCAGGGCTTTGACTTTGTTGTGAGCTGGAGGCAAGGCCCTGGAGGGTTTGAGCAGATCCATGCAGCGGGAATGCAGAGAGAATCTGAGGGGGCTCCTGCCAGTTTGGGAAAATGATGGGCGGTCAGGGTGTTGGTGGTGAGAAGTGGCCAGTTCAGGACAGGGTGGACAGGTTGAGTCAAGAGGATCTGCTGAGGGACCAGCTGGGGTACCTGGGGCAAGGAGAGGAGTCAAGGATGACCCCAGGGCATTTGGCCGGAGCAGCTGATACATGAACGGGGACGCTGGGTAGGAGAAGCAGATTAGGAGGGGTGAAAATCGAGAGCTCAGCTTTGACAAGTAAGGCTGGAGCGGTCTATTCAACCTCCAAATGGAGTCACACACACACAAGCCCTGGGTTCAGGGCCAGGGCTCAGTACGGGGGGTACGAACATGGGCAGTGTCGGCACCCCAAGGACTTGACATCCCTGGGGCCTCCCAGGCCAACCAGGAAGTGAGCGTAGCCAGAGAAGACACAAGGCACAGAAACGAGAGAAGCATTTCTAAGAGGAAATGCCCAACCGTCAAATACCGCCCAGAGGTGGGTGCGGTGAGGGCCAGAGGTGGGTGTGGTGAGGGCCAAAGGTGGGATTGGGAAGAGGTCACTGGTGATCTTAACCAGAGGCTTGGTGCAAGGGAAGGAGGTTGGTGGAAGTGGGGTCCAGAGAGTGTGGGTGTGGGCCACCCCCCTCCAGGGAGTTGTGCTAGAACTGGCAGCAGCGGGATGGGGGGGGGTGGCTGGAAGAAGAGCAGGCCAGACCAGGAGGTTTATTTTAAGATGAGACCTGTTACAGTTTGTTTGTAGGCTCCCGGGGATGCTCGCTAGCGGGGATGATAATTAAGATGCAGAAGAGAGGAGACAGTTGCAAGAGCCAAACCTTGGGCGGGTGGGAGCTGGGACAGTGCATCCCAGGGAGGGAGGCCGGGCACACTGTGGGCACCGCAGGTCCTTGGGAGAAAGTGGAGTTCTCTTCTGACTGGTTCTCTTTTCTCAGTGAAAAAAGAAATAAGGTCAGGGCTGTGAGGGAGGGGGCAGGAGGGGGTCTTGGTGTTTTGAGGAGAGGGGCAGAGATGGGGAAGTCCCAAGAGCGGGAGAGTGAATGGGCCAGTGAAATAGGGTTCGATTGCCAGCACAGGGGACCACCCAAGGTTTGTGGGGGCCAATCTAGAGCGAGGTAGGCCATCTGATGTGTCGGTCTTCAGCCATGTTCAGCTGCATGGGAGCAGGTGCACCATGGTGGCCGTGGACATAGATGGGCTGGAGAATGAGGTGCTCATGGGGGTCTCTGCAGGTCCAGGCTCCAGCTGGCTACCCCAAAGCCCCTGCAGTCCTCAAAGCCCTTTCATGACTCCACATACTGTCCTTCCACAGCCATATCTGCTGGAGACTCAGAACGACCGGGTGAGCTCACAATGACGCCCACTTCAGAGAAGCGAAGGAACCTGGGGCACCAGGGGGAAGGGGCAGAGCTGGTATTTGAATTCACACACCTGATCGGTGTTCTCCCTTCAGGGCAGCAGGGGTGTGCATGATTTGTTTAAGAAAATCTTGCATCCCAGAGGGTGAAAATAAACAAGGTTGGCAGTTGGGGGATTAAACCTCAGGTGTTCCGTGCCTTGGGAGGCCCAGGTGTTGTCACGTTCAACTGTAGTGACTTGCTGCCACCCACTGGCCACTGGCGGTGTTGCACCCAGACCTACCGCGCAGGATTTGCTTCGCCGACCAGGGATTTACTGTCTGGGTCCAACAATGCCTTGTTGTAAGGATCAGGTAGGAGGTCTCACCCCGCCCCCCGCCCCGCTTCCCCCCCTCCCCCGCCCCCCAGCTTTAACAAATGAGAAAACGGAAATCAAGAGAGGTGACTTTAAAATCCCATCTGCACTTGCGGACTCTACTCTGCTCAGATGTTGATTCATTGAGTAAGTATTCATGGAAGACAGCGTTTTAGGCGCTGGGATTCAGCAGGAAGTAAGGCAGGAGAGAGCATTGCTCTGGTAGAGCAGCCGTTTTGGGGGGGAGGGCAGACACTAAAGAAGTAAACAAACCAAATGAGAAATGGTGATGGGTGCTGTGAACAAATTAAAAGAGAGAGTGGCTGCAGAGGATTTTTGGGAGATGACATTTGAGGAGAGACCTGATGGCCGAGAAGGTCAGTAAAGATCCTGCAGGAAGAGGGAACAGCACTGCAAAGGCCCTGAGGCTCTGCAAGATTTGGGCAGGTTCCAGATCCAGTGGAGCCCTGTGTCGCCCAGCCCATGAGAAGTGCAGCGGTCAGAGCTGAACATTGTCAGGAGGGTCATGCCATTGACCTGCTCTCAGTGAGTCCACAGCCTCTCGGCCCCGACCTTACTCACACAGCTGACCACTCCATTCTTGGAGCTCCTCCTCCCTTGGCATGTGTGAAACCAACCTCCAGCGGCAGGAAAAGCTAAGATTATTCTCCTGTGACAATTAAGGCTTAACCTTCCACATCTAGAGTTTTCTGATTTGAAGGAACTCACTGACCTGTCTAAAACGAGAGCAGGAAATACTGGCATGTGGAGTCCAAGGTCAAAATTGACATTTCCGGGACCTGGGATAGGAGCATGCAGGAGAGAGTTGGTGGAGGTGTATTCAGCCTTGTTTGTAGCTGCTGCCGAATTCTGTGTGTTTGTGACCCTGTCTGCAGCTAATGGTGAGCCACTCTTGCAAATGTATTAAATGGTTAAGTTTTTAAACTTGTTTAAAATGAATATTTACAAGTTTGTATACATAGCATGAGCATGCATTCTTCAGATCCTATCAGTGGTGTTCCAAGAAATAATAAATTTTTGGAAGCAAAATAAGTCCCTAAAGTGGCAATTTCAATATGTTACTTAAACACGAACCCAATCGTGTTAGCTGGCATTCTCCAGGGTTTGAATATTTGCTATAGGCTCCAGTTCTTTGTCAAGCAAAATATTCCATCATTAAAAGAAAGGAAAGTTGTATGAAGCAACGTGTACCCTAATACCCAACTTGAAGCTGTGTTTGGACACACACTGAATTCAACCAGCATCAATGCAAAATGAAATAAGTGTCTCTACTTCTGAAATATTTATCATAAAAACAAAGCTCAAGGGCAACATGTGTTTTAAATTTTCATTTTAAGAGGCACTTTTAAAAAGTAAACATTCATGATATTATCATTCCATTTTAAAAATAATTTTTATTTGGCATTTGCTTTGAGTTAACATTCCCCTTTTTATTTTTTTATTTTTATTTTTTTTATTTTTAATTTTTTTATTGTTATGTTAATCCCCATACATTACATCATTAGTTTTAGATATAGTGTTCCATGATTCATTGTTTGTGCATAACACCCAGTGCTCCATGCAGAACGTGCCCTCCTCAATACCCATCACCAGGCTAACCCATCCTCCCACCCCCCTCCCCTCTAGAACCCTCAGTTTGTTTTTCAGAGTCCATCGTCTCTCATGGTTCTTCTCCCCCTCCGATTTCCCCCCCTTCATTCTGCCCCTCCTGCTACATTCTTCTTCTTCTTTTCTTCTTTCTTAACATATATTGCATTATTTGTTTCAGAGGTACAGATCTGAGATTCAACAGTCTTGCACAATTCACAGTGCTCACCAGAACACATACCCTCCCCAGTGTCCATCACCCGTCACCCCATCCCTCCCACCCCACCCCCACTCCAGCAACCCTCAGTTTAACGTTCCCCTTTTTAATGTGTTTATTGTCAAATGTCTATATAAGGTAGAGATCGTTTTTACATGTTATTGAAATATAGCATCTTGTCATATTATATTGGCTCATTATAATAATAAACACATAGTTTAAACTGTTTAAACACATCATTTTTAAACAACAAAACTCTGAAATGTTTGGTATAGCCCTCTTACAGAAAAATGTTCACCGATTATTATTATGGTCAATCATTATTTTTCAAAACACATAAAGTGTTAGGAAAAATACGACATAATGTATGATTTAAGGAATTTCTGAAATTTTCCTGGGATTCTGATATCTCATGCCCAAATCCCAAAGATTCATATCTGTTGGGAATTTGGAAAGGCTTTTCAATGTTCTAACATCTCTCGTCTCTGCACACCATCCCATCTCAAGGCCACTGCTCCAATGGCCCGACCTGTGTCGTCTCTCTGCCCTTATGAGTCAGCCCCCAGGCTCCTCTAACTCACCCTCCACGGTCCTTGGAAGGGTCTTTCCAAAGTGAAAAAGGCCTGTCCTTTCTCTGTAAAATCCTTCCCTGGCTCCCCAACACCGTCGCCAGTGTTTCTTAAAATGCATCCGGGGATGACTATATAAAAACATCTGGGAGTTTCTTAAATGTGGCGGGGCCTCATTCAGGCACAATGAATCAGAATTTCTGGGAGATGAAGCCTAGGGATCTCTGCACATTTAACACATCAAGTTCAACTCTATTTACAGCCTTCTACCCATTGTGCTATGGTATATTTCACTTCTACATATGTTATTAACCCGATAGGACGTTTCTATTATTGTTTTATAGACAATTATTTTATTTTATTTTATTTTATTTTTTGAAGATTTTATTTACTCGACAGAGAGACAGTGAGAGAGGGAACACAAGCAGGGGGAGTGGGAGAGGGAGAAGCAGGCTTCCTGCTGAGCAGAGAGCCTGATGTGGGGCTCCATCCAAGGACCCTGGGATCATGATCTGAGCCGAAGGCAGACGCTTAACGACTGAGCCACCCAGGCGCCCCTATAGACAATTATTTTAGATTTACCCACCTATTTGTTTTTTTCCAGTGCCCTTTATTACTCCTAAAGATCTGTGCTTTCATCTGAGATCATTGTACCCCAGTCTGAAGAATTTCCTTTAATATTTCTTGTAGTACAGGTCTGCCAGCAATGCATTTTCCCAGCCTTTTCTGTGTACAAAAATATATTTGTTTCATCTTAATTCTTAAAGAATTTCCCCCTACCCCTGGCATAGAATTCTAGATTAGCAGCATTTTGCCTTTTTTTTTTTTTTTTTCCTGAGCTTTAAAAATGTCATGACATTATCTTCTGGATTCATAGTTTCTGTTGAAATGTGCACCTCAATCTTATTGTTGTGTCTTCTTTTACCTAGCTTTTAAGATTTTCTCTTTGCCTCCATTTTCAGCTGTAGGCAATGATACACCTAGGTGTGGTTTTCTTTGTCTTTATCCCGCTCGGGTTTCACTAGGCTTCTTGAATTTGTGGGTTGATATCTTTCAACATTTTTGGAAAATTATAAGTTATATCACTTCAAATAATGCTTCTGCCCCAGTTGTCTTTTCTCCCCTTCTAAGATTCCAGTTATGCAAGTGTTAGACCTTCTGACTGTGTCCTGCATATTTGCCTTTTTGCCCCCTGTGTTTCAGCATGGGTATTTTCTGTTGAACTGTCTTCAAGTTTGCTAATCCCATCTTTTATCTTGCTGTACTCTGTCTTCTGTTAAGCATATCCAATAAGTTCTTAATTTCAGGTGTTGTATTTCTCAGTTTTAGAATATTTGATTATTTTAAAAAATATCTTCCACTTCTTTATTGACAATCTCTATTTTTTAAAATTTTTAAAATTTTTTTATTTATTTGACAGAGAGAGACTCAGCGAGAGAGGGAACACAAGAAGGGGGAGTGGGAGGGCGCCTGGGTGGCTCAGTTGGTTGAGCGACTGCCTTCGGCTCAGGTCATGATCCTGGAGTCCCTGGATCGAGTCCCGCATCAGGCTCCCTGCTCGGCAGGGAGCCTGCTTCTCCCTCTGACCCTCCCCCATCTCATGTGCTCTCTCTCTCTCTCTCATTCTCTCTGTCTCAAATAAATAAATAAAATCTTTTAAAAAAAAAAAAAAAAAAAAGAAGGGGGAGTGGGAGAGGGAGAAGCAGGCTTCCCGCAGAGCAGGGAGCCAGACGCGGGGCTCGATCCCAGGACCCTGGGATCATGACCTGAGCCGAAGGCAGACACTTAACGACTGAGCCATCCAGGTGCCCCAACAATCTCTATTTTTTATCCACTTTGTCAATCTTTCCTTTTATGTTCTTTAACATAAAGTTCTTGTCTACTAACTCCAATATGTGGATCATGTGGTTCTGACACTATTGTCTATTTTTCCTCTTCACCACCAGTCGTGTTTTCCTGCCTGTTTGTGTGTCTAGTAATCTCCAATACATTGACATTGTTCAAATTGTAAATTATCCCAATATGATGAATGTGTAGTGACATCTTATTGTGGTCTTAATTTGCATTTCTCTGATTGCCAGTGAGGTTGAGCACTTTTTCATATGTTTATTGGTCATTTGGTTTTCCTCTTTTGTAAAGTGCCTGTTTCAGTATTCTAACCATCATTTAATTAGGTTGTATTTTTCTTATTGATTTGTAGGTGTATATTAATTGATATATGTTCCTGATGACTTGATTCATTTATCATTATACAGCTGTCCTCTCTACTCCTGACAGTTCATGCTTTAAATCCACTTTGTCTGATATTAATATATATGTGCATTTCATTAGTAGACCTCACCCAGAAGAGACTTCTGCTTCCCTTACCTAATTTGGAAATTACACTGTTTTTATTGTTTTACTGGTTATCTTAGAGGTTATAAGCTGCACACTTCACCTATTCAAGGCTAGAGTTAATCAACACATTTACTCTAAGACAATACAAAAACCTTTAAAAAATTTAATTACATTTACCCACCTCCTGACTTATTTATCATTTTTGTCATGTATTTTAATTCTTTTTTAAAAGATTTTTTATTTGAGAGAGAGAGAGCATGCGCACAAGCAGGGTGAGGACAGAGGGAGACAGAGAGGCAGACTCTCGCTGGGCAAGGAACCTGATGCTGGGCTCAATCCTGGGACTCATGACCTGAGTCGAAGGCGGATGCTTAACCAGTTGAGCCACCCAGGTGCCCCTCGTGTATTTTAATTCTATAATGATTTCTGTTTTAAACACCACAAGACATTATCATTGTTTTATACAGTCATGGTTCATTTAGATCTGCCTATTTGCCATTTCATTACTCTTCGTTCTTTCTTGCATTTTTTCTCTCTTATCTGGGCTTTTTCTTTCTACATAAGCCTGCTGGTGGCATAATTTCTCAGTTTCTCTTTGTCTGAAAGGGTCTTGATTTCATTGTCATTCATAAAATGGGTTTTCCCTGGGTATGGAATCCTAGGCTGTCTGCTGTTTTCTTTTCATATATTGAAGATGATCCTTCTGCTGTCTTCTCTCGTCCACTGTTGATCTTGAGAAGTCAGCTCTCAGTCTCCCTTGGTCCTTTGAAGATAATCTATCTTTTTTTCCTGGCAGCTTATTAGGTTTTATCTTTATCTTTGGCATTCTGCTGTTTCACCATAATATGTTAGGTGTAAACATGTTTTTGAATTAATAGGTTTTTTATTTTATTTTATTTTATTTTTAAAGATTTTATTTATTTATTCATGAGAGACAGAGAGAGAGAGAGAGGCAGAGGGAGAAGCAGGCTCCCCAAGGAGCGGGGAGCCCGATGCGGGACTCAATCCCATGACCCCAGAATCATTACCTGAGTTGAAGGCAGACGCTTAACCATCTGAGCCACGCAGGCGCCCCTGAATTAATAGATTTTTTTAAAGAGCAGCTTTAGGTTCATAGCAAAATTAAATGAAAGATACAGAGCATTCCCCACATGTCCCTTCCTTCTGCCACCACACACAGCCTCCTCCACCATTAACATCGTGTAGTGCTTTTGTAACAATGAATCAACACTGACACATCATTATCAACCAAAGTCCATAGTTTACATTAGGGTTCACTCTGTATTATCCATTCTTTAGGTTTTGACAAATGTATAATGACATGTATACAACATTATAATACCCACAAAATCATTTCACTGCCCAAAAATTCCCCGTGCTCCACCTCAATCTCCTCCCTCCCCCCAGCACCCTGGCAACCACTGATCGTTTTTGTGGTTTTGCCTTTGCAGAATGTCTTAGAGTTGGAATCATGCACTATATAGCCTTTCTAGGTGTAAAGTTTTAAAAATTTATCCTGCTTGGGATTTGCTGGGCTTTTTGAATCTTACACCAAGTCTGGTGCTCTCTACTCCCTGGCAGCACACTTATCGAGACTTGGTTTCCCCATACGTAATGAAGTCAGGCCACATGGCCTCTGAGGGCCTGTTGGACTCAGACATTCTCAGACTAGGATTTCATGGGTTTTCAAACCTCTGAGATGCCACTCAGCTTCCTCCCACCTTCAGTTCCCAGATTCCCTCTGCCTCCACCTGACACCTGAGGCTAGTCATGGAGAATTCCCAGATCTGCCACAAGGGGGCAGTGGTGTGCAAAGATTGCCCAGGTTCTGAGATGAGGGCAAAGCCAAGGGCTTCTTCTTGGAGGTCTTTGCTTGTCGCTGTCGGAGTAAAGGGAAAATGATTAAGCCTGGGATTCAAAGACCCGTGTCCCTTCTCCTTCATTTCATTTATCAAACTCTGGCTGATGCATGGAGATAAGTTATACCCTGTCCTTACCCTTAAGGACCTCATGGTTCACTAAATCCTTCTCTCTGGCCTACACTTCAAGCGGATTTTCCCACCTCCCTGTCTTTGCTCCTGCTGTGCCCCTCCCCCATCACCATCGTTACATTTCCCCTCCTTCTTAAGGCTCTGGTCAGAGGCCAATTCCTCCCTGGAGCATCCCAAATACCCCCGTCAAGAGAGCGCTTGTCTCACTCTCCAGACTGGAAGCTCTCCAGGCAGGGCTGGGTCCCCCTTAACTCTGGGTCCCCTGTGCCAACCCTAGGACACAATGAGTGCTGGAGGAAGGGAAGGCGGAGGCTCTGGTGGCTGGGATTTCTGGCAGAGCTGACTGAGCCCAGCACTTAGAGGGCTCCACCATGGCAGCTCCTTTGTCCACCCCAATCCGCAATCCCTTTGGGGTCCAGCTTTGTACTCGCTGCTGAGGAAATGACGAGAGATAATCTGCCAGTTCCAAGAAGCAGTGGATCAAAAAATGAAACCATAAAAGCATCAGAAGAAAACATAGGAGGGTTTCTGATTGACTTTACAGTTAGAAAGACATTTCTAGGACTCAAAACCAGAAGCTATACTGAAAAAGAACTATCAATGGCTTTTAAGCTTTTGAAGAAATCCTCAGCCTTATTCATAAGAAGATAACTACAAATTTAGAGTACATGTAGGTTCCATTTTTCACTTATCATATTGGCAGAAAGCCAAAAGTTGAATAACATCCTTTAGGTGACACTGGAAAAGAAAGTCAGCTCATCATTGCTGGGGGAGGGGAGATCTCTCAGCACAACCCCTGTGGGGGACAAAAAGGCAATATCTATAAAAATTACAAATACATCTGTGTTAGGCAGAATTCTAAGGTGACTCTCATTGGCTTTCACCTTTGTGTGATCTCTTGCAACATGGGCGGAAGCTGTGAATATGAGAAAATGTGAACTTGAGAATTATGTTTCATTATATGGCAAAGAGATTTTTGCAGATGTAAGTAAGGTCCTCTATCTGTTGATTTTAAGGTAGAGATTACACTGAGTGGGCTGGATCAGATCAGGGGAGCCCTTTAAAGGCAGAGAATTTTCCCTGGCTGGTCTCAGAAGGAGAAGTCAGAGACTTGAAGCTTGAGAAGAATTCATCATGCTATTTGGGGGAAGCCACATGGCAAAGAACATAGGTGTCATCTAAGAGCTGAGGGAGGCCCCCAGCTGATGGCCCCCAGAAACCCAGAGATCTTAGTTCTACAACCACCAGGAACCAAACTCTGCAAATGACAGCAACGAGCTTGGAAACAGGTTTCCCCCAGAGCCTCCAGACAAGAACTAAGCCTTGCCAACCCCTTGATTTTACCCTGAGCAGAGCACCTCACCACACTGGGCTGGACTTCTGACCAACAGACCGTGAGCTGATAAAGAGGTGTTGTTTTAAGCTGCTGAGTTTGTGGTAATTTGCTAGGAAGCCATAGAAAACTAATACAATACCCACACGCCAGCAATCCATTTTGGGAAATCTATTCACCTGTACATGCATACATATGAAACAAAGTACCTATGTGATTATCACAGCATTGTTGTTACACCAAAAAAACCAAAAAAACCAAAAAAACCACAAAAAACAAAAAACCCTAGAAACAACTCAAATGTCCATCAATAGGGAATTGGTGAAATGAATTGTTTCAGTCTCTACAGTAGCATCATGTGCAGTGTTATGAAAGAACGAGGAGACTATTTGCTGATAGAATTCTCCAAGATGGGTGACAAGTAAAAAAAAAGAAAAATCCAGCACAGTGTATGTAGTTTGTTGCCTTTTCTGTAAAAAGGGCATTATAAACATATACTCATTTTTAGACTTGCAGAAAGAAACTCTGAAAGGTATGAGGTGCTAATAAAAAGTGGGGACCTATAGAGAGTGGGAGCGAGGAGTCAGAATAGGGCAAATGAGGCTCATGGGTCACGGTGAGACTTTTTACTTCATGCTTTTTAAATATGTTTTTGAACCTTGAACATGCATTAACGAATGAAAAAAATCAAAGCTAATTGTTTTCAAATAAATCAATGTCGGGGGCGCCTGGGTGGTTCCGGCACCTGACTCTTGGTTTCCACTCAGGTCGTGATCGCAGGGTCATGAGATCAAGCCCCATGTTGGGCTCTGCACTCAGTGGGGAGTCTGCTTGAGATTTTCTCTCCCTCTCTTTCTGCCCCTCCCTCCTCTAAAATAATAAATAGATCTTTTTTAAAAATCTAAAATGAGGGGCACCTGAATGGCTCAGTCGGTTAAGCATCTGCCTTCACCTCAGGTCACGATCCTGGGGTCCTGGGATTGAGCTGAGCCACACGTCAGGCTCCCTGCTCAGCGGGGAGTCTGCTTCTCCCTCTCCCTGGGCCCCTCTCCCCCTCTCATGCTCTCTCTATTGCTCTCTCTCGAATAAATCTATAAAATCTTTAAAAATCTAAAATGAATCAATGGGGCACAGTCCTCCCAGCTTCTCTCTGGGCCTCATCCTGCTCCCTCGCCTTGCCCCTACAAGTTGATCCAGGGGAATGTCCTCCATGGGACTCTTGACCTCTGGCATTTCCTCCTCATTCTCCCTTTTGCCTCAGGAGAACTAGAGGCAAGAATTCAAATAGCTGTGTCTGAGCAAGTCATCTCTCTGGAATTCAGTTTTCCCGTCTGTGAAATGGGGATGATAGCTCAGAGCGTTGGTGGGCGGTTCAGTGAGATCATTCAAATGGGTGCCCGGCCCATGGCAGGTACTCACGGCATCCGCGCTGGCTGGAATATAGGAAGGATCCCTCCCTGCAGAGGCAGTTTATCAAGTATACACTAGATGGAGAAGAAATGATAGCGCCCTTCACTTCGCACACGCTTACTGTGTGACTGTGGCCGGATTCTTCCTCTTTGCTATGAGATGCCTCAGGATCCTGGAGCAAGAGATCTCGTTTCTTTTTTTTTTCTTTTTTAAGATTTTATTTATTTCTTTGACAGAGAGACAGCGAGACAGGGAACACAAGCAGGGGGAGTGGGAGAGGGAGAAGCAGGCTTCCCGCTGAGCAGGGAGCCAGATGCGGGGCTCGATCCCAGGACCCTGAGATCATGACCTGAGCTAAAGGCAAACGCTTAACGACTGAGCCACCCAGGCGCCCCAAGAGATCTCGTTTCTGCAGTTGCAGATGAGAGGCATGGACTTGAGGATGTTGCTGCCCTCCCTGCCCAGGGACAGACGGGGTGTTGCGTTCTGGCACCCTTCCAGATCCCCAGGGGCTTCTGCTGCACTTCTTGTCCCTGGGTTCCAGGAGATTCCCCAGGATCCTGGAACAAGATATCCGTCTCTTGTCTAATTAGTGTGAGATAGGTTCCTGATAGTTGAGCCTTGACCTGACGTAAGAAAGGTGTTCATTTTAGGAGATGTTGACTGTGTTCCTGGCTGGAGAGCCTGTCATGGTCCGTCTCAGGTGTGGACTCACTTCCATGGCCCTCTGCCCGTATGTCACTTGCTCCTGGGAGATGCGTGGGGCCGTTTGTTCCTGTCCAGACTGATGCACACAGAGAGCAGAGACCTACTGTGTGAGCAAGTGCTTGTGTTCGGGGTCCAGACCTGTTCTAGCCCCGTGAGACTGGTGTAATCTGGTTAGTACAGGTCTGCCCAAGAGGTTTGAGCGGGTTTACACTAGTGTCACCTAGTTTTAACTGATTTGACTCACTTAAGTCAGTTTAAGTGCGTTTGTGTCTCCTTGGCTATTCTGAACTCCTTTACCGTTTAATAGTAACAGACCCTGATCTTACACCGGTGACATGTCAGCATTGTGGATTCCAAGTGCTTTACATACAGTAAGTCACATAATCCTCATACCTGCCCCACAGGTAGAGACTGTGTCCTCATTTTACACATGGAGAAACTGAGGCACAGAGAGCTTAAGACACTGGCCCCAGGTTTCATGGTTACGGAGGGGCAGAGGCAGGGTTTGAACCTCTTCCTTCTGGCTCCTGAGTGAGCTCTGAAGCTTGGGGTCAGGCTCTTAACACTACAGATGAGGATTTGAACCACTTCAAGAGGAGTCGATTTGATCTGAGCCAGTTGTTGTTGCCGCTAGAAGCTGCTTTGTTCTGGTTCGATCTGCATCCAGTCCTGAATCTGGCACATTCCAGTGGACGCACAGATCTCAGACCCCGTAGCCCCTTGAAATGGAAGACCACCATATTCGTTTTCTAGGGCTACTGTAACAAACCGCCACAGCTTTGAAAACAAGAGAAACTTATTTTCTGACAGTTCTGGAGATGTGGACAGGTGCATTCTCCCTCTGTAGGCTGTTGGGAGAAGCTGCTTCTGGCCTCCTCCAGCTTCTGGTGGCCCCAGGTGTTCCTTGGTCAGAGTGCTCCGATCTCTGCATCTGTGGTCACATGGCCTCCCTCGTCTTCTGTGTCCCCCGTGTGTCTCCCATAGGGACACTGGCCAGTGGATTTAGGGTCCACCCCGTTATCAAGGGTGATCTCATTTCAAGATAATTGCATCTGCAAGGACTCTTTTTCCAAATAAAGTAAGATTCATCAGCCCCAGGGATTAGGACATGGACATATCTTTCTCGGGGCCTCATCCAACCCATCATGACCACTGAGGTCACATCGCAGTATTTCCCCTTAGGGACCCAGCTCTTAAAAATGACTCTTCCCACTGGATTGGAATTCACCCATCTGTAGGGGTTTTATCACTTTCTGCTCGGGGATGGAAAGGCCAAGTGTAAAATGTGTGGGCAGCCATGGGAGAGCCTCTTGTACTTTTCAAGACCAGTTTTATTAACATTCCCAGGTGAGAAGATCAGGACTTCCCGGAAACATCAAGTGAAGTGTGGACATGTTTCTGTAAACAGGCATTCCAAGCTCGGACCAGCCTTCTGAGATGTTCGCTGGTGGTCTCACCAAGCTTCCTATGCCCAGGTGAGCCTTCTTTACTGAAAGTGATGCTGAACTGAAGGAGGATAGATGAGGGGGAGCTGTTAACCCCGAATCTCCCAGTACTCCTGGCTCGGGTTGGCAGGAAGCTAACAATTTAGATGTCGGTGAAGATGGCACAGTGGGTCATTACTCAGTGCACAGACTTTGCAAGGAAGCAGCAGCCAGGGGCCTTTTATATCCAACTGGCCCCAACACCAGTGATGCAGAAATATTACACAAAAGAGAAAGCTGTGTTTCTCTGTTCGGCATTTTCCCACTTGCACTGACCACTGAAGACCACAAACACTACCAGGTATGGGAGTCAAGTTAGCCCTTGCACAAATTTGGCCTGGGCAGAGGCGTGTGTCCGGGCGTTCAGGGCCTGGGCTTGAGGTTCTGTTCGGCCCCCAACAGCTGTGTGGGGGAGCCAGAAAGTCTTTCTGAGTCTTGACTTTCCCATCTGTAAATTGAGATAATTGGATTACCTGGGGGAAAGGCTTATGCTTGGCACCTGCCACATCTGACAGAGAACAGACTGGCGGGCCAGGGTCATCACAAGTTCATGGGCAGTAATTCTGAATGGTCGCTCTGCGCGGCTGGAAATCCTACTCTGTTTCTCCGGTGGCCTTGGTTGTGAAAATGATTTCACACCTAACCCTTGGTCCTCCACCCGTTCCTCTGTGCCGATCTCGCTTTGGCAGTCACTTGCTCCCACTCCCCTGGAAAAATGGAAACCATCAGAGGAGCCCCCCTGGTCGTTGTATGGGGAAATCTACAAACCCATCTCCCCTTCTCTTCGGCCTCTAGGGTCGCGCCTCCCCAAGCAGCTCTGTCTTTTGTGCTCTAGGTCCCCCTCCCTTACTTTATCAGGGACTTTGCTCGGGGGTAATTCCTTTGCTCTGTATCACCAGGTCCTGGCCTAGTGGTCAGTACCATCAGCACAGACTCGGTTTTGTAGCCTCCATAGTTGGACGAAACCTTCCCATGACCCTCGCATTCCCTTCCAACACTCCCGTTCTCCGCTTCCCTTTGCACTAAAACTTTCTGAAAAGTTGCCTATGATCGTTCTCTCCAATTCACTGGCTCCCATGTGCGGTCCCACCCATTCCAGTCCAGCTTCCGGCCTCCCTGTTCCACTAAGACTGCTCTCAGCAAGGTCGCCCCAGGTCCCTGTTGCCAAATCTAGTGGATGTTTCTCTGTGCTCAGCTCATTCGACCGTTGGGTGGCATTACACCCAGGTCAACTCTCCTTCTGTCTTGAAAGACTCTCTCCTATTGGCTGCCTGACCTCTCCTACCTGGCTTTCCTCCTCCCTCCCTGGCCACACCTACTCAGTCTACTGTACCATTCCTCCCTCTGTCCAGCTTCTGATATGGGAGCATCCCTGGCTCAGTCCCTTCCCTCTTATCCAGTTGGAGCTGGAAACAGTATAAGTCACGTGGTAGCCTAGAGGTCCAAATGTCCCTGAGGCTGCCTAAACTCGGGGGAGGGGAACAGTCTCCGACTCTCAACGACTCTCATCGACTCTCATCGTAGGAGCAGAGCATTTGTGGCCATCTTCAACCCCCGGGGCTAGAAACCCAGAAGTCTTGCTCGTTTCCTCCTGTCTCCCACCCCTTCCATCTGCTGCTCCTTCAGTGAGTCCTGTCAACACCACCATCGCCCCCAGCCCCACCAGAATAGGTCTCAAATAGGTCCACTTCTCTTGTCTCCACGGCCACCAGCCTCGTTCAAGCCCCAGCGCCTCTCACCTGGTCCCACCATTGCCTCCTGCCTGGTCCCTCTGAACCCTTCCCTGACTCGAGGTCCGCTGTTCTCACCAGAGGGGCCCGAGTGGGCTTTGCTCGTGTGCATCACATTATTTCACTCCCACAGTGACATCTTCCCGGTGGTCAGAAGACAATGCAAGCTCCTCGCTCCAGCCTGGGGGCCCTCCCCGCCTCGGCTCACCCCTCAGCCCTCCTCCGTCGCTGCCATGCAGCCCCGCTGGGCTTCCTTCTGTGTCTCGAACAGACCCCCCTGTGCCAGGCTTCAGGACTCTTGGCTCGCACCCCTTGGCTTCCTGGGACACCCCCCTCCCCCCAGGCTCCTTCCTGTCCTTCAGGTCTCAGTTCACCTGTCATCTCCTCCCCAAGGCCCTGGGGGCCACCACATGACTCCAGGGTCCTATGCTGTGTGTGTATGTAGAGAGCGCTTCACTCGGAGATATTTGTTTGCTTGTTTATGTGTCCATCTTCCCACAGATTGAAGACTTCACCGCAGAAGGGCCTGTGTCTGTTCGGCTCCACCCTGATCGCCCCACACTGGCCCCAGAGTAAATGACCAGCACGTAGTAAATGACCAAGAAACACTCACTGAGTGAAGGAGAAAATCCGACGGGAAGGCATGGCACGGTGTGGTACCACACATTCCCACACAGCCCGGAACTTTCTCTGCCAGAGCTCTAGCATGCTGTGGCAGCACGCCCTTCTGCCTGTCACACAGCCCCAGGGGCAGTGCTTTCCGTCACACAGTCCAAGGGGCCCCGGGAAGGCCGACATGTCGCGACATGGCCCGACACGCACAGCACAAGGCCTCGCTTGGATCGCCCGGGTGTCACCGCTCTCAGCTCTGGACACGTCCGGCTGACCCCAGCCGGCCACAAGGGATCCCCAGCCTCGGCCAGAGTGTCATTTGGGACCCAAGCAACTGAGCCCCAGGCCCCAAGTGGTGGGCCCTTGGCCGCAGACCTGTGTTCATCGGAGCATAATGGGCCTTTGTCTTCCCAGAAGGCCCCGCTCAGCCTCCGGAGGAGAATGGCCCATTCTGAGCACCCGGAGCAGCTGTGTGGTGGTGGCAACATTGGGGGAGATGGGTAAGCACTGGACTGCGGAGAGGCGAGGAGGCCTGGGCCTCTGCTCTGCTGTGTGACCTTAGGCATGTCACTGTCCCTTTTTGCTTGCACCTCCCTTTGTAGAAAGAGAAGAGCATGAAAGGGCCTCTAAGGAGCATCCGGGTACCAAGGCCCAGAGAGGAACAGTGTCTGCCCAAGGTCACAAGTGAAGGAGGACAGAGTTGCCACCAAGCCCAGGTCACCTGCCTCCCAGAAGGCAGAAGGACTCAGAGGGTCCTGCTTGACTCCTCACCTGTTGCTCTGCCCCCAGGCCCTTGCAGCAGAATAAGGCAGAGAATAAGGCACCAGGAAGGAGAGGGGCTGTGGAAAAGGAAAGTGGGGCTATAGCACCCACCCAGCCCTGCCCTTTTCCTCTCCTCTCTGGCCAAGGCACCCAATGAGTCATGAGATTCCACTGGGGTGGGCTTAGTGCCAAAATCAGTGATGACAAGGGACACCTGCCCCCCAGCCATGCTCTTGGCTCTGCAATCTTCCCTTGCTCTGTGTTCCTTCCTCCTGTGCACAGACAGGCAAGAGCGGGCAGAGCGCCCAAACCCCCAAACAGACACAAACAGACACCCACACAGGTACCCAGACCGTTAGCGAGACAGACACCGAGTAGATAGGCGGGCAGAGACAATGACAGTCACACAACTATACATGCGGACACACAAGCCCCAAGCACACACATACTGGCAAAGAACGTGCTGCCAACAAATACCCAGACGCATGAACGACACAGAGGCAACATGCAGACAGACACACAGGCGCAGGGCACACACGTAACAGAGAGACAAGCAGATGCAACAGACACACCCCACAAACACAACGATTCAGATACACGCGTGCGCACACACACACACACAACAAAGACTCACACGGGTGGCCCACAGGGAGTGACTTGGGGCAAAGGACGAGCCAGATGTCCAGGGCCGCACCCCAGCCCCCTGCCCCAGACCCCAACTGAAACTGACCCATGGAAGTGGGCGCTCTGAGTATGCGCTCTTCTCAGGGCAGCCTCCATCTCCCACCCCGAGGATGTGACATCAACCAATACCGAGGGGCCCGCCTTGCTGCCAGATGAATGGAGGTTAGACGCAACCAGGGACTTCCCAGCTAGGAGTGTGTCCAGACCTGTAGTGGGTGACTAAGGGTGGCTGGAGGGAAAGAAGCCAAGTGGTGGCAGGTAGGGAGCCTGCATTCTGGCTGGTGACGGGCAAAAGTCTGTTCCCCTGAGCCGTGGGTTCCCACTAGTCTTGGTCCTCCCAGGTCCCTGCAAGGAGCAGATGGGCCAGCTCCTGGGGTGTCCCTGCTAGTGCTGAGCCCCCCCCAACCACCCCATGCCCTGCAGCAGGGTGACTCCCTGCCCAGTGCCCCTGGCAGGGGGTAACCCAGTCACAGATGCCCGTTGTCCTGGTCCCCTCCCCACCCCCAGGAGCTAGCCAGCTGAGGACATCCCTAGGCTGGGGGAGGGGTGTGGAATGGTCAGAGAAAGGGCAAAGGGAATCCCCATGCCTGATGCTTCCCCTCAGTGGGCGGATATGAGGTGCAGGCCTGGGGATCGGGGAGTCTGTCCAGGTGTCACCTTTCATCCTCCCTGCCCTTAGAGTCCCAGAGCCAAGGACCAACCTGCTAGAAGAGGGGATTGTGCAACGGAGAGGTAAAAGGTGAAGGCGGGGCCGGGCGGGACAGAAGACCCATTGTTTGGGGCCCAGGCCAGCCCAGGGAAAGGAAGGGTTTATGCCCCGGGCAGGAAGGGGGGCTCTGCGGGGGGCACCAGCTGCCAGGGCTCTTGCCCTTGGGCCCTGGAGGGAGAGAGGGGCCAAGCAGGACGCCCTCGGGGTGGATAAAGGGGGCAGTGCTTGGCAGTGCTTGGCAGTGCTTGGCAAGGTGCCTGGGCAGGGCAGACCCAAAGAAGAGTTACGGGGCAGGGAGGTGACCCCCACAGCACACCCACCCCACCCCCTCGAAGGATGAGCCGCCAAGGCAGGGTCCTCAACTATCCTCCAGATTCCAGTCATTCCTGGGAACGGAGGCGGCTTGGGGCGGCCCCAAGCCTGGGGGGGGGGGTACTGTGACGGGGGATGGGGGTGTGCACGACTGTTTTTATTACTGAGGGGTTGGAGAGGTTCTTAGAGATTTTTGCTGCCCACACTCTCCCCATCGGCTGCCAAACTTAACTCCAAAACTCGGAGCTCCGCCGCCCCCAATCTCCCCTTCTCCGCTGGAGCCCCTCAGCCCTGCGGTGAAGGCCACTGGGAAGTCCTCACCTGTGTCCGACCACAATCCTTTCAGCTTCAGTTGGAGTTCCGCCCCCTAAGGGAACGGCTGTCAGCAGAGACCCGGCGAGGACAACCACGTGCTCACTGTCCCTCTCACAGGTCCCAGCTCCTGAGTGACAGGGCGACTCCAGGTGTGAGCCAGCGGGCCCCTCCTCCTGCAGCCTGGCGGCCGGGGCGGCGCCGCAGGCAGGGCGGTGCAAAAGGCGGTCCCGCCCCGCACTCCTCGCTTGACTTTTGAGTGTCCCGTGGTCGCAGGAGCCGGGAGGCGGAGGCGCACGCGGGCAGCCTGGGCACAGCCCGTCACCAGGTAGGGACGCTCCCCCCGCGCAGAGGGGAGGGGGTGTATTCAGAAGGAACAGAGAGGAGAGGGCAGGCGGAGGGAGCAGGGAGTCCTGGCAGAGAGGGAGAGTGGAGGGGGGCAGAGGGACACGGAGGAACACAAGGGGGGGGGGGGGGGACACCCGTGTCAGGAATGGAGGTTGAAAGAGGGGCAGAGGGACCCAGATAGGAGAGAAGACGTCAGTCCGAGTGTTGAGGGGTGTTGAGCTGGGGCACCGAGAACCCCACAATCCCCACCTCCTGTCCTTGAAGATCCCCAGGCTGGTCAGGGAGGGGCTCCGTTTCTTGCTCAATCCGCTTCCTGCCCCGGGTCGCAGGAATCAGGGTCTCGGACCCTGCCGAACCCTTGCTGAGCCCCCTTGGACTCGCAGCCCCAGGGAGCTGGGAGATCAGTCCCCCCGGGGTGCCAGGGAGTGTCCGCTGCCTCTGACCACCTCTGACCCCTGACATCTGCGCTCCCTGGGCCCAGGAGGCGCCATGTGGCCATGTCCACTGGGGCTGCTGCTGCTGCTGGCTGGCGAGTCGGCCCTGGGTGCCCAGCGGGGTCGTGGGCGCCGCGAGCTAGCGCCGGGCCTGCACCTGCGGGGCATCCGGGATGCGGGCGGCCGGTACTGCCAGGAGCAGGACCTGTGCTGCCGCGGCCGGGCCGACGACTGCGCCCTGCCCTACCTGGGTGCTACCTGTTACTGTGACCTCTTCTGCAACCGCACCGTCTCCGACTGCTGCCCTGACTTCTGGGACTTCTGCCTCGGCGTGCCACCCCCCTTCCCCCCCATCCAAGGTGGGCACCAGACGGCCAGGAGGGTGGGTCGCTTTGTCAGCCCCAGACCCAGCGGGGCTCAGGAGCAAGGCTGATGCACTGACGTTTCCAGGGGAGGCTTTGTAGAATCTGGGAGAGACCCCGCCCCACTGTCCGTGCCTCTGGGAAGTCCCGCTCTGGTCTAACTTGAATCTTTCCAGCAAGACTGAAAAAGAGAAGATCCTTGGTCAGTGGGATTCCCAGCTGGCCCAGGAGAAAGGCAGCCTCCTGCCCTTTCTCCCAGTCCTGTCTCCATGCCAGACCGGGAAGGTGCTGGCCCCGCCCGCTGACTCACCCCAGGCTGATACAGCCCTCAGGGGTTGGTCAGGCTCATCTTAGCCATTCCTCTGCCTTTGCTCACGATTCTCTTCTTACCTGAGGTGGCTGGTCACACCTGGGAGGTGGGGGCGAATCCGTTCCTGCTTTCAGCTCGTGTCACCATCCTTTCCCCTGCCCTTGTCCCTGTCCCATAGAGGAATCATTTGAATCCCTTCCCCCAGTTCTGCGGGCCTGTGGGTGAGAGACCGAAGGCCTCGGTTGTCATCCCAAAGTGCTGTGTTATCTTAGGGGAGTCACTTGCCTTCTCTGGGCCTCGGCTTCCCCATGCCACTCCCACTCCCCATCTCCAACTTTCAAGTCATTTAAATGGCAAAGGCTCCAAGGAATGTTGTGGCTGGCATCCAAGTGAAGCAAGAGGGATCCAAGCTGGGGTCACTGAAGAACTTCCCAGGTAGCAATTGGTATGTGACCCTGCAGGAGAGGTCTTAAGAAGTTATAGTTTGACCAGTTTCAGTGAGGGTTCGGCCGTGCTTGTGCGCGCGTGTGCGTGTGTGTGTGTGTGTTTGGAGGATTCGGGACACCTGACTTCTGAGGACCTGGCCCTCTCAGCCCATCGTCTCTGGTCCTGGTTCCATTTCTCTTCTCCTCTTCCCTGCCCCCAGGATGTACGCATGGGAGTCGCATCTATCCAGTCTTGGGAACCTACTGGGACAACTGTAACCGTTGGTGAGTGTTTGCGTCTTGGAGCGGGGCTTGCCTTGTGGACCCTGTGGCCCACAATCTTGGTTCCAGTTCTATCCCTGTCACTTATTTGCTGAGCCTGTTTCCTTGTCTGTAACACGGGGATTTTTACCCTGCCCGTGTCAGCTAATGAAACGACACTCTAACAGCATTCCCCAGGAGCGGTCAGCCACGGATGCCTGGCCCCAGGTGTGGCCCCTGAGCTGGGAGAGGTTCCCTGTCCCTTCTGGCTCTGGCTGGGCTACTGCCCCTCCCAACCTTTCTCGGTGTCACAGGAGAATCCGGAGAAGGGGGCGCCAGGAAGGAAAGCTGTGACTGCAGCGTCCACTGCCCTGGTCGGGATGAGGGTCAGGGCTGGCTGAGCTGGAGGCCGGCCAACCTGCAGCAGGGCCTTCCCTGGAATGTGGCCCTTTTCCTCCCCTCCCCACCATTCTAGTGGGAGGATGAAGGGTCAGGGGGGCCTCCCTACTCTAGTCTGGGTCCTGAGATGGGAAGCGGAGAGGGGTTGGGTAGGAAGCCTTGAATGCCTGATCGAAATAATGGGGACCCTGTGGCTTTGAGGAGGCGGCCCTGCACCCACTCCACCCCATGGCCTCTTTGTCTGGGACTGAGAGGCCCCAGGGAGGAGGAAACTTTTTGGAATGTATTACACATAAGCTGTTTCCATTGCCTCACCCGTGTGAGGGGTGCTGGGTCACAGTGAGAGTGGGGACTCGTGAGGTTCAGCGTGCATCTGGCTGAGAGAACGTGTGTGTGTGTGTGTGTGTGTGTGTGGTGTGAGTGTGTGTGAATCATGTGTGTGTGTTCAGAAAGACTGAGCTTGCCTACATGATCCCGCTGCTCCTGATTAGGATGCCTCTGGGCATTGATGGGTTAACCTCTTTCCCACTCCTATCCCTGGGGCCTGGCCACCCTGGGCCCCTCTGGAATGTTGGAACCTGCTGCCACCAGCCCAGTCTAGACCTGCTTGGGCAGCCCTGAGGGCAAAGGGGGAGGTGGCAGGAAAAGAGTGACCAGCCCACTGCCCGCACTGGGTGGCCCGGTTCCCTGCACTTGACACCTGAGTGAGGGTGTGGGGCAATGCCTGTGGGCCATCCAGGATGCGTGGTGAGACCTCGAGGAATGCTTCGAGAGAGTAAGAGAAGGAAGGGGAACATGAGGAGAGCCTCCCCTCCCACGCAGTCTCCTCCAGCCCTTCTCCAGCCCTCCCTGAAAGTGCCCCCGCCCACTCCTGGGACTGAAGAGCCCAGCCATACTGGGTTTGTTCCCCTTGAGGCTCCTTAAAAGGCAACAAGGGAAGAAGGCAGTTTAGCATCTTCTAATAGCAGAGTTATGAGCTTGTAAAAGCATCGTAGAATTCACAGAATTCCCTGTTTGTCGACACCTATTTATTAAAGACCTACTATGTGCCAGGCACTGTGCTGGACCAGGTGGACGCAGCCAGATGGGGCAGACGGTCCTTGTCCTTGCAGTGGAGCTTCTGGTTTAATGACGAAGGAGCCCCCACACAAATAAACATCTTACAACCTGTGACAGATGTGACGGTGAAAGGGAATAATGGGGGATCCAGGTTTAGAGTGCAGTGGGGGCAAGGGAAGGCCACTCAGGAAGGGAGATGGTTATGCTGATACCAGGGAGGTATCAGACAAGAAGAGAAGGACCAGGGGGAGCAGCTCGTGGGCAGGCTGGGAGGTGGGACAGATCTCATTGCAGCTGGAGCTGTGACCTGGGGACAGAAGCCCTGAGGAGGGGCAGGCCACGTCCGTGGGTCTTGTAAGCCGTGCTGGAGCCACACAGAGGCAGACAATCTGATAGATGTCATTGAGAGATCTCTCTGGGGATGGACTGCGGGGTATGCAGCGGGGTGTAGAGAGGAAGGGAGCCTGGGTAGGAAGCCATTGCCGTGGTCCAGGTGACAGGTGATAAGGGACTGGAGGAGGGTGATGGCCGTGGAGCGGTGAGAGGCAAGTGAATCCAGAACCTTTCATGATGTGTCATCCCAGGATCTGCTGATGGCGGGCGCGGGAATGGGGGTACGCCACACACCTGGAGTTCTGGTTTGAACCCCCAGGGTGGATAAGGCGCTGTGTCCTGAGTTGTGGATGTTCGGGGAGGAGCAGCTTTGGCGGGGGAGGCAGTCTGGGCCATTTTAAGTTTGCGATACACCCAGTGGATAGGAATCTGAAATTCAAGAGATGGGGAGTCCGGGGGGCTCCTGGAATGGGAACACTAAGAGCAGATAATGATTCTCGACACCCAAGATGGGCCAGGCCCTGTGCTAATGGCTTTACAAAAGGCTGCCATTAAATCTCTGGAAGGGGGGGATGATTCATGTCCTCATTTTACAGACAAGAACTTGGAGGGAGGGAGAGACTTCGAATAACTCACCTGAGGTCACATGACTCTCAAGCGAGGGCCAGAGCCCGGGAATTGAATTTCAGGATTCGTGCTCTTAGTCATTTCACGACACTGCCTCAGTCACTCATGCATCCAATAGATATTTCGTGGGTGCCTACTATGGGCTGGGTTTAGTTTTCTAGGCACCGAAGATACCAAACAAACCCTGCCCACCGGGACCTTAGTGTCTATGAGGAAGCGGGTATAAAGAGGGCAAATAGCTAAATATATAGTGTGTCAGGTAACAACGACATGCTAAGGAGAAAAGAAAACAGGAAAGCAGGAGAGGAAGGTGGCCAGGGCAGGCCCCTCTGAGAAGGTGATTTCTGATTGAAGACTTGAACGAAGTAAGGGTGAGCCTCGGGGATGTGGGGAGAAGAGCAGCTCAAAGGTCCTGGGGCAGGGAGCACAGCTGTTGTGAACAGTCAGGGGAGCGGTCTGGCTGGGGCCTCAGGAGCCAGGACTTGGAGGAGGGGGGTCACCAAGGGGACAGGAGGACAGATCGTGCAGGGACAATCTTGTTAGTAGGGCAGGGACTTTGGCTCTTAGTCTGTGATGGGAAGCCAAGGGAGGGTTTTGGGCAAGGGGATGGCATGATATGACTTGGGTTGAACAGGGTCATCCAGCAGCCGTGTTAAAAATATACTGAAGTGGGGGTGCAGGGCAGAAGCGGGGAGAACAATGGGGAAGCTGCAGCAGAATCCAGGGGAAAGGTGACTGGCCCATGATGGCTGCAGGACGAATGAGACGTGGTTTGGATTCTGAATGTGTTTTTAAGGCAAAGCCAACAGGATTTGCCAATGAAGCCAATCAGCACGTGAGGGAAGGAGTCAAGGGTGACTCCCAGGCTCTTGGCCTGAGGTTCAGGAAGGATGGACATTTTCCACGGACTGTAGGGAGAGCAGGCGTGGGAGTGGGGGATCAGAAATGCGGTCCGGGATGTGCTGTTAGACAGCCCAGTGGTGGTACTGTAGAGTGGCAAGATCCTTGGATCTGGAGAGATCTGGGCAGCAGATATAAACTTGAGAACTGTGAACTTGAAGTTGACATTGAGAGCCACCAGTCTGAACAGGACCATCTAGGGGTTCTTCCATAATCGCTGGCACAGAATCGCAGGCCTGTGGTGACTTCTGAGGCCCCCTCCCTTCAGAGAATGCCCAGCCCCCCTCACCTCTTCCTTCCCTCCTGCTCTTCTAGCACCTGCCAGGAGCAAGGGCAGTGGGAGTGTGACCAGGAGCCATGCCTGGTGGACCAAGACATGATCAACGCCATCAACCAGGGCAACTACGGGTGAGAGGCCCTGGACATGTCCCCACTGGGCACAGACACACATACCTTCCCCCGAGATGCCTGTGCCGCCAGGCACACCCTCACTCAGATCTCATTCACGTGGACACTTAGGCAGTATGCGTCTCTCCCACCCACATGCACGTACCTCCAGGAGCCCCAGCCATGGAAGGGCTGTGACTTTCATCCCTTCTCTTTCAGATGGCGGGCTGGGAACCACAGTGCCTTCTGGGGCATGACCCTGGATGAAGGCATTCGCTACCGCCTGGGTACCATCCGCCCCTCTTCCTCTGTCACCAATATGAATGAGATTCACGTAAGTCCATCCTTGCCCACAATCCTGCCATCTCCCCATCGCTTGGGACCCCAGGAACCCTGGCACGTTGCACCCTGCTCCTTCAAGGGCCTGGGCCTAACACCCTCCAATAGGCTGTGTGTTCCTGGACAAATCACTCACCTTCTCTGGGTCTTAGGTTCCTGCCCATAACAAGATGTGCTGCGCAGGAAGAATTGATGCTCAGATTCTGAGTTTTGTGGTCCCAGCATGAGCCCCTTGGTGGCCTCCCCAGCCTGGGAAAAATGCTATTCCTTCCAGTACAGCTGGGTCAGGCCCCAAGGGGCCAGGAGGTCACCTTGGTATTTTGGGAAGGGAAGGACAGATAGTGCTCTGGCTAGCGAGCCAGAATTCTCGGAAACAAATACCAGCTCAGTGGAACCCCGAGGGTGGAGGGGGCTTCTCCCTTCCTACCAGTGGGACCCTCTACAGGGAGAAAGGGAAACCAGACCTGGAACAGTCAGAAGGTGAGGAAGGGGAACTTCAGGGGGTCAGGGCGGGGGCACAGGCTGCAGGATCTGTCCCTCAGCGCTGGGTAGGGAGGAGGCAGGCGGCCAGAGCAGCCCTCCCTGCACAGGGACTTGGGCTCAAGGCTAGGATGACCAGACCCTGCCCCTGCCCTCACTCCCCTGGGCCTCTGCTATTTTCTGCCTCCTCTTTTTGCCTTGGCCGCCTGCCCGGTCACAGGACCTTACTCCTTTTTCCCTCCCCTGCCCTTTAGGGCCTGAAGCCCAAGGTCCTGGTAGGAAGAAGGAAGTGTCAGATCAGAAGGCACAGAGGAAGAATGAGGCAGGGGTTAAGAATGGAAAGTGGGTGACCCTGGCCTGGCCACTTCCCTGCAGGCTTCATCTGTGCAATGGGACTAGTCACCCCCACCTGGCGTGGGCGAGGCACTAAATGGTGCTTGGGTCTTCCACCGAGTCAGGGTGGAGATTGCCGGAATCCCTCAGCAGCAGGAATACTCAAGGAACAAACCGCAGAAGGCCCTGGACTCTCGGTGGCCCTTCAAAGGCAACGGGCCCCTGAGGGGTCGGCCAGGCCAGAGGCAGGAGGCAGACGGAGTGACTCTTGCTTTGCAGACAGTGCTGCGCCCGGGGGAAGTGCTGCCCACAGCCTTCGAGGCCTCTGAGAAGTGGCCCAACCTGATCCATGAGCCTCTAGACCAGGGCAACTGTGCCGGTTCCTGGGCCTTCTCCACGGCAGGTACAGCCGAGGGCGGAGGCCGGCGCGGTGGGAAAGGACAGCCAAGGCCTGAGCCGCCTGACGGCCCTTCTGCCTCCCCCCACCAGCCGTGGCGTCCGACCGCGTCTCAATCCATTCTCTGGGGCATATGACTCCTGTCCTGTCGCCCCAGAACCTGCTGTCTTGTGACACCCACAACCAGAGGGGCTGCCGCGGGGGGCGTCTCGACGGTGCCTGGTGGTTCCTGCGACGTCGAGGGTGAGCAGCAGAGGGTGCGGGCAGGGGAGGCGAGGGGAGGCCGGGACCTCAGGAAGGCAACCCGCAGGAAGGGCCTGGGCCATGCTCCTCAGCCTCACTGCCCTCGCTCCCTCCTGCTTCTCCTCCAGGCTCGTGTCTGACCACTGCTACCCGTTCGTGGGCCGGGAGCAGGACGAGGCTGGCCCGGCCCCCCGCTGTATGATGCACAGCCGGGCCATGGGTCGGGGCAAGCGCCAGGCCACCGCCCGGTGTCCCAGTAGCCAGGCCCATGCCAATGACATCTACCAGGTCACGCCGGCCTACCGCCTCGGCTCCAACGTAAGTTTGTGCTTGGTTGAGGGGGCAGAGGCGGGGGAGCTGGGAGGTTGGCCAGAGGCTAGAGCCTCACCCCTGCTGGATACTCTCCTCCCCACTCCCAACCTTCCAGGAGAAGGAGATCATGAAGGAGCTGATGGAGAATGGCCCTGTCCAAGGTAAATGCCCCTCATCCTGCCCCCCGGTTCCAGAAGCTTGTGTCTGCTTGAGACTGGACACAGCACAGCAGCACAAGTGGTCTGTGGAGCACCGAGCAGCAAATCCACTGGGGCTGGGAGTCAGGGGGACCCGGTCCCCTCCACGTGGGCGGCACCCTGTAGGGGGCACTTAGAGTCTTGGTATGGGCCTGGGCGTGCATCTCCAGACCTGTGCTGCTGGGCTGAGCCGGCCCTACTCTGACCTCGGCCCACAGCTCTCATGGAGGTGCACGAGGACTTCTTCCTGTACCAGGGTGGCATCTACAGCCACACGCCAGTGAGCCTTGGGAGGCCAGAGCGGTACCGCCGGCATGGGACCCACTCGGTCAAGATCACAGGGTGAGGGGCTGGGGGGGGCAGAGGGGCTGGGGGGGACAGAGGGGCTGGGGGAGCAGGGCTTGCACCAGGGGCTCCGAGCCAGCCTGGAATCCCTACCATCTCTGTGCGAAGCCCCATTTCGCAGAGGAGGAAACCAAGACATAAAAGGAGGAGGGGTTTGCCCCGGTCACACCTAGAGGTGGGGGCCTTTTAAGGTTTTCTAAGAACTGTTCCTTCCTTACACACGGGGATAAAATAACTCCCTTGAAAGACAGACACGGATCCCAGGGGTGGCTCAGCCTCTCCCCATCTGAGCACCTACCCCAACTCCGCCTGACCCACGGACTCCCACCCCCAGTCTTCGGTTCCCCACCGGATATACCCAGAGATGTTCCAGTCACTGATTTCAGTGGTCCATACCATGAAATGTCCTTTGCAGTGGGAGTGTGGGGCCTCCAAAGTACCCATGTTCTTGGAGTCTCTTCCTTGTGGTTCCTGGCACCCACCCCTCCCTGGCTCCCCAAGTGAGTTGGGAGGGCAGGCAGATGTGTGAGATCCCAGAGAACTGGTCCCCAGGATGTGGAGCCCTGCAGGGAGGCCCAAGTTCTCCCCCTTTCTGTTCACCCCCTTCGGTTATCCCTTTGGCACCCTCCCCCACATGGGTGTGAGTACACAGACTTCCAGAGGTGGAGACTGAGGGAGGTAGAGAGAGGGATCTGGAAGGGGAAGGCCCCTGGGGTTCTAGCCCCTGAAAGCAGGTGGAATCAGCTCCCTTCTCCCTCCATGGCTCTGCCCCCCGCCCCCCGCCAGGTGGGGAGAGGAGACACTGCCTGATGGAAGGACGCTCAAATACTGGGTGAGTCCCTGCGCGGGGTGCCCTGCGACCGCTGCCTCCTCCCCCTCCCCCCACGCACGGCCCCCCTCACCGCCCCTCCTCATTCCCAGACGGCGGCCAACTCCTGGGGCCCAGCCTGGGGCGAGAGGGGCCACTTTCGCATCCTGCGCGGCGCCAACGAGTGCGACATCGAGAGCTTCGTGCTGGGCGTCTGGGGCCGCGTGGGCATGGAGGACATGGGGCACCGCTGAGGCCCTGGCACCGAGCCGGGCCGGCCGGCGGAAGAGCCCCTGGGGAGCACCCGCCCCGCCCCTCCCGACGCAGCTCAGGGCGCAGGCGGGCGCCTGGGGTCTAATCCCCGCGCGCGGGTTCCGCTGACGCAGGGCCCGGCCTGGGAGCCTCGGGCAGGCGAGGCTGGCGGAGCCCCCAGACCTCCCAGCGGGGATCGGGCAGGGCCTGGCCCGGGAGGAGCGGGCCTGAAGATCCCAGGCCCCGGCACCCCATCAAGACCACTAAAGCCAGGACACCGCCAAGTCTCCAGCGCCACCACCCTATCCCACCCCACCCCTGTACTTTTATTCTCCAAAGATATTTATTTTTCTTTTCACTGTTTTAAAAATAAAAAGAGTACTGATCACTGTGGTACCCTGGAACTTTGGGGAGTGGAAAGCCAGGCCGGAGATGGTGTGGCAGGTGGCTAGACAGCAGAAAGGACCACCCAAGGCCTTGCTGGTTGGCAGGGGTGGGTAGACTAGAAATCTTAGCCTCCATTCGGCCCTAATTGCCAGTGGCTCTGGGCGCTGACCCACTTGGAGGTGGGGCATGGATGGCCTGTCCTCTGGCCCCCAGAGAGACATGGGCCCGTGGGAACCACCTTTCAGACGCTGAGTCAGCGCTGCCTGGTGGGGGAAGCCATACCCACCGATCAGCAGAACTGGCGCCGGTGCCCAGCAGGCAAGGGGGGCACAGCCCCACAGAGGCCGGAGCCTCTGTCTCTGCAGATCAGCCTCTCCAAACCACCCAGGCGAAGCCCGCCTCCCCACCCCCCCCCCCCACCCCAGCAGGCCTCTCTGAGCCCTCTCCCTACCCCACCTCCCTGGGCTCCCAGCGCCAGCCCAGTCCTCGGCCCACCTTTCAAGGCCATCAGGACCCACTGCCCCAGCCTCCCCGCCAGAGCTTCTTTCCCCCGTGTGCAGGCAACCCCGGTGTCCTCACCGCCCCCACATGTCCTGCAGAGTGACGGGCATTTGCACCTGCTGTTCTCCACTCTAGATGCCCTTCCGTTCCATCTGCCACTTGTCCCACTATTTCAAAGCCAACTCCAGGTTCTTTCATTCAGACAGTAGCCGATGGGGCTGCCGAGGTGCCCGGTGTTGTGCAAGGGACCCGTGCTCTCCCAAACCACGCCCCCCGCCCCCCAGCATGGCCTGGACACCTCCTCCCTGGACTCATCTGGCCCTGCCCTTTCACCCAGTATTTCCCTTATCTGAGAGCTTGCTTCCTCCTCTGGGCTGGAAGTTCCTTGAGGGCAGGGACTGGGTCTGGTCCATCAGGGGTCTTGTCCCTCCCGGTACCCACACCTGGTATAAGGTGGCATTACAGTTTGTGGAACGGGTGAGTGAATATGCCCTGTTCTTCCCCCTCCACTCGGCTCCCAAGACACCCCCCCCCCCAGCCCAGCCCTCCGGCCCTGACGTCCCCAGCCCCAGGGGACCGAAAGGCAGGGGGAGCCCGCGTGGTGGGGGGCAGCTGGAGGTCCTCCTCCCGGGCGGCAGCCCCTCAGGGCCAGCTGCCTCCCGGCATCACCTGAAAAGAATGCGGGGCTCCCGATAAGCGGCCGCCTTTGTCTCATTTCCTGTTTGCCAGGACGTCCCGGGCCGGCTCCCCTGGCCGGCCCGCCCGTCCCCAAGGAGCCAAGGCCGGCGCCCCCCTCCCGGCCCCCCGGGACGAGGGCGCGCGGGGAGTCCCGAGCAGGGGCGGCGGGGGCGCCCGTCCACCTCTCCCCCCTGCGCGGCTTCGGCCGCGGGGGGGGACGCGCCTGGCTGCTCCCACCCCGCTGGAAAAACCCCCGTCCAGCCTGGAATTTTCTACAAGGACCTTTGGCGGAAGCAATGCGGGGTGGGGAAGGGAGGGGACCAGGGGCGCGGCCGCGTCCCGAGGAGGCTCAGGCTCTGCCAGCCCTGCCGGGAGGAGCGGCCGGCGCAGGGTGGTCGGCCCAGCCTTTCCTCAGTTCCGCCCGCGGCCCGCCGAGGAGCCCCAGGCCCGCCCGGCCACCCTGGAGCGGGAGCGGGAGAGGGTGCGGGGGACGGCTGGGCCAGTGCCTCAGGACCCTCCATCAGCCACCCCTGCATCTCTGCTGTTGGGAATAGGCAAGGGAAGCAAACTTCTAGGGCCCCCAACCCACACCTGCCCTTGGGTGGTTCATGAAGAAATCCTGGCATCCTGGTCCCTTGCTCTGTGTCCTGAGAGTAGTCCCTTCCTCTCTCTGGGCCAAGGGCTTGGGTCTTTGGACAGACCTGGGTTTGAACCCCTGCTCTGTTGGTTACACTGGCCATGAGTCATCTTGCCATCCCAGAGCCTGTTTTTCTCTTTAGTGGGGATGATAGTACTCATATCCTGGTGGTGTTGGGAGGATTACAGGAGACAAAGGGTGCCAACCACAGAGCACAATGCTTGGAACCTATTAAGGGCTCAATAAATGGCAACAGCTGTAATCATTTTAAGGGCGTTGGACTTGATAATGCAAAGGCTTTTCATAATGAGCCCAATAAATATTGAGGGCTTAACCACAGCCTTCTGCTAGCGTATTGTTCTGAGTGCTTTACATACATGATCTCATTTAATCCTAGAAACGGACAAACTCCTATTTCCTTATTTTGCAGGTAAGGAACAGAAGCATAGGAGAGTCTGAACGTTGGTTGTTGCAGGATTCAAACCCAGGCGGTCTGAATCCTCACACCAGTCCGTCTTGTATTAGTAGTGTGGGTGATTGGTAGTGATAGTCCAATGTCCCTTCCCAAGTCCTTTCCCTGTTTGGAAAACTCATTCATCCTTTAAAATTCAGCTGAAATATTCCTCCTCTGAAAAGGCTCTCGTGGCCCCCCTCTTCTGGCCCACCAGGGACTCCAAGATACATCCTTGGCAGACACAGAGTACCTGTTGACAACCTTTGTTCCCACAAAGGGATGAAGCAGGAAGGACATTTTTTTTTTTTTTAAAGGAATGTATTTCTTTTTTTTTTTTTTTTTTTTTTAAGATTTTATTTATTTGACAGAGAGGCACAGCGAGAGAGGGAACACAAGCAGGGGGAATGGAAGAGGGAGAAGCAGGCTTCCCGCGGAGCAGGGAGCCCGATGCGGGGCTCGATCCCAGGACCCTGGGATCATGACCTGAGCCGAAGGCAGACGATCAACGACTGAGCCACCCAGGCGCCCCAAGGACATTTTTTTCTTAGCCCCATCCTTTCCTATCCACTAAATGTTCTGCTCGGGCATTCATTCTGGTCTCCTGTGGGGTTCTGTGGGGCCCCAGGGCACCTGAGTGTCGTCTCCCCGGAGCTGCTGAGTTACATCTCTTCTTGAGCACTAATGCCTCACGTCTTCCTGGCATCTTGCCAAAGCCCCGTCCTTGCCTGGTGCCCATTAAGGGAAAGGAATTCATGCTTACTGAGCCTGTAGTGGGCCAGGCCTTGGGCTGGGCGCTTCACAGCTTTAGCTCATCTGAAGTTAGGCCCACCGCTGTGAGAAAGTGTATCTTTGGAAACCAATGCCAACCCGAGGTGACTCTCAGAATCTAAGGGAGAGGCGAACTTCTAGACTGTGAGCAGAGCTAGTGGGCCCAAGCGCTGCCAGAACCAGGGACCCGAATACTGCGGGGATGACTGATTGTCCCTCTCTCTCCTCAACCTTTCTCTCTATAAACTAACTGCCATGAGGAAAGGACATGGGGCCAGTGACACTCCTGAACCTTTCGGCCCAGAGGCATTTTCTCAGTTCTGATTCATAACAAAACAGAGCAGACCAGGGAAGGCTTCTGATTGGCCTGGCTGGAGGCAGGTGTCCACCTGTGGGCCAGTCACCTGTGGTTGGGGGACAGGATCATAGGAGCAGGGACTGTCCTTGCTGAAACAGTGTTTGGAGGAGGAGGAGATCCCCAAAAAAGGAGAGGGCTGCCGTACCAGGGGAAGGGAGCAAAGCCGAGCAGATGGCAGAACAATGTCCACCACAGCTAGGGACTACTGTTACTGCCATTTGATTGACAAGGAAGTCGAGGCTCAGGGAGGGGGGTGACTGGTCAGGTCATGCCGTGGAGAAGTGGGTGAGCTGGATACCGACCACACTGCCTTCCAATGGATTTGTAGATCCAGCTAGAGAGATGCCTTTGTAAGTCAAAGAGGGATTCCTACCCCCCACACACACACCCGGCTTCTCGCTGCTGAGCCCTAGGAGATAACGTCTAGAATTCCACCCACTTCATGAAAATTCTGTGACACTAACCTGGGAGGCAGTCTCTTCCCAAAGTGAAGCAAGGCTGAGTTCCAGCAGCCCCTGGAGAGCAGAGTCCTGCTTCCTGTTCCAAGGGGCGCAGCGTGGCTCACATCTCACCGCAATGAGATGGTCAACAGAATATGTCACTTTATAGATCAGAGAGACGGGTGCCAAGTGAGCCAGACTGGACATATGCTATAGGTAAGGACTGCTATTACCCCCATTTACAGGGAGGAAACCAAGGCTGGGGGGGGGAGGGGCGGAGGGAAAATGAAGTGTCTCCCCCAAGGACACATTGCTAGGAGGTGGTAGAGAACTTCAGTTGTCACACCCCAAAGCCTGGGTTTTCCCTACGCTCTGTCCTTGTGCACACGCAGCCCCTCTTCATCTCGTACCCAAGCAGCTCTGTGGCCTCCAGCTCCGGACACATGACCGGGACCTGAAGTTTGGGGCTCACAGAAGCTACTGGTCAGGGGGCACCTGGAGGGAGGAGGAGTGAAGTGGGTCATGAACACTCAGGTCAGCTTGGCCTGGGGCTGCAGGGAGGTGTCAGGGCTGCAGAGTGGGAGCCAAATCACTGCTCATCCTGGAAAGCCAAGTTCAAAAGCCTCCTCCTCTGAGAAGCCTTCCTGACTCTGTATCGTCATCGTCATGGTCGGTGCTCTGAGCTCCCACCCCCACCCTACTTTCTCCAGCACAGTACCCCTTCCTGACTGTAGGCTGCTCTGTGCTCTCGGTATCGCCCATCCACTACTGGGCACGGAAGAGACACAGGAGCTGTTGGTCCGGAGAGAGGAGGAATCAGTGAATGAATGGATGGACACGGGCAGGGCCAGGGCCCTGGTCGCCCTTGGCAGCAGGGCCCCCTAGTGGCCGAATCCACAGGTCGCCCTGCCACAGCCCAGAGAGAGAATGAAGAGAAGGCAGCCAAGCGGACTCCCAGAACTGAGCAGCTGTTGTGTGTTGTGTATTTTACATACATTCCCTCATAACTGCCCTGTGAGGACTGGAGACTGGCCCAAGGGGACAGAGAAGGAAGGGGCAGACCTGGGAATGGATCTCAGTCTTGTTGGCCTTCCGCACCTCTCCCCCAGATGTTGTGCCCCTGCCTGGCCAGGAGAGGCTTTGGCTCTGAGGTTTCCCTCACCTGCGGCACCATCCTCCCCTCCTGCCTCCACTCAGGCCGTCCTGTCTCCCCCCAGCAACACACACTCCCTTGGAAAGCCTCTAACTTAGAGCCAGACACACCCAGGCTCAAATTCCAGCTTCCCTGGACTCCCTGAAGTTCACTTTCCACTCTGAATCTCAGGTTCCCAGTCTGTAAAATGGGAACAGTGATCTGTGCTATCCCTGTGAGCCCTACATTGAGACTTCCCCTAAGAATGAGGAAATGAGGGAAACAAGCTGGGCCCACTGAGGGTTGGACAGAAGAAATTGGTATGTCATGAATCAGAGCAGAGATGTCCAAAGTCACCTTAAAGGGCCAGGCTGACGCGGTCCTGCCGCAGCTCACGGGCATTAGGTGAGAGTATTGATCCATCTAACGTAGTAAAGCATCCTCAGACAAAAGTGAGTCCCCATGAGTCCCCATGACCCCAAGATACTGAGTGTGTCCAGGGAGAGGCAGCTCTGGCCATTGGACCGGTAGCCACGCTGGGCATGTATTGAAATGGTCAAGGTAGGTGTTACCGATGGGCTTTGAGTGGTTCCTTTCCCCACGGCAGGACGATGCTCTGGACACCTGCATGTGGTGGCTCTCTTAACCTGGGGCCATGAACCCAGGGTCTCAGCCTCAGTCGTCTTTGAGAGTAGGCAGATCTAAGAGTGAGCCAGGAGTGGGAGAATAGGGAGAGGTGGGGCCTGTGGCCAGCACGTGTCAGGGAGTGCACACCTGCCTAAAGGTATTCCCAATCGATGACTTAAAAACACGATGCCAACCTGCATCACTCAGGGCCCCAACAGGCAACAGATGGCATGCTCTAATTAGGGAAATCGGGGCAGAGCTTATTTCCAAAGGGACTAATGACAAAGCAGGGTGTAGGGGAGTCACAGGAGAGAGGGGAAGATCCTGGGGGAGCAGCCGCAGAGTTTTTAGCCCTAGACCTTCAGGGTCAGAGGTGACCAGGACTCAGATGGAAAGAGCTTCCAGAGCAGAGATGCCCTCAGGGAGAGCTGGGGAATAAATACCTCAACTCCCCCCCTTCCCTCTGTCTCATCCCCTGCTGGGGCCCCCATTTACCAAAACCCCACAGGATCCCCAGCCGTGGACTTTTAAATGAACAAAAATATACTTCTCTCTTATTTAAAGCACCATTTTTAGAGTCTTTGTAAGATCAGCCCAACCCTAACCAAACAATCATAAAAGAAAACTTCTGCCAAGAAGATATAATAATTGCGAATTTATGTGTCTCATGAACTTATATTTATTTTGGTAAAACCATATAGAGCAAATCTGGCAGAATTGTCAGGAGAAAGTCATGAGCCGATAAACAAAGTGGGAAGCGTTAATTAAACTTTCGTAAAACCAATGGCTCAAGTAGCAAAACATTAGTAAGGACACGGAAGTTTGAACAATATAATTAAGGAGCTTCCTTCCTAGGTAAACATAAACTTCACAGCCCCCCACACAGAATATCCATTGTTTTCAGGCTCAAATGGAACATTTAAAGAAATACCACATAGGTGGCATAAGGAAAGTTGACGATTTTTTCAAAGAATCAGTATCACTGCCCTGTTCTCTAATTCCAATATCATAAAATCAGAAACCAACAATAAGAAGTTGGTCAAGGAAATCCAATACGTTTTGTAACTTAAATGCTCATTTCTGCATAATTCACCGGATAAGGAGAACCTCATAATGGAAATTACAAGATATTTAAAACTGAATAACAATAAAGCTAAAGTGGAACTTGGAGGGAAAATTCTAGCCTGAAATGCATTTATTAAAAACAGGAAGGATTGGGGCGCCTGGGTGGCTCAGTTGTTAAGCATCTGCCTTCGGCTCAGATCATGATCCCGGGGTCCTGGGACCGAGCCCCGCATCGGGCTCCCTGCTCAGTGAAAAGACTGCTTCTCCTTCTCCCACTCCCCCTGCTTGTGTTCCTGCTTTTGCTATCTCTCTCTCTCTGTCAAATAAATAAATAAAATCTTTAAAAAAATAAAAAATAAAAACAGGAAGGATTGGCAACAATGAAATAAGTGTCTAACTCGAGACTTTAGGACAAGACCATCAGAAAACTCGAAGAGAGCCAAAAAAAGGAAATAATAAAGCAGGAAGGACCGCTATCGAAACCAACAAAAAGTTGAACTCTTTTAAAAAAGGGTTAGTAAATTCTTTTCAAAGCCTCAATAAAATAAACAAATTATTAACACATACTACACAATATCGAGAACAAAAAAGGAAGGATGGGACTGGAGATGCAAACAAGGTTTTTTAAAAAATCACTTAAAAACACCATGGGGATCTTCAGTTCTGGCAGGATGTCAAATGAAGATAATAAGAAAAACCCAGGAAATGAACCCAGAAGGAAGAAGTAGCTTGTAAGAAGTGGAGAGAAAAAAAAAAAAAGATTAAGCATGGGAAATTCAAATGAGCATGGACTTCATAAGAACAATTTTACAGACTGATTTGAGGAATAAAATAAACAAGGTAAGACTAAAAACTAGGGAACAATCAAATTATAGGCAGGAAGCTATGATCAGAGTTCAAAAGTATTCTAAGGCCCTTGATTTTTCTAGAGGAGGATATTGATTAACGTTAGACTTTGTTAAGTTGAAGTGTGCATGTTAAAAATCTGAGCATGACTAATGAAAGAACAGAAATAGAATGTATTCTAAACCCGCAGAGAGGAAACAAAGGGACTGAAGACAGTCCAACCCGTCTACCTTCAGGCAGGAAGTGATAAATAAAAGAAGCAAAGGAGAAACTTGGTGTGGCTGCCAGTTTCCAAGATGGTCTCAGTGACCCCTGCCTTCTGGGACCTATGCCCATGTGAAGTCTCCTCCCATAATGTGTGGGTGGGACTCAGTGACTTGTTCCTGTGCCATAGAATATGGCAGAAGTGATGGTATGTCACTTCCAAGCAGGGCTGGCTTTCTGGGAGTACAACCCATGCTTTCACAAAGGGCACTGTCCCCAGAAGGGCTCCATGCTTGGATTAGTGCTCTGCTCTTGCTGACTTGAAATTCCTAATCATTTTTTATTTTATTTTATTTTTTTTAAAGATTTTATTTATTTATTTGACAGAGAGAGACACAGCGAGAGAGGGAACACTAGTAGGGGAGAGGGAGAAGCAGGCTTCCTGCCGAGCAGGGAGCCCGATGCAGGGCTCAATCCCAGGACCCCAGGATCATGACCTGAGCAGAAGGCAGATGCTTAACGACTGAGCCACCCAGATGCTCCCCTAATAATTTTTTAATAAGGGACCCCACAAATTACGTAGCCAGTTTTGCTTCCAAGATCAGGTTATAAATAGGGCTGCCAGATAAAATTCAGGAAGACCAGTTAAATTTAAATTTTGAATAAGCAATGAATAATTTTTTAGTATAAATATATCCTGTGCAAATATTGAAATAGTATCTGAAGTTTAAATTTAACTGGGCATCCTGTATTTTTATTGGCTAACTCTGGCAGCCCTAATAGAAAAGACCCATGGCTTTCATTTTTGGTTGCTCTGTGTGTGTGTGTTATCTCTTGGATCGCTCACTCAAGGGAGGCCATATCACAAGCCATGTCACAAGCATGGAGAAGTTCAAGGGGCGAGGAACTGAAGCCTCCTGCCCCTAGCCATGGGAATGAACTTGGAAGCAGATCCTCAACAGACCCTTCAGATGGCTATAGCCCAGCCGACAGCTTGACTGCACCCTCCCAGACACCCTGAGCCAGAATCGCCTGGCTACGTGGTTCCCAGATTCCTGACCCTAAGAAATGAGGTGAGATAATAAATGTTTGTTGTTTTGAAATGCTCAGTTTGGGGGTAATGATACACGTGGTAAATGGAAAACACAAAAGAGGATTTAGAAATAAAATTTTAAAAGCCGGTAATCACAACAAATGTAAATGAACTGGTTTCACCAGTTGCTAGATTATCAGAGGGAAAGAAAACCCATAATCGAGCTGTATGCTTGCTGTTCATGAGAGACATATCTAAAACAGAGCTATGGAAATACTGAAAGCAAAGATATGAAAAAAGACACCATCCATTGTCTGACCAACAAAGTGCCTGAAACCTTTTGCACTTCGCTACTGAGGATGCCCAGTTCTTTTCAGGGACTAGGCAGAAATCTGTTGGTCCAGGAGGAGTGTCTGTCCCCCAGCCCCAGTTAATTTTCTCGTGATGTCAAAGTACGAGCCGCAGAGGATGAATCACGATTTGGTTGAAGCCAATTGTAGAACCTCTTTTCTCTTCGTTCGGTGATTAGGGAAAAGATGCTCATGTGCCCCTGTTCTGGAAACTGGGATGTAAAGGGAAATCTGGGAAGTGCTTTTTTCCTTTCTCCTTCTGCCTGGTGCATGGACACAATGCCTCAACATGCAGCAGCCCTTTTTGCAATCTTGACATAACCGTGAGCACCAAGGCCCGCAGGCTAATGCTGATGGAGAGGAGACACCGAGCAAGCCTGGGTACCTGATGGCATCATGAAGCAGCTAAGATAATGCCAACAATGGCCTGACTTCGGGATTTTTGTTACTTAAAGAAAACATAGCCCAATTTATTTCAGGCTCTGTAGTTGGGTTTTGTTACTTGCAACTAAAAGCATTTCTAATAGGCACAGCAGGCAAATACCAAGCCAAAGGGAGCTGGTGTAGCTTTATAAATAGCAGACGAAATGGACTTTAAGTCAAAAGGCATCATTATGGATAAGAGGGTCCTTACATAATGATTAACAAGAAAAATGTTACCAGGGAGATATTTTTCTGAACTTCTTTGAACCTAACAGCCTAGCCCACAGATTATATAAAGCAGAGTCTGGGGCACCTGGGTGGCTCAGTCAGTTAAGCATCTGCCTTCAGCTCAGGTTATGATCCCAGGGTCCTGGGATCAAGCCCCGCGTCAGGCTCTCTGCTCAGCAGAGAGTCTGCTTCTCCCTTTCCTTCTGTGCTCTCTCTCTCTCAAATAAGTAAATAAGATCTAAATAAAATTTAAAAAATAAAAATATATAAAGCAGAGTCAGCAAACTTCTCCTATAAAAGGACAGATTGTAAATATTTTAGACATTGTAGGCCATCCAGCCTCTGTTCAACTACTCAACTTTGCCATTGTAGCAAGAAAAAAGTCACAGAGAATGCATAAACAAATGAACATGGCTGCATTCCAATAAAACTTTTTTTTTTTTTTTTTTTTTTAAAGATTTTATTTATTTATTTGAGAGAGAGAATGAGAGACAGAGAGCATGAGAGGGAGGAGGGTCAGAGGGAGAAGCAGACTCCCTGCCGAGCAGGGAGCCCGATGCGGGACTCGATCCCGGGACTCCAGGATCATGACCTGAGCCGAAGGCAGTCGCTTAACCAACTGAGCCACCCAGGCGCCCAATAAAACTTTATTTATAAAAACAAGGAGTGGGCCAAATTTGGTTCACAGACCACATAGTTTGATGACTCCTGATAGGAAGTGAAACTTGAGGCAATTTCAAAGAGACATGGATGGATCCATAATCCTCCTGAGGATCTTATCTTTCCTTTCTCCATAGTTACTAAATCAAGTGGCCATAAGATTAGTAAATATGTAGAATATTTGAATAACACAATTAAGAAGCTTGATCAAACAGAAAAATTGGCATTCTTTTCATCCAGTGTGAGAACATTTACAGAAATTGTTCCCATACTAGGTCATGAAGCAAGTCTGCCAAGGAGTGAACTGATGTCACATAGACCATTTTCTACGACCATAATCCACTGAAATGAGAAAACGGTAACAAAAAGGTAAACTTATGTTTGAAAGGCGCCTGGGTGGCTCAGTTGCTAAGTGTCTGCCTTTGGCTCAGGTCATGATCCCAGGGTCCTAGGATCGAGCCCCGCATCGGGCTCCTTGCTCAGCGGGGAGCCTGCTTCTCCCTCTGCCTCTGCCTGCCACTCCCCCTGCTTGTGCTTCCTCTCTCTCTCTCTGTCAAATAAATAAATAAAAATCTTTTTAAAAAATTAAAAAATTAAGAAAAAAATTAAAATCAAATCTCCAAATACTTAATGGGACAAAGAAAAATACAAAATATAAGAACTGGCTGACAACGAAAGAATTACATTTTGAAATTTCAGTGCAGCTAAAACAATCTTTGAGGGGATGTGCATCCTTTTAAATGCCTATATTAAAGATTGCGCCTTAATAAAGACTGCACATTAGTGACTTGAGCATTCAATTTAGGACGCGAGAGAAAGACAACATAATAATGCCGTCCCCCAGTAGCAGGAAATAATAAAGATAAGAGAAAAAAATCAATAAAACAGAAAACAAAGAACCAACACAGATGATCGATAAAGCAAATGACTAATAAAAAGATATATTTGTAGAAGGACTGATTAAGAAAAAAGAGAAAAGGCCCAAATAAATAATGAAAAGAGGGAGTTAGCTAGAGAAAGATTTTTTTTCACCATAAGAAAAACTTTGTACAAATAAATTGGAAAATGAAGATGCAGTGGGTAAATATCTACAAAATATAAGTAATCAAAACTGACTTAAGGAATGGAAATGAGAAATAAAACATAATACTAAAGAAATAGTTGTTCAGATTGTTCTTTTAAATCTCTCCTGGATCTGTAGTGATCATATCCTTTTTATTCTTAGTATTTACTTATTTGTGCCTTTCCTTTTATACATATATAGATCAACCTCGGAGGTTTTACTGTTTTATTAATCTTTTCAAAGAACTCACTTTTGGCTTCATTAATCCTCTCAGTTGTATCTTTGTTTTCTGTTTTATTAAGTTTTGCTCTCATCTTCATCATTTCTTTGTCCTGCTTTCATCAGGTTTATTCTCTGGTTCTTTTTAATTTAAGGTATAGACTTTTTCAGCGTCCCTGTCAGTCATCACCCCCATTGTCCCAGAGAAAACCACTATTCTGACTTTTGTCATTGTAGATTAATTTTGTCTGCTTTTAAAAAAATTTTTTTTAAAGATTTCATTTATTTATTTGAGAGAGAGAGAGCAAGCGAGTGAGAGAGTGAGCATGAGCTGGGGGGAGAGGCAGAGGGAGAACCTCACTCCCCGCTGAGCAGGGAGCCCGATGCGATGCGGGGCTCCATCCCAGGCCTCTGAGATCAAGACCTGAGCCAAAGGCAGACGCTTAACGACTGAGCCACCCAGGCGCCCCAATTTTGTCTGCTTTTAAGTTTCATGCAAATAGAATTATGGAGTATTTACTCTTTCTGGCTTCTTTCACTCAACATTCCGTCTGTGAGCTTCCTCCGTGTCATCGCCTGTTACAATAGCTGTGTGTATGTGCTTGTGTATGATGTGTTTTGGGGTGTAGCATCCCATTGTATGAACTTATACTACAACTTATTCATGCATTCGACTGCTGATGAACATTTGGGTTGTCTCCAGAAGTGTGTTTTTACATTTCCAAACATGATGGAATAGTTTCTTGTTATCAATTCTTAAAAGCATTTTGGTCAGAGATAATGGTGTGTGGGACTGGTGTGTAAGACTTGCTTTATGGCCTAGAATGTGGCTCAGTGTTTGTTAAATGGCCCACGTGTGCTTGGGAAGAATGAGTGCTGGGCATTGGCTTCTCTTTATGTCAGTAAGTTGAGCTTGTTTACTGTGCTGTTCAAACCTTCCATGCCTTTCCTAATTTTTTTCTGATTAGAAACAGCACTCAGTAATAAAGAGAGGTGTTTTAAACTATCCCACTTAGAACTGTGTATTGTCAATTTATTATTACTACTAAAATATAGCTTGTATCTACCACATTACCTTTTGCTTTCTGTTTGTCTCACCTTTGCTCTACATTGCGTTTTCCTTCCTTGCCTTTTTAAAAGTAGACTGTTTTTTTTAATTTTATATAAATATATATTTATTTATTTACTTAGAGCAAGTGAGACAGAGAGAGAGAGAGAGCATGAGCAGGGGGAGGGGCAGAGGGAGAGGGAGAAGCAGGCTCCCCGCTGAGCAGGGAGCCTGATGGGGGACTCGATCCCAGGACCCCGAGATTATGACCTGAGCCGAAGGCAGGCGCTTAACGAACTGAGCCACCCAGGTGTTTGTTTTCTTATTCCACTTTTTCTGTCTGCTGGTTTGGAAGTCATTGATCCTCTTCCTATTCTTTGAGTGGCTCCCTTAAACTTCACCTTGCACCCTTAGCCCGGCTTATATTCAGTATCCCCACCGTCCTGCCAAACGGTACGAGCACCTCGGAACACTAACCCTGATATCCATCCCTTCCACCTGCCCCTTCCAACGTTCATTTCTGTCTGTCCTTTTCTCAGTCCACAAATTTGCTTTCATGCTCAAAATGCCATATGTTTGTTTAGACTTCCCTACATAGTTATCACAGCTCTTTCTCAACATTCCTTCATCTCTCAGTGGTCTTCTTTGATCATTTTTCTGCATTCCAAAGTGCATCTTTGGAAGTTCTTTTAATGTAGGTCTGTTAGAGGTGATTTAAAAAAATTTTTTTTTAATTTTGAGATTACTGTATCTAAGAGCTGGGGAGAGCGGCGGCCCTGAAACCATTTGAACTCCCTTGCAAGGTCCCCGTGCAAAGGAGGAACCTCGGTGGTTTCCCCATCCTGCTCTGGCCGCATCAGCTCCTGGTTGTGGTGCTGAACCCACATGTGCCTGAGGTAATGCCCGCTTGAAATGTGTACCCCTCCTAGCTCGGTGTTCGGCTCACGATTTTGTTTGTTGTTGTTGTTTTTTTTTAAGGTTTTTGTTTGTTTTAAAGATTCTATTTATTTATTTGACAGAGAGAAAGAGCTTGCACAAGCTGGAGGAGCGGCAGGGAGACGGAGAAGCAGGTTTCCCGCGGAGCGGGGAGCCCGACGCGGGACTCGATCCCAGGCCCCTGGCATCATGACCTGAGCCCAAGGCAGACGCTTAACCGACTGAGCCACCCTGGCGCCCCCATGCAAGCTTTTATAACTTTGCTCCTTTTGTGCATATCCTTGAGCGGTCGACAGTACTGTTTTGCCTGTTTTAAATCTTCATCTGATGCATCATATGCTGCACGTCTCTCTGCCTTTTCTGTGCAATATCATGAGGGTCGTCCGTGTTAACACACAGCACCTCTCTTAGACTCGGGCAGCTGGGACCCTGGACCCCCCCCCCCCCCCCCCCCCCCCCCCCCCCCCCGGGGGGGGGGGGCCCCCCCCCCCCCCCCCCCCCCGCCCCCGGCCCTCCTCCATGGGTTAAGGAGTCAAGACCCACCCACAATCCTTCTCTCCTTCTTCTAAACCCTGAATCCTGGATTTCCTCTGCCCCCAAGGCCCAGAGCCTCTTTCCAAGGCCAGGGCAGTAATTTCCCTAGAGTTTTCTTCCTGAGGTGACCACGCAGCCAAACCCACCCTAATTCTAAGGGCTGGCCAGGGTGACAGTTGTGGGGGGGTGGGGTTCGTGGACAGAGTTGGGACAAATAGACTGAAGAGTCCACAAGCATGTGTGCGTGAGGTTCCTCACTGTGTGGGATGGAGCCAGAGTGGGAAGAGAATAGAAGAGGGTCCTCAGCCGCCAGATTACCCTCGCCCTGGGCCTCATAAATGTTAGGGGCAGCCTATCAATCAATATATATCTCTCCAGTGCGTTCATCTTAACTGTCTACTTTGTAGCTCTAACAAGATTGGCTTGTACATTATTCTGTTGTTTCCAATTTTCCACTCTACATGGTGTTGTAATGAACATTCTTGTACTTGTCAAGAGCTGGGATTTATTTCCAGAATTGAATTGCTAGGTTGGAGAGTACGCACATGCTGGACTTTACTAGATTTTGTCAGATTGCTTTTCAAAGTGGTTATAATTAAAACTCTCTTTAGCATTTACAAGAGGGCCCATTGTTTCACATATTCCTCAACACTTAATATAGTCGGACTGGAAATGTTGTTTGTGTTACCAACTTGAGGTCTGAAATTCTATCTTGTTGTTGTTTTAATTGGCATTCCAATAATTACAAGTAAGGTTAAACATCATTTCACATATATTTGTATTGTTTACTTATTTATATCTTATACATGTTTTTCTGTTGAGTTGTTTGTAATCTGTAGATCTGTAGAACTTCGTGATGAAGCCTGGATACTAATGCTTTGTCTATTGTGTTCATTATATGTGTATCTTCTCCCAGCCTTGTGGCCTGGGTTTTGTTTATCATATTTTTGTTATACAATACTTTGGAATTTTAATGTGGTCAAATCTATCAGTATTTTCTTTATTGTTTATGCTTCTTAAACTTGGTTAAGAAATCTTCAATCATGAGGTCTAGAAAAGGTTTTTATTTCAAAGTTTTCTTTTTCATATGTAGTATCCCTCTGCACTGACTTTGGTGATCAGAGAGATATAGGAGTGCAATTCTCTTTTCTCCACATGGAAAACCAATTTTCACACCACCATTTATTGGAAGGAACTGGTTTAACTTTTTTTTTTTTAAGTAATCTCTACACCCAACATGGGACTTGAACTCATGACCCTCAGATCAAGAGTTGTATGCTCTACTGACTGAGCCAGCCAGATGCCCCATAAAAGGAACTGGTTTAGGGGCGCCTGGGTGACTCAGTTGGTTAAGCATCCAACTCTTGATGTCAGCTCAGATCTTGATCTCAGGGCCATGAGTTTGAGCCCTGTGTTGGGCTCCATGCTGGATGTGGAGCCTACTTATAAAAAATAAAGATTAAAATAAAGGAACTGGTTTAAATGCCCCTTCTGACTTACGTTGAACCTCCAGTCTGCATACCTCTGTCTCTGAGCTCTCCATTCTGCCCCATTTATTTATTTGTACATCCCTCTGCCAATATCTCCCTGTCTCAATTACTTTAGTTGGATAAGTCCTGACATCTGAAGGATGATTCTCCTCACTGTGTTCATTTTCTTCAAGGTTGCTTGGCTACCCTTGGCTGTTCCTTCATATGACTTTAGGATAATGTTTCCAAAAATATTAATTTAAAAAACACTTTATTTAACCTTTTTTTTTTTTAAAGATTTTATTTATTTGACAGAGAGAGACTCAGCGAGAGAGGGAACACAAGCAGGGGGAGTGGGAGAGGGAGAAGCAGGCTTCCTGCCGAGCAGGGAGCCCGATGCGGGGCTCGATCGATCCTGTGACCCTGGGATCATGACCTGAGCCAAAGGCAGACACTCAACGACTGAGCCAGCCAGGTGCCCCTTTATTTAACCCTTTGACATTGAAATAAATTTATAGATTAATTTGGGGAGAATTCATGTCTTTACAGTCAAGTCCCTCCTTCTACAAGCAGGTTATACCTCTCTATTTCTCTGTGTCTCTTGAATGACCATCAATCAAGCCTTCTAATTTTCTCTATAAACATCTTGCACATCTCTTAGATTTATTCTTGGGCACTTAAGGGTTTTTGTGCCTTTTATAAATAGCACGTGTTGTCTGTCGTTGGTATTTAAAAGTGAGATGGCTGAACCATCGAGAATGTAAAGGGTCTGGGATTTTACCCCAGTCAGACTCTTAGCTACCACAGTATCAGGGATGCTGCAGAAGACACGAGACTTCTGGGTCAGAGACAAAGGACATCATTGCTCATGGCTCAGCAAGAAGCATGTGCCTCATGTTTGGGCCAGCAACTCCTCTGGCTCCCCAAGTCCCACAGGGGTGCTGCACATGCAATCAACAGGTTTGCATATTCACTGAAGAACACTGAGCTCTTTGCTGCAGAGGAAGACATTATCTTCAATACACTGGACAATAAGCAAATCTGCTTTCTGTTCCGGAGGGAGATAATTACTCTATGTTCTGAAGATGGTTGATATAAACATCCTTGAAGAGATTGTCTCCATCCCCCCGCCCCCGCCAAAAAAAAGATAGTCCCAAACAAAAGGTCAGTTAGAGTCTCTGTTTGCAAAGCATCCAGAAATGCAACTGACCCATGGAAAATTGTCTCTCAACATGAATTCTCTCAATAATTTTAACAGCTTGCTTGTAGAATCTCTTTGATTTTCTAGGTAGACAATCACATGATCTACAAATATATGATGACCATTTTCTTTCTTCCTTTCCAAAAGTTTGTACCATTTATTTCCTTTTGTTTCCCTTATTGCACAGGCAAGGAATCCAGGGTAGCTTTGAACAGAAATAGAGATAGTGAATATCCTTTTTAGGTTTCTCACTTTAAAGTAAATTCTTTTAAGTTTTCATCATTAAGTGGTACTTTTACTGCAGGTTCTAGAAAGATACCCTTTACCAAAGTATCACATTAAGGAAGTTCCCTCCTAGTCCTAGTTTGCCAAGAATTTTTATAAACTGCTTAATTTTATCAAATGCACTTTCTCCATCTGTTTTATGTGATCATAGGATTTTTGTGTCTTTTAATCTGTTAATGTTGAGACTTAAAATAAGAAGGGCGCCTGGGTGGCTCAGTTGGTTAAGCGACTGCCTTTGGCTCAGGTCATGATCCTGGAGTCCCAGGATTGAGTCCCACATCGGGCTCCCTGCTCAGCAGGGAGTCTGCTTCTCCCTCTGATCCTCCCCTCTCTCATGCTCTCTTTCTCTCAAATAAATAAATAACATCTTTAAAAAATAATAATAATAAGGGCACCTGGACAGCTGGTCCAGCTGTTGGTTTCTGCTGGGGTCATGCTCTCAGGGTCGGGGGATCAGCCCTGCATTGAGCCTCACGTCAGGCTCTGTGCTCAGCATAGAGTCTGCTTGAGATTCTCTGTCTCCCTCTTCCTCTGCCCCTCCCCCCCTGCTTGCTTTCTCTTTCTCTAAAATAAACAAATATTTAAAAATAATAATAATTTTCTTTTTTTAAAAAAGATTTTATTTATTTATTTATTTGAGATCGAGAGAACACGGGTGAGTGGAGAGGAACAGAGGGGGAGGGAGAGGGAGAAGGGGAAAGAATCTCAAGCAGACTCCACACTGAGTGCCCCACGCTGGGCTTGACCTCATCACCCTGAGATCATGACCTGAGCAGAAACCAAGAGTCTGACACTTAACTGACTGAGCCACCCAGGCGCCGACACTTAAAACAATAATTTTCTAATGTTGAAATATTCTTGCATTTATGGAATAAATCCAACTTGGTCATTATGCATTTTTAAATATGTTGCTGTATTTAGTTTGGTAGCTTTCTATTTAGGATGTTTGAATCTATGTTCATAATTGAGATTGACCTAAGATCTTCTTTTTTTTTTTAAGATTTTATTTATTTATTTGACAGAGAGAGAGAGAGAGCACGAGCACAAGCAGGGGGAACAGCAGACAGAGGGAGAGGGAGGAACAGACTCCCCACTGATCAGGGAGCCCAATGCAGGACTCGATCCCAGGACCCTGGAATCATGACCTGAGCTGAAGACAGACACTTAACCGACTGAGCCACCCAGGTGTCCTTGACCTAAGATCTTGTCTCAAACTTCCTTGTCTAAATTGAATATTAAGGTTCTACTAGCCGCAGAAAATGCAATGGGTAGTTGTCCCTCTTTTTCTACTTTTTGGAGCAATTTGGATAAGATATGGACTGCTTGCTCTCTGAATACGTACCTGAGCCCAAGGTACTTGATTGTTTTTTTTTTAAAGATTTTATTTATTCATTCGAGACACAGAGATACAGAGAGAGAGAGCATGAGCAGGGGAGAAGCAGAGGGAGAGGGAGAAGCAGGCTCCCCGCTGAGCAAAGAGCCGGACGTGGGGCTCGATTTCAGGACCCTGGGATCATGACCCAAGCTGAAGGCAGACGCTTAACCATCTGAGCCACCCAGATGCCCCAAGGTACTTGATTGTTATAACCACGCGCCACCCCGAGTGGATGGGAGAGGCAGGACTGAGACTGTGAGCCGCTCCCTGTGAGAGGAGGGCCCGACCATCTGCTCCTGCAGGCAGTGAGGGAGGTTCAATTAGAAGGTCCCGCAGCTCCCACCCTAAGCCAAGGCCTTTGCAGTCTTCACTTTACATCATCAATAATAATTACTGTTTTACTTTATTCCCAGCATATCAGAATCAGGCCAAGGAGGAGAGGGACTATTGAAAGGAGACCTCCTTGGAAGCCCAAAGTGGCAGAAAGCTCAGGCAATTGATTGGCCAGTAATCAACACAGTAATTAACTAGAGAAATATTTTGCAAAGTATGGCGCAAGCACCATTGCTGTGGATGCTATTTGGTGGCAAATAAATAAGCCTCTGTTATCTTAAGAATGATGTCTATAGATTAGAAAATATAACTGTATAATTACAAACAACAAGAGATACAACTATAACATCAAACTTGCAGTTTGCTAGCGATGGTGTAGGACTAGCATAGTCAATTTAAATAAAAATAATACCATAAGTAAATATTCTTTCTGCTGTAGGTTTGAGGTGGGCAAGTTCATGAAACCCGGGAAGGTGGTGCTGGTCCTGGCCAGACCCTACTCCCGGTCATCGTAAAGAACATGGATGATAACACCTCAGACCATCCCTACAGCCATGCTCTGGTGGCTGGAATTGACCGCTGTCCCCACAAAGTGACAGCTGCCATGGGCAAGAAGAAAACCATCAGGAGGTCAAAGATCAAGTCTTTTGTGAAAGTTTATAACCACAGTCACTTCATGCCCACAAGGTACTCTGTGGACATCCCCTTGGACAAAACTGTCATCAATAAGGATGTCTTCAGAGACCCTGCTCTTAAAGGCAAGACCTGACAAGAGGCCAAGGTCAAGTTCGAAGAGAGGTACCAACTGGTGAGAACAAATGATTCTTCCAGAAGCTGCGGTTTTAGATCTATTTTGTTTCAGTCATTAAAAATACAAAAAAAAAAAAAGTAAATATTAACACAGGTAGTAAGAAGATATGGCAAAAATTGAGATGGTGGTATGAGACTAACCAAAGTTAGGAAATAATTCAAGGAAAGGCCTGTTTAATGAATAACAAGCCAGCACTGGCCACTAACAATCCCCTGCAAAAAAATCCACTACACATTAGGAACATACAGAGAAGGGAGAGATTAAAAAGTGAGAGGGGGCACCTGGGTGGCTTAGTCAGTTAAACATCTGACTCATGATTTCGGCTCAGGTCACGATCTCAAGGTCATGATCTCAAGGTTGTGAGATTGAGGCCGACGTCATGCTCTGTGCTGGGCGTGGAGCCTGCTTGGGATTCTCTCTCTCCCTTTCCCTCTGCCCCTCCCCTTCTCTAATTAAAAAAAAAAGTAAGAGAGAACCACTTTCTAAAGAAATTCAGTGATCTTTTTCAAAAGGACCAGAATTCCTACTCAGAGCGTTGGTGTCTAGAGTAAATCTCTCCTTATGTTGGCCCAGGGTGGGAACCTGGGTGCCCTCTTGCCTGTCTGCCCCCTTTCCGCATGCCCTAAAATGAAGCCTGCGGATTGATCTTCCCACTCAGGAAGAGTAAGGACAAATTAAAAACATTTTCAGACATGCAAAGATTCGGAAGGCTTTCCTTCCATGCACCCCCTTTAAAAATGTTATTTGAAGATATACTCCAGGAAAACAGAGACAAACCCCAAGAAAGAGAGACCAGATTCACCCAGCAGTAGAACTGACCCACAAGTGTAATGAGTAGAAATACCAGAGGTCCATAAAGCCATCAGTCGAAATTAGAACAGGAAGTCAGAGGGTTTGGAGAAAAGTGTCTTCAAGAAGAAAATGGGCTTCATTCAACAAATAATGTAATTAAGAAGCTGGGAGATTTTAATGACCTGATTAAAAAGGCATATGTTTCTTTTCTCAAGAAGAAAAGGGAGAAAAGCAATTAGAAACTCCAGGAGAACAAAAACTCGTATAAGAAAGTCATGGTCCAAATATGAAGGGAATTAAAATATAACATGACTTCGAATATTGAGGGAGCGTGGGAAAATACATTTGAACTTGCAGCTTGGAGCATTTCCCTTCAGGCAGCATTTAAATCATAAGACTATAGTTCCTTCTCTTTTTTTTTTTTTTTAAAGATTTTATTTATTTATTTGACAGAGAGACACACAGCGAGAGAGGGAACACAAGCAGGGGGAGTGGGAGAGGGAGAAGCAGGCCTCCCACGGAGCAGGGAGCCCAATGCGGGGCTCGATCCCAGGACTCTGGGACCACGACCTGAGCCGAAGGCAGACGCTTAACGACTGGGCCACCCAGGCGCCCCATAGTTCCTTCTCTACGGGTCCCTGGATGCTAGTTAGCTCTTCAGAGACTAATGTTTACATAATCATAATATTTTTAAAAAACACTATTGATTTTCAATTTTTGAAATTCAGAGACGGACAACACACAAAACCAGAACACTTTCACTCTGGATACAGAACTAGATTCATATGTAGTGGTTTAGCAAGAAGATTTAGGAGGAGGGAGGGCAAGTGTGATAAAGGATGTCTCATCTTGCACAGCAGGAGTCAAAATTAGATGGCACAAGAAAGAAGAGCTGAAAATGGGTATCTAACCAAATTCCGGAGGCATGGTACCTTTGCCAAACTTCTCATCTTTCATAGTTGGGCATGGTACCAGACATTGTTAGCTCAGTACCCACCTGCCCTCCTTCCCTTATTCCTAGAACCCTTGCATTTCACTGGGCACGTGGCTACCCAGAGAAACAGTCTATTCCCCAGGCTCCCTCGCAGCCACATGGCATCAGGTGACCCCATTCAGGCCAACTGGATGCAAACAGAACGGGCGTGCCTCTCCACGAGCTGGAATACGGGCGTGCTTGGCCATCTCTGACCCAGGCCAAGAGTTTTACCATAAACAATAATAGCTAACACTTACATATATATGTTAACTCTGTGTCGGGCAATTCTCTAAGTGCTTTGCATATATGAGCTCCTTTAACCTAACAAGGATGTGTATTCGTTTCCTATGACAGCTATAACAAAATACCAGAAACTCAGCGTCTCGGAAGGACACAAATGTATTCTCTTACAGTTCTGGAGCTCAGAAGTTTAAAATCAATGTGTCGGCTAGACTGTTTCTTTCTGGAGACTCAGGAGAGAATTTATTTCCTTGTATTTTCAGCTTCCAGTGGCACCTGCATTCCTTGGCTCATGGTCCCTTTCCCATGTCACTACAGTCTCTCACTTCCATCATCACATCTCTGATTACTATTTTGAGTTCCGGCCTCTTTTTTTTTTTTAGAGATTTTATTTATTTATTTATTTATTTATTTATTTATTTATTTAATTTAGAGAACACGTGAGCAGGGGGAGGGGCAGATGGAGAGGGAGAGACAGAAAATCTCAAGCAGACTCTGCACTGAGCAAGGAGCCCAATGCCAGGCTCAATCTCACGACCCTGAGATCATGACCTGAGCTGAAACCAAGAATCAGACGCTTAATTGCTTAATCGACCGAGCCACCCAGGCACCCCTCCTGCCTCCTTCTTCTAAGGACCCTTGTGATTACATCGGGCCCACTGGAGCAGTCCAGGATAATATCCCCCTCTCAAGGATCTTCGCTGAATCACTTCCGCAAAGTCTTCTTTGCCATATGAGATAACATTCACAATTCCTAGGGATTAGGGCACGCACATCTTTGGGGGAACATTATGCTCCTTCCCTCGGGTGCTGTATTATGCCCCATTTTACAGATGGTGAAACTCAAGCACGAAGAAATTAAGTAGCATGCCCAGGGTCACACAGCTGCTCATAAGTGGCAGACCCATAATTTAAACCTGGGCAGTCTGGCACTAGGACCTGTGCTCATGACCGTGATACTCTCCTACCCGGGCAGAATTCTGGCTTCCCGATGATTGCAGAGCCACCTGGCCAGGCCTGGATGGCCTGCAGTGAAAACAAAACTTCCATCTTTCTAAGGCATTGCCATTTGGGAGTCTTTGTCACAGCGGCTATATTCGAATACTGAAGTCAATAGCTACTCTACATAATTTAAAATAATGATTTTACTCTATTTTATTCTGAGTGGTTTGAATCTATTACAAGAAAAATATACTTTTTATTCATTTACAGTGTGTTTAAGTTGGAGGGCGGGGGTGCCAATCAGTCCATATCACAACCTTGCTTAAACCCTTCAGGGACCCCACTGCCTTTGGGATGGAGTCCAAGCTCCTCAGCCTAGATTCAGGCCAGCCTGTCACCCACCTTTCTATTTCTGAACAGACCTTCAGCCATGTCTACCCCTCACCTTTGCTCATGTTATCCCCTCTCCCTGGAATCCCAACCCTTCTTTCTCTCCCACTCCTGCCCAACATGTCCCACTCAAAGCCCATCTGTGAATTCCTATTCATCCCTCATAGGCCCAGCCCAAGTTGCCTCTGGAACGTTTTTCTGTTTATCTTGCTCTTTCTCTGTCCTGTTAAAGACTTTCCTCAAATGTCTGGTGACTCAGATCGTAGTTAAACAAAACAAAAATATCCAGTCTACACACACACACACACACACACACACACCCCTCCTAGAAAGATCAGGTTTCTCCTTCTTTTCCTTCCCCTTGTGTGTTCCCCTATCAAAATAATCACACCAGCACACATTTACCGTGATCATTGTTTATAGCTAATATTATTTATAATTTTAGGATTTAAGTTCATTAGCAGCCTCCTGCACCAATATGTGACTCAAAATAAAAACAATTCCAAATGACAAGATAAGCATAAGGACGTCTGACTGACAAGCTCTGATTTTTCCCATGATGACCACTCTGATTTTTTGAAATATTAAAGTACGGGTGTGTACGAATGTGAGTCTCCGTCCTGCTGGTGTCTGCTGCACCTGCCCGCAGTGATCCTGACGCAGCTCTGCAGGCCAAAGGATCCTGTTGGTCGCGTCTTATAACCAGTGAAATGAGGCTCAGAGAGGTTGTGTTAGTTTCTTGTGGATGCTGAACAGGTTACTGCGATCTTAGGGCCTGAAAACTACACAAGTTTTTTTCTTGCCACATTTCTGGAGGTTAGAAATCCAAAATGAGGGCGCCTGGGTGGCTCAGTCGGTTAAGCGACTGCCTCCAGCTCAGGTCATGATCCTGGGGTCCCGGGATCGAGTCCCGCATTGGGCTCCCTGCTCAGTGGGAAGCCTGCTTCTCCCTCTGACCCTCCCCCCTCTCATGCTCTATCTCATTCTCTCTCTCAATAAATAAATAAAATCTTTAAAAAAAAAAAAAAAGAAATCCAAAATGAGTCCAGTGGGGGCTAACATCAAGGAATCGGTGGGGTGAATTCCTCCTGGCGGCTCCAGGGGAGAGTCTGTTCTTTGCTGGCTTCCAGAGCCCGCCACCTTCCTGGCATCGTTCCCACCTCTGCTCTGCCACCGCACCCGCTCTTTCTGCCCCTGCTGTCTCCTTATTACAAGGCCCCTTGTGATTATATCGGGCCCACCTGGATAACGCAGGTAACTTCCCCATCGCAAGAGCCTGAATTTAGCCCCATCTGCAAAGTCCCTTTCGCCAGGTGGCATGTCACCGGTTCCCGGGATTAGAATGCGGACCTCCTTGGGGGCCACTACCCAGCCTATCACAGAAGTGAAGTGCCTAGTCCCGGATCACACAGCAACACGCAGCAGGGCTGGGAGTCTGACCCAGGTCTTTCTGGCCCCAAAGCCTGTGCTTCTAACCACATTTCAACACAAGGCTCAACAGACTGGGAGGGGGCAGTTGTCTCTGGGCTCACGTGCACTATCACTGTTGACCCCGATACTATCCCGTCCCCCACCCCCAACGCCACGAGCTCCCACTCTAATGCATATGATACCCACCCCCACCCGTCTGTTCACCTGGGGGTCTCCCCAGACTAAGCAGCAGGGCCCCCCTCTTGACAGCTTACTCGCCGTCGGTGTTTGTTGAGTGAATATATGAGTAAGTGAGCAGAGACTACTGTCTCCAGCCCCTGCCCTCTGGCCCCTGCTCCAGCTTGAAGATGCTCAGTAGCTTGTGAAGCCCCCAAGGATGCCTGGCTCTGGGCCCTGCCCGCCCCCCGCACCCCACTCTCTCAGCGGACGTCCATCCTCTTCAAGCCACCTATACCCTGAAGGAAGACCAGCCCTTCCTGAGGAGAAGAGGCACAAAGACTGAGCACCTGGCCTGGAAACAGAGGACATGTGGTCCCTGGGTTCCTCCCGTGGGTGTGACTCTTTGCTAGGAGCTCCCAGAGGCCAGTGTTGTTGGGCCTGAGGACAAAACACCATAGCCTCCTCAGTGGCCTGCCAGACTAGGCCCTCAGAGTTCCCCATTCCGGGCCCACAACCCAGCCCCTGCTGGCCTGCCCCTCACCCCTCTGCACACCTCTGCTTGTTTTCTGATTTCTGTTCCTCTAAAAGGCACCTCTGCCCTGCTCAGAGTGTTCCCATGCACAACCCAGGCCTGTGGCAGCTTTAGCAAGTTGAAAACCCAATTATATTTTGATTATTCTAGTCCTAGCCTGACAGAGGTTACTGTAAGTCACACTGGAATTGGGAGGGATGGGGGGGGGCAGCACCTGGGACCAGTGCCAGGGAATCGCACTTAAAGATGGATGTGACAGGGACCTGGGGCTCGGAGGTTCAGGATTAGATCAACAAGGCCGGGGCTGGCTGGTTCCAGGAAAGAGGTCATGTGTCACCAGGTGACAGACAGCTCAGGCAAAGCAAAGCCTTCAGGCCGGGCCTCCCTGGGCCGAGGAGGTGCCAGGGCCAAGTGCCCAGCCTGGAGATGGATGACAGGAGGTCCCTGGACTCCTCTCCTGGGCACTGGTGCTTTGCCAGGAGCTCTCAGAGACTGGTGCTGTTGGGCTCAGGGACCCAACCACCGCACCCTTGTGGGTCTTCCAGAGCATCACCGGCCCCTCTTGGGATCCTGGGGTTTTCTCTGAGCATCTACGCAGACCAAACAATTGGCCTCTCCTACCCTCAGGCCATGAATGAGGGAGCCAGACTTAGGACCAGAGGGACCTGAGGGCCCAGAGCCTCCTCCCTGGTGAGGGTCTGATAGGAAGAAGTATCTGTTGCCTCAGGGTAGAAGGAACCACTCCGGACCTTCATCCTGGAGAGCAGCCATCTCTGGGGCACCTAAGGACGAAGGGGGAGTTGGTCCCTGGGATCCCTCTTAAGGGGAGACGGGACTGGCTCCGTGAAACTGCATTCTCAGCCATGACTCATGCACCCCACGTATAATGGTTTGGGGGCCTGGGGAGCCCCTTGCTCACTGCAACCCAGGGTGGCTGGGAGGCCCTGGATTATGGCACCCCGAACTCTGGGCTGGGCTCCGCTGACGCCCACTGTCCACGCAGACACACGTGGGGCTGTACCTGTCGCTTTAGCAGCCGCACCTCGTTCACGCCGCTGTCACTTGAGTGTCCCCCACGGTCTGCCCGTCATCCCACCCTGTGCTGCAGCCCCCTCCCCAGCCCTGACATGGCAGATAGTCACAGCTCTAGCTGGGGGGCGAGTGTGGGCGATTAGATGAGTCATCGCTGTGGGGGCAGACGTACCCAGTCCCACATACGCACAGTCGCAGAGCCGGCGACACAAAGGTGTGCCCACACGCACATTCCCACGCGCACAGGGGTACACGCCAGGGGAGCCGACACTAGTCAAAGCCCAAACCGCAGACACACAGAGAGACAGACACCCCTCCACACACACACACACACACACACACACACACTCGCCGTGTACACAAACACCAATACACACAAAGTAAGCCCCATACAGACACAGCCCACTCAGGGTGACCCTCAGTCATCAACCCGGAGCCTGTCCTCTGCTCACATGCACACTCAGACACACACACACACACACACACAGTCACACATTGGATTCTCTAGACACACCCTCACAGCCCTTACTCCTAAATACAGGAAAACATACACACACGTGCAAGTGCAGTCACACACGTGCACACGCACGCGTGCACACACACACACGCGCACACGTGTGCACGCACACCAGGCGCTCCTCTCTCGAGTCCCCCCATCCACTCCCCTACCTCCGCCAGCACCCCAGGCGGGCAGGACGGAGCACTGGAACCGCAGGGATTCTGTGACCCATCACCCATCCTGCCCAGGGACAGAGTTGTGCCTTACGATCAGCTTCGCTTCTCCCTCCCGTTCTGGAGAGGCGGGGGAGGTCACTGACCTGTCACTGTGTGTCCTCCACCTGGAATTCTCTGGGCCTACCACAATCCCCCTTGCAAGGCTACCTTCTCATGTTTCAGGTCCCCGTGTTCCTGCTCTAGGAAGTCTGTCCTGATGCCCTGGCTGAGTCAGTCTGTCCTTCTGGGCCACTTCCCAGCTCTCTTCGTGCCATAGTGCACTTGCTGGGCTGTGAGCCTCCTGCCTCCGGCCACGGCCCGGGCGTGTCTGGAGGACCGGGTGCCTCTGTCTGGCAAGGAGGTGGGTAAACCTGGAGAGGATCACAGGCCCGAATCCCAGCTCTGTGTCTGCTGTGTGGCCTTGGGCAAGTTACTGGACCATGTGAGCCCAGTGTCCTCGTCAATAGTAACTACCTCCCTGGACTGGCGGGAAGATTGAGATCAGGCAGCGGGGGCCATGCAAGCCGCAGCCCTACTATTCTAGCTCATTGCCTGGCACACAGCTTAGTAAATGTTTGTTGAATTAGCCCCTCAGGCTCCCCTCTTCCTGCCCCCACTTACCATCCATCTTGGGAGGGGGAAAGCAGGTATGAAGGAAAAGGATTGGGGGCAGAGAGAACGGCGGGGTGGGGGCTGGGGCCTGGCCGGAGGCGGTGCAGGCACCCGCTCTCACCCCGGGACCCACCTGTGCCATCATCCTCGTCAGCTAGGTGAGGCCGCGAGGAGAGGTGGAGCTGGGATCCCCCTCTGCGCTGTGGCCCTCCGGAGCTGCCCAGGGCCCGCCAGCACACAGTAGGTGCGCTCTGAACGCCGAGCGACCGCACGCATAAATGCCGGGTGAACGCGAACGAATGAATGAACGGATGGACGCATGAATGGAGGTGGGATGGAAGCATGAAGTGGCAGGGGAGGAGGAATGAGCGTCTCCCCCGCCCTCCCGGTCTGGCGCTGGGCGACACGAAGCGGAGACCGGCTGGGGGCTCCCCTCCCCGCCGGCCCCTCCTGCTCGCCCCCCCCCCCCGCCCTCGCCCGCGGCGCGCAGCCCGGCGGAGCCCGCGCCCAGCCACAGCCCGCATTGGAGCCGCTGCCCGCGCCCAGCCGAGCGAGCCCAGGCAGCGCAGCCTTGGGAGGGGGCTGCCCCGGACCCCTCCCCCGGCCCGGGCCCCTGGAGCCCGGCCTTCGGGGCAGGGAGGCGGAGTCCCCGGTGCAAGGTCCGGGGACCAGCAGCCGAGGACGCCGGGGTCCCGGAGCCAACAGGTGCGGGGCTTGGGGGACCCCCCCACCAGGCCCGGGGTGGAGGTTCCAAAGGACCCTCGGCGGGAGCCAAGGGTCTCGGGGCATAACCTGGGTGCTGGAAGGCAGGGTCCCCAGGAGGTTCTGCCCTCCTCCCGGCAGGCTTCTGCAGAACCCCTAGCGCCCTCGTTCCTCCACCTTTTCCCCGCAGCCCCCCCCCCCCCCACCCCCCGAGGTGCAGGGAGGTCCCGCTGAGGGATTGGGTCCGTCGGCACTTGGAAGAGGTATGAAGGAGCCCCCTCGCCCGCCCCCAGTGGTCTCCAGGGACCGGCAACCCTCCTACACACGTCCGGGGTCGTCTGTGCCCAGCCGCGGGAAGGAGGGGTCTGAGCGAGCGAGGAGGGGCGGGGAGCGAGGCCAAATTTATGAATGGAGAAAGCGGCCTGCGCGCCGGCCCAGCGACCCCTGGCGGCCGTTGGGGCACATCGCGGCCGCGGGGATTCAAGTGGGGACGATCGGGGGTCTGAGGGGCCTGGCTGCTGGGCCTGGGGCTCTCCTCTCTTGCAGGGAGGTCGTCAGTTCCTTTCTGCATCCCTGCCTCCACTGTGTGTCCTACAGGGGAGGGTCCAGGTCTGGCGGGCGGGGCCTGGGTCTCTAACGCCTCCCTTGACCATTTTTTCAACCAAAAATTCAGGCCCGTGAACTGACTCAGGAAAAAACATTTGCAATCGGGATAGCTTCCCCTTGCAAATCTATGGTGTTTCGGGGATTCAGACAGACCTGGCATAGTACCATTGTGACCTTAAGCAAGGGGCTCAACCTCTCTGAGCTTCTGCAAAACAGGGTTCTCTAATGGTAACCGGAGTCGGCCCTGAAGCCGGGTCCCCTTGCCAGGGTCTGGGTAAAGCACTTGGCTCGCATTAGAGCTCATTACGCCTCACCGCGGCCCTGTGAGGTAGGTACAGTTATTACTCCTTTGGAGAGATGGGGAAATCGAGGCTGAAAGGGGAGACGTAAGGTATCCAAGAGCAACTTGCATGGAATTGAGATGCAAGCCACATCTGTCTTTCTCCATCGACTTCGGGTTCACCGTGCCCCACAGCACTATGGGAATTGAGGGGGCTTATGTGCAAGTTGCCTGACACACTCCTAATGTTCTGTCTTCCTTCCTCCCCTCCTTCCTTCAGGAGGTTTGGGGCTGGGACCCCAGAGACCTGTGTGCAAGGAAGTGGGCTGAGGCCTGGCCCGGGCTCCCCTTCCCCCCCCGGGCCCAGGATGCCCCGCGGCATCAGCAGCTCCTGAGCTCATGGAGCCCTCGGCCACCGCAGGCGCCCAGACTGGGACCCCCACTGGCGGCGGGGAACTGTCACCGTCACAGGTGCCTCCCGACTATGAAGATGAGTTCCTGAGCTATCTGTGGCGCGATTATCTGTACCCGAAGCAGTATGAGTGGGTCCTCATCGCTGCCTACGTGGCTGTGTTCCTGGTGGCCCTGGTGGGCAACACGCTGGGTAGGTGTTTAGATCCCTGTGGTGCTGCGGACTTGCCCTGGGGACTGGAAGGTGTCCTGGGCCTGGCTTCTCTTCCCCCCCCTCCCCTACCTCCCTTTGGCTGGGTAGTGTGGGGGATGGGGGCCGTGGGGGAAGAGACTCACTTGCGAGGACGGGCATGGCTCTGTCCCTGGCTTCACCTCCTCCTCCTCTTCCCACCTCCCCCCCTGCTCTGCAGTCTGCCTGGCCGTGTGGAGGAACCACCACATGAGGACGGTCACCAACTACTTCATCGTCAACCTGTCCCTGGCTGACGTGCTGGTGACAACCATCTGCCTTCCAGCCAGCCTGCTGGTGGACATCACCGAGTCCTGGCTCTTTGGTCCTGCCCTCTGCAAGGTCATCCCCTATCTACAGGTGAGCTCCACCCAGGCGCCGTCCATCACCCCTCTGTCACCCCAAGGACAAAAAACCATGGCCTTGCATAGACCTCAGTGACCCTCAGACTTACCTTTCAGACAGGACGCGGCGGCTCAGTTCCTCTGCCGTGTCATCCTCTACTGTTAGCAAGGCCAGGCCGTGAGGCCTGACACTTGAGGACACAGACCCGGCCCCACACACTCATACAGAGATCCCCTCGTGGTCACACCCGCAGACCCACACGCACACAGCCCTTGGACACACGGACAGTCGCCTCCAGGTACCTGGGCGCACCACAGAGGAGAGAAGCACAAACCCATGGTGACAGACACAAATGCATGCTGAGCCTGCTCCCTGGTTCCAAGGGGGCAGGTGTGAGGAGACCAACCCTGGCCAGGGCCTTCCCTCCCCCAGCAGTGGGAATCAGGATGTCCAGATGGGGCTGGGGGGGCGGGGTGGCAAGAGAGCTGGCCAGAGGCCAGAATGGCCCCTCAGCTGCATCCCTTGTCCCTCTCCCTGGACCCCAGAGGGCAGGGTTCACTCCCAAAGGCAGCATCCACATCCACCTCTGTTCCTAGGCTCATGTCTGCCTCCCTGCAGGAGGCTCTTTCCTTACAGCCCAGAGAAGGGATGGCATCCCTGGGCAGAAAGATTGCCTCTTGGATTTCCATTGTTTTAAGATTTTCCACTCAACAGATTAACCCTGGGAACGCTGGGAATAAAGACAGGGTGGGGAGGAAATGCACCTTAGGCAAATTGTTTAACATTTCTGTGCCTCAGTGTCCTCATCTGTAACATGGGGTAAGAGTATGCACCATGGGGTTGTTGTGAGGATAATGAGAACAGTGCCTGGCACGTAGTAGGTCCCATAAGTGTAAGTTATTCTTCATAGTAGGGAAGCCCCCACTCTGTACCAGGTCTCAACCTGGACATTTCCCCCCCGTGATTTCACTGATTCTCACAAGAATCCCACCAGGTGGAGGACATATTCCCATTCCGCAGACGAGGCTCAGAGAAGGTGAGTGATATGCCTGAAGCTACACAGCCCGTAAGCGGTGCGGTCAGGATTTTCACCGCACCTGGCCGCCTGGCGTTTCAGGACTGAGCCCCTTCGCTCACCCCGTGTCTCGGGGGGGCCCACGAGGCCTGACGCTGTGTCCCCACGGGCCAGGCCGTGTCTGTGTCGGTGGCGGTGCTGACTCTCAGCTTCATCGCCCTGGACCGCTGGTATGCCATCTGCCGCCCGCTGTCGTTCAAGAGCACCGCCCGGCGCGCCCGGGGCTCCGTCCTGGGGATCTGGGCGGTGTCGCTGGCCGTCACGGTGCCCCAGGCTGCGGTCATGGAATGCAGTAGCGTGCTGCCTGAGCTAGCCAACCGCACCCGGCTCTTCTCCGTCTGTGATGAACACTGGCCAGGTAATGGTGGGGGCCTGGGCACCTCTGGGACACGTATCCCTAGCACAGGTGTCTGCCAGTGCACTTCTGGGGTGGGCACTCCTGGGGTGGCCGTCTCCCAAAAGGACACCCTTGGAGCAGGCTTCTATGGGGTACGCTCCCAGGGTGGGTAACCCCTCGCTGGATGCCACAGAACAGGCATCTAGCCAGGATACCTCCAGGGTGGGTGCCTCCTCTAGTCTAGACATCTGCTAGGGCTCCCTCCAGGATGGACACCCTCGGGCTGGGCAACTCCAGGCTCTCTCTGCCATGGGGTCTGTGTGAGGCCCAGCTGCTTGCTTTGGCTCAACGGCTCTAGATGGGGCAGGGCGGCTTGGCTAAGCAGAACAGGCTGGAGGCTCCCAGAAGGGGAGGATCTCTGGCCCTTGTATCTCTTGACCCCTACAGATGACCTCTATCCCAAGATCTACCACAGTTGCTTCTTCATTGTCACCTACCTGGCCCCACTGGGCCTCATGGCCATGGCCTATTTCCAGATCTTCCACAAGCTCTGGGGCCGCCAGGTGAGGCCCACTCTGGTGTCACTGTCTGGGCTGGGAGGGGGAAGGGGTACTGGTCTAAGGAGACAGACGGAACCTGCCATCCTGGCTGCCACCAGAGAGAGGCAAGGCCCAGGGACATGTCGAAGTCAAGGCCAAAGCCCTGGTGCCTACCCTGGAACCGAATAGTAACTAATACCGGTTTCAGTATCTAAAATCTAATCATCGTTCTGACACCAGTAGCTGCCATTTATTGTACCATGTACTTCCAGCTAGTCTTGCCTCCTCCCAACCATCATATATTATCCCCGACTTAATGTTTGAGAAAACGGAGACCCAGAGAGGCAAAGCAACTTCTCCCGAATCCCTCAGCCAGCCAGGGGAAGAGCTGTGACATTCCAGTGCTCAGGTCAGCACCACAATAACAGCACCTCTGTGTTTTTGCCAAATTCGGCACTTTGCTCGCAATGTCTTCACAACAATCTAAATGAAGAAGCAGTAGTACTCCCTTTGCAAATGCTGAGGAAGGGCAGCCAACTGGCCACAGCCGACGAGTGGCAGAGCCTTTCTGGTTCCGGGGCTGCCCGCTGGTCTCTGTTACAGACCCACCGACAGCAGGTTCGGGGGGTGGAGGGTAATTGGGGGGGAGGAGAATGCTCAGAGGTTCTGGGCACTAGGGGGACTAAGTTCTGGGTCCCATGCCTGGGCAAGGAGAGGATGCAGACCAGAACGTGGCCAGCCTGCAGTCCACCAACACCTGTCATCTGCCCCTGACAGCCCCCCAGTCAAGATGGCAAGAGTCACTATCCTCCTCTAATAGACGAGAAGACCAAGGCTCAGAGAAGGAAAGTGAGTTGAACGAGCTCACATAGCTCACGAGTGGCTGAGCTGGCCCTAGACCCTAATTTTCCTCAACTCTAGCCCCATACCCCTCTTTTGGGGGGTGATTCAGGTGTCCAGGGGTGTGACAGGCTCAAGGATATCTATGGCTTCTCCAGAAGCCTGGAACCATCCTAGGTTTCTAGGCAGTGACCTAGGCAGGGACTGTGCTCTGAGGCCCAGGCCATTCCGTGCCGCTCACCTGCTCACCTGCTCGCTCCTTGCCCAGGCCTCCCCCGTGTCAGGCACAGGCCGGGGTGGGGGGGGCACAGCTCACCCTGCACCCCTGCCCCCACAACAGGAAGCGATGGCCTGAGGAGGACGGATGGGTAGCTTGAGAGGATGTTCAAGAGTCTCCTGTCTCTGTAAGGTTCGGTTCCTTTATCTGTAACTAAGGGCCAGGAACACCTTTCCCGAAGGCGTGCCACAGGGGGCTCACAATGAGCTCGTGGAAGATGAAAGTACACTGTTCACCCTCCAGTCCTGAGTGTCGGTCTTCATCATGAATATTAGGTTCCTTCCTATGGCAAGGGTTCCTTCCCTTGGCCCACCTCCACCCCGCCCTGGGGTCCACCCGGAGCAGGACCCAGCAAAGGAGAATGGCCCTCCCGAGGAGCTCCACCCACCACTGCTCTCTCTGTGTGTGCCGGACAGATCCCTGGCACCACGTCGGCCCTGGTGAGGAACTGGAAGCGCCCCTCAGACCAGTCAGACGACCAGGGGCCGGGCCTGAGCACAGAGCCCCCGCCCCGGGCCCGGGCCTTCCTGGCTGAGGTGAAGCAGATGCGCGCGCGGAGGAAGACGGCCAAGATGCTGATGGTGGTGCTGCTGGTCTTTGCCCTCTGCTACCTGCCCATCAGTGTCCTCAACATCCTCAAGAGGTGAGAGCATGAGGGGAGAGGCGATAGCCTCTCTCTGTTTTGGGGAAGGACGGGCTCTAGGACTCACCCACTGTGTGGCCTTGGGGGCAGGTCACTTCTCCTCTCTGAGCCTCCCAGCTTCAGTTTCTCGCCTGTAAACTATGAAGAATGCCAGTTATAGCCTGCGGGGCTATTATGACAATTTCTCCATCTATTCACTCAACCATCAGCTCGTGGGGGCTGGGAGCACAGTGACCACGCGCACAGGACGAAGTCTCCACCTTCATGGAGGCTACATCTAGTGGGACAGAGAAATAAGTCTCCACTATACTGGCAGGCAGGGATACCACTATGAAGACACATAAAATAGGGAAAGAGCACAGAGAGTGACGGTGACAGGAGTTAGTGGGGTTTTGTGTGTTTATTTTTTAATCTTTTTTTTTTAGATACAAGGGTTAAAAAAAAAGAAAGGCTCATCCGAGGAAATGGCATTGGGCAGGGACTTGAAAGAAGGGAGGGACCCAGGGAGCAGGCCCGTAGGTGTCTGGAGGAATAGCACCGGAAGTGGAGGGAACAAGGGGCTCAGCAAGTGAGGGGCCACGGGGCACCGGGACAGAGCAGCAGGCTGTTTGTCATGAGACAATCTCGGGGTGAGTTTGTGCTTGGCCACTTCCTGGATCACTTCCTGTGATCTCGGGCATGTCACGTCACTTCTCTGCACCTCCCTAGCTGAACAATGGATGATGTCTTCTTGACGCATCATGTTGCTGTGAGGATGGATGAGGAAGTGGATGGGGGCTTCCAGGGGATCCGATAGCCAGTGACTGAGCAGATGAACCCTGGTTCCTGTCCAGACACCCACCCTGGTCAGACTGTCTGTGCTCAAGATCTCAGACCTAAAGGCCCAGGAAAGGGCCACCTGGTGGGACAGAAGGGGCAGCAGGAACTCGTGCACTTGATAGCCACTCGTGAGCTGTGTGACCTTGGTCAACTCACTTTGTCTTTCTGAGCCTTGGCTTTCCTGTCTTTTAGATAAGGATAGTGACTCCCGCCCAACACAAACAGGAACCCACACACACACATCTACCCCGTTTCTGACTGTCCTCCCCCTGGTCCTAGGGTGTTCGGGATGTTCCGCCAAGCCAGCGACCGAGAAGCTGTCTATGCCTGCTTCACCTTCTCCCACTGGCTGGTGTATGCCAACAGCGCTGCCAACCCCATCATCTACAACTTCCTCAGTGGTGAGTGGGCTGCGGAGGCAGGGCCACTGAGGGGGGCGGCAGTCCCGCCCCCAAGCCAGGCTGAGTAAAGGGAGGGCAGAGAGGACATCCCTGCTCCTGCCTGGGGATCTTGAGCTGGCTCTGCGAACTCCCGTTCGGGGAAGACTCGGCCCTGCCCAGGAGCCCTGGTCTGAGTGGGAGACAGGCCACCCTCCCCAGAGTCGCCAAAACCAGCTGACCAGCACCCAGGATCCGGTTGTGCAGATCATGCAGACCAGTGAGTGGGTGGGGAAAGGAAGGGGCTAGGCCAGCTCCCCTCCCTCTCCCCTGGTGCCTGGCCAGCGGGACCTCCAGTCAGCCCCAGCTGGCCACCACGGCCTCCAGGGGAGCCTGGCCTCTGGGAAGAGGGCCCGGGGCTGAGAGGATGACTGCATAGCCAAGTCATCCAGATAAGGGAGGGTCACCAGCGGAGGCAGCCCAGGGCCGGGGAAGGGTTTCCCCATGCCCAGCTAGACACGGACTGGCAGAGTGGCCAGAATGTGGGGGCTGTCCCTGGATCCACCTGCCTCCAATACCAGCCTTCTTGCTCCCCTCTCTGGAAGTCCAGGCATCCCCAGTCCCCTAGCCCCACCCCAGGCCTCTCCCCTTTGCTGTCCCACTGTCTGCACCTCCTCCCCCAACCTCGCAGGCTCGCGGTGATAATACCTCCACCCTTGGACCCACCTGGGCTCAGCAGAAGTGTGGCTCACTAGGCCTCTGGCTCCAGAACTAGGCCTAACGAACTGGTCCAGATTCCTGTTCAAGCCTGGGAATGATAATCTTTGGGAAAAGGCTGAAGAAGGAGGGGCCGGGGGTCCATATCACAACCCTCATTGAGACTAAAGAATTACTCTCCGAAGCCTAGCCAGCAGTCTCCAGCTCAGGGCGGAGAACAGAAGAGCTAAGGGCTGCAGCAGAGGCGGGTATCCCTGTCTTGTCTCCGTTTACTGAGCACCTACTGTGTTCCTGGCCCTCCGCTGGGGCCCCAGAGAGGCTTGCTGGCGAATGAAGCGCGGTCAAGGCGTTTTCTGCTCCAGACACAATCGGTTTCCTTGGTGTCCTTTGGCTGATGGAGCTGGCTGTGGTAGTCCCTTCTTCCCTACTCTGTCCTCCCCTTCAAGAGAAGGGCTCCGGAATGAGAACCGGGCCTGACTTCTGGCTGGGTGACTTTGGGCAAGTCGCTGCACCTCTGTGCGTCTCACCTGCGCAGTGAGGATAAAGGACGCCAGCTTCTCAGGGCGCTGGGACCAGCAGGGGAGGGGGGTGGGGGGGGGGAGGGCAAGCAGAGGTGTCCAGCACAGTGCCTCCTGCAGGCTGCTGCTGTCCTTCCCGTCACTGTGGGGCACAGGTGGGGAAAGCCTAGCCATAGCTGGTGAGTCCGAGCCCCTCCACCTACCCGCCAAGGAGGGCAGAGGTGGCCCCAGGCCCCTGAGCCAGACACCACGTTTTGAGCCGGGCTCAGAGCCAGAGATCAGTCAAGGAATCAGATGAAAATTGCATTTCTCCTTGGGAACTGCTCCGGGCCCTCTGTCCTCACTCTCCCTGGCAATGCCGAGGTCGCCTTGGGGCTTCCTCCTTCCCAGCTCTACTCTGCCCTCCCACCCCCTCACAGGCAGCTGGGCTGGAGCTGCGTGGGTGTCCCTGGGCCCAAGGCCCTTCCTGCTTCATCCGTCTTCTTATGGCTGTGTCTTCTGTCTCCAACCAAGGCAAATTCCGGGAGCAGTTTAAGGCCGCCTTCTCCTGCTGCCTGCCTGGCCTGGGTCCCTGCAGCTCTCCGAAGGCCCCCAGCCCCCGCTCCTCTGCCAGCCACAAGTCCTGGTCCTTGCACAGCCGGTGCTCCGTCTCCAAAGTCCCCGAGCACGTGGTGCTCACCAGTGTCACCACTGTGCTGCCCTGAGCGAGGGCCCCACCTCCTCGTGGAGACTGCTGGATGCAGTGGGAGGCCGGGGCTCCAGACCTGGTTTTGTGCCTGTTTAACTCTGGGCAAGTGACTCCCCTTCTCTGAGCCCGATCTCCTAAGCAGGATTGATGGGAGGATTAAGCACGCTCGAGAAAGCGGAAAGCTCTTTGTAGATTGTGAAGTGTTGTGGACGGGATTATCACATTCCTCTCGCGTGGCTGTGCCCCACGGTATCATCCATCCCCATCATCCTTCCGCAGCTTGGCCTTCCTCCCAAAGATCCCTCTCCCACCCAATTCCAGGCCTTCCCTGGAGTCTGCTGTAAGGGTCCCGGCGGGCAGTTCCATCTGGCCCAGCAGCTCCAGCGAAAGCCCAGCTGCTCTGAGGCCCACGTGAACTAATCTGGGTCCAGCCTTACCCTGGTCGGAACACAGCCCAGCCTCACCAGGTGCCGGGTGCACCACAGACTGGACCCCGTTGGCTTTCTGGTGTGATAGAACCCTCTCCGTGTGGCCGTTTGGCATGGAGGCCAGCAGCCTGAAGCAATTGTAATTAAAAGCCTGGCACCGAATGTTCCTTTTCCTTGTCATTGCACAAAATCTGTGCTGCTTAGGTGAGAGAGAAGGTGGGGAAGCTTGGGGGAGGGGAGAAGACCAGGCAGCACTGGAATGCTGTCATCTGCTGACCACCTCCCACCCACCCCACCCCCGCCCCCAACACACCGGATCCCAGATGGGCTCCGAGCCAGGATTCAGAGCACCCGCAGTGCTGCCTCCTCAGGCCGTGCCAATCCTGACGCCCAGGACCTGGATCCTTGACACATCTGTCTGCTTATGGGCCCAGTGGCCTGTGGGAGGTAAGGGAGATGCGGGGGCAGACAGCGGGGTTAACAGACTGATTTATTGTTATCTTCACCTTCTTGGAAATCAGGCTCGCATTTATTTTCTATGAACTCACAGGATAAAAAGAGAAAGCCACAGACGTGCTCCGTCTGCCACCAAGATGATTAGAGGGCTGCCAGAGCCCCTGCTCCTCGTTGCCAGAGCAGGAATGGAGTGTAGTCTCAAGTACAGCTCCGCTGAGGGGCGGGAGACATCTGGCATGGGCCAGCTCGGCCGTGCGCACCACCGGCTCTGCTTAACTTGATTAATGGAGCTCCGAGCTCCCTCTGACCTCCTCCATCAAAAAATAAGGCAAAACCAGGGTCCTGCCAGGGGCCCAGCCCAGGAATGCGTAAGCACACCTCCTCTTAGGCATCACACTTTTCCCAGAGCAGGTGGAAGGTACGGCCTAAGTATGTCATCCCCTCTCTGGATGACTCACCAGCCCAGCGCTTGTGGCCATTTCCATAGATGTGCGGTTGCCGCCAGGTGGGATGGGCTGCCCTGCTCCTTCCTCACTCCCGCTGGCCTTGCGATCCAAAGCTGTTTGTGAAGTTTCATGTAGCCAGGCTGGGAGGTGCAGTGTTCAGAATGATGTTGTGAGGGCTGGCTCCCAAGCTCGGAACCAACCATATCCACAAGGACCAACCCAGGTCCAGGGCTAAGGAGCCCTTGGCCGAGCACAAGGCTGAAACTGTGATTGGTACCATTCTAGAGACAGGTTTCAGTAGACACTTGGCTCAGTACGAGCCAACAACAGAAGCTTCCCCAATGGCCTCCATTCTACTCTACTCTGCTGGCTGAATCCAGTCCAACAGTGGGCCCGAGGCCTCCACCCTGGGAGGTTCAGATGAACTGGAGAAAATTCAGAGGACCTGGATGCCAAGGTGAGCGATGCTTAGGGAAGAGCCGCGAAAGAACCCGGGACTACCCAGCCCAGGGAAGGGAGGCCTCGGGGAAACATGGTGGCAGGTTCCAGGTATCTAGAGGTGTGGCATGCAGAAAGAGGTGATAGATGGAGCTTCTGGGTGGCCCAAGAGAGAAAACCATAGTCCATGGGTGGTTTTCAAGGTGGCAGGATTTGGAATCTCAGCAGGAAGAAGTGTCTGCTAGTCAAAGAGGAAGCCTGCTTCCTGGAAGGGCACTGAGCTGTCACTGGAGGCTGGCGGGCAGAGGCAGGATTCAACAAGAGAGAGGATACTAGCCCTGGGTGGAGGTTGGCCTCGGCACTGGCGCTAGCATTCTAGCATGACAGCAGCCCAGAGGACAAAAGGGCTGAACTGGCTGAGCCCGACATACCTGCAGGGCCTCACTGAGCTGCTTCCAACCACCCCCTGCAGGGACCAGAGCTTTCTTATCTTCATCCCCAAGAGCAAAAGGATTATCACACGATTGCCCATGATAAGCGCCCCCCGCCAAAACCAGAATGTCTGGTGTCTTGGCTTTTGATTGAAATTCTGTCAGATCACTGTAGACATTTGGTGTAGACTGGTTATCACGCTGATCTCAAGATCCAGCTAGCAAGGACAGATGTCTGTGCTTAATAAAAATGGGGGGAAAGTTATGACTTAATAAATGCAGTTTGGAAGATAAAACTAGGGCTTGAGATAATAAAAAGGCCACGCTATGAAGTCTGGTGGGTGCCTGTAGCCCAGAGCGCCAGTCCTAAAACGGTCATAAAACACACGAACCTGGCCAGCTCCTACACGTCAGCTCCACCCTGATAAATGGGACCAGCCCCATGCGGGCCATGTCCCCCTGACACGCTTCTTCCTGCACAGTGTGGCGTACGGTATGCACTAACTGTTCGTTGAACGAAGAAGGAATGAGTGGCTGAAAGGATGCGCACGCGTGAATCGCGCAGATGAACCAGCAGCTAGGAAGGTGGGATGGGACACAGGGGACTCAGAGTTTTGTCCTTTTATTGAAGTTTACAGTTTCACTGAACTTTTGGCCCCGTAAGAAAAAAAAAACACACACACAAATAAAAAAAGAGCATTGGCAGTGGGAGGTGGCAACTGTCCCCTGGGGATTAAAGCCAAGCAGAGAATGGCAGGCAAGGGAGGGGTCCAAGCTGCAGAGGGGGAGCCTAGCCAAGGATGCCCAGAGAGCAGCCTGTCTGAGCTCCCTGAGCAGGGACGGCACCCAGGCAGCGAGAAGTCAACGCGCGCAGGTTTGGGGCATGGGGCTGGTGGAACCCAAGCCCCTTGGTCCCGCGGACAAACCTCTCTCATGCTTGCTTAGCTTCCGCTTTGGAGAAACTGGGTTCATCGGACAAGACGGTATGGGTGAGGGGGCTCAGGTGCTAATGGCAAGAGGCTGATGAACACTCACGGCTGGTGTCAGGGCGCAGAAGGGCCAGCCAGAGGCTGGAGCCCAGCTGACTGACGTTACTCACTCCACTGCAGTGACTGGCATCTCCTGCTCCTGGTGCAAGGCTGGGCCATTCAAATGCTCAGGGCTCTAAGGACATTCAGCTTCCAGGCCTCTCTCAGGTCAGGCCACTACCTGTGTGGCCTCAGCCCAGGTCCCCACGATTTGGTGACGGGGAGACTCCCGGCCCTCTTCGGAAACAGCGCTGTATCAGGCAAGGGAGAATCTTTTTCTAGGAGGGGCAGGAAAAGAGGAGAGGCCCACACACCTCTCCCACTCTCAGGAGCCAGGAAAGGTCCCTGGTATGCTCCGTTCTCTCCAGAGGGGCTGGCTCAGAGCATCCGAGAAGCTGTCATGGTGACGAAGTCCTCGAAGCTGAGTCGGATGTTGCCCTGCACGGCTGTGTCCTTCTCCCGGAAGGCCTCGGTCAGCACCTGCAGCTGGGTGCACACCTGGATGAAGCGGTCTAGCTGCATGGCGGGATTGGCGGAGCGCGGGCAATAGCGGGAGACCAGGAGCTGGGTGAACTGGGGGCTCAGGTTGTAGCCCATCTGGGACAGAGCTGCGGACGAGGGCACAGATAACAGACACAAAACCCTGCTGTGAGCACCACCGTCAACCAGCTCTGTGGAGCCCAGCAGTGCAGGGGACTTTGAGAGGACAGAAGGAGGAAGAAGTCCCTAGGGTCTGCCCAAGATGGTGGGAGCCCAAAAGGGGCTCTGTCTGGATGATGCCCTTAGCTGGAAGCCCCAATCCCTTTCTCCAAATCTCCATTACTCTCTGTGCAATCAGACCCATAGGGTCCCAGAATGTCACGGGGCTAGCCATGCTCATATGTGACTCATCTGCTTTACAGAAGGAAGCCTGAGCCCCCAGGAGCCCCCTGCCTAGGGTGGACATCAGAAGCAGTGTGGCAGAGAGGGAGACATGACAAAGGCCTGCTCTGGAGTCAAGAGAGCCCCTTGGCAAGTTGTTTAACCTTGCTAAGCCTCTGTCCTAACATCTCTAAAACGGGGATAATACTTACCTTGTAGGTTCTAGTAAGGACTAAGAGAGGGGATCCTGTAAAGCACTTGGCACAGTGCCTGACACATAATAAGCCCTCAGTGTTACTTGTTAAAAATAATAAAATCATCATCACCTCCCCAGGCAAGGCTATTGCTGGGCGGTTCCAAGGTCACCGCCTATGTGCTACCCTGTCCCCCCACCTGGGAGGCTTCCTTTCTTCCTCTCCGCGTATCTACCAGCCCAGGTTAAAAGTTCCCCTTTTGCTATGTGGCCCTTAGGCAAGTTGCCTAAACTCAGCCTTGGTTTTCTCATCTGCAAAAGGGCAATAATAAGAGATCCCTCAGGTAAGAGTGGGGAGGAAGAGACACTAGCTCTCGCACGGAGAGTGATGTGACACAGAAGTGCTTATTCCAGTGCCTGGCCCACAGCAAGCAGTCAGTAAACACACATTTGCTGTGACAGCATCACCCTTACCAATACCCAGGACAGGACCGCGCAAAAGAGGAGGTGATCAGTACAGTCATGCAGGTCATGTCCTTTCCCTTCAACCAGGGCGCAGATGCGGTGAGCTCACCCCCACCACAGAGCTCCTCAGTCTTACTGAAATCCATGGCCGGGGCAAGAGGCCGGGTTCTCTGGGGAGCCCTTTCTCCCTCCCAGGTGGCAAAACTCCCTGTCAAATTCTTATCACCCCAATAACCACCCATCTTCTAAAGTCAGAATCGGAACCGGACCTGGAGCTATGGCCTCAGGTCATCTTGAGCCGAATGTCACTTTTAGCATGGTCTGGGTCCCAGAGTTGGGAAGGAAACTGCCTTCTAGCAGAGATGGCAACAGAAACCACCTTTCTGAGTCCCTGTACAGGGCTCTTTCCATTCAGCATGCTAGAAACCAGAGAGGAAAGAGCCACACAAGCCACATGTCCTGGTCTCAGGGTGCCCTGGGCTACCGAGCTCCCACCCCCGAGGCTCCGGCTGGCTGGGTCTACCTCATCCAGCACAGCCAGGAGTGCCGTCCCGAGGAGGGTGTCCAGCCCTCATCCCGGAACCAGGTGTTCCCTTGCCCTGGATCTTGGCTCAGTGCCCCAGCCAGATCACAGACGGGACAGAGAGCGGGCCTGTGCTGAGAGCAGCATTTTACAGTGCACATGGGCATTTGGCAGTCAGAGGCTAGAGAACACCGGCTTCCCCGTCATAGGGAATAAAGAGAAAAGTGGGGCTGGGCCTGTGCACTGAGCCCCTCCCACGGCCCTCACCTTGCTGCAGCTCCGTGGAGCTGATGGAGCCAGAGCGGTCCCGGTCATACTGCTGGAAGAGGTTCTTCCACTGCTGGATGAACTTCCACAGGGCTGAGAAACCATAGACGTCGATGCGGCCTGACTTCGTCTTGTCAAACATGTCTTGGGTGGGGAGGGAAGAAAAGCTTCAAGACTGAGGGCCAAGGGTCCTCGGGTAGCACCCGGGTCGGAGTACAAGCCTCCACAGAACCACAGGCCTGAGGCCCAGATGCCTGCACCTGAGACATACTCTCATCAAGTGTGGACCAGCCCCCGCCCCTGGCCACCCTCAGCCCTGGCCCTTCCAGAACCGCATTTTCTCTGCACACCTGGCAGCTGACCCCACTCTGTGCCATCTGCTACCGGTGCAGGGAGTCCCATTCTGCAGAATGGAAAACCGCAGAGCCTGTGACTCAGCAGGGTCTGCAACTTGAGAAAAGATCTAGGGGAAAGAGCTCTCAGTCTAGAGGATCTCACCTTGAACCCAACTTCCTGCCTGAAATCCTCCCTGGCTGAAAGATCTCTCCTCCGAATGGTTGCGCACCCGCTGTCAGGCGTCAGGTGGCTCTGCCCCACCTCGAGCCCACAGCCCACGGGGAAGGGCTAGAACTCACTTATCATCATGAGGCATGTCTCGTCATTGAAAGAGGACCAGTTGGAGTTGACCAGAGCCTGCTTCAGCTCCTTGATAGAGATGTAGCCACTGTGATCGGCATCCACTGACTGGAACCAGGAGTAAGCCTCAGGATCCACATTGGGAGGAACGCCACCTGCGGGAAGGGGTGCAAACCAGAGGAGTCAGAGGCCGGTCTCAAAGCCAGTCCAAAGACATGCTGGGGAGGGCCAGCCTCGGTGCCTCCTTGGGGACAGGTTTTCCTTACCCACAAAGCCTCACAAGTCCTACCCCGTCTTCCAGCAAGCCAACAGCCTTACTCTGATGGAAGACTCAGAGCAGAGTCTCTGAGCGTAGACTCAACGAGTATCTATTGCTGGCTTCTACTCCGTGAATCTGGGCTTTTCCTACAACGTTCAGTCAGTTCTCTCTTTGATCTTAAGTTTCTAGGGAACAGGGACTTTCCAGCTGACTACGAATGCTCTGAAAAGAAGGATTCTCTCTTCCCACAGCCTGGGAATCCAAAAATGTTTGCTGAGCAGTTCACACACACAGCCCAGAAACAGGTATTTTGAGAGTCACAGCAGCAGGGGGCTCTCTGGCGTGGGAACCAGGTCTGACCCGTCTGACTTCTCCGTCACAGCGGCAGTAGACATATTCTACCGGGAGCCACCAGAGTGAACATGGCCACGAAACCACCTCTTCTCGTTCCCCATCAGCTCCAACGCAGGACCCCATCCCCAGCCTCCCTGGAGACCTCTCTGACACCTCCTCACCCCCCCCACCCAGAGAGCTGCCCAGTTCTGTGCCTCCTCCCCGTTCCTATGCACCTGCCCTGGTTCAGACTCCTCTCACGTGGATTGCTGTAACAAACCAAAAGGCCTAACCAAATCATCCTTACAGCTACTCTCTGCCACTCTTCACTTGCTACCGAGTAATCTCTAAAATCCAGCTCAGTTCTAAACCCTTTCCCCGCCCCCCCCCGCCCCCCCCCCGCCTCAACTCAAAACTCTTTCAGGGGCACCTGGGTAGCTCAGTCGTTAAGCGTCTGCCTTCGGCTCAGGTCATGATCCCAGGGTCCTGGGATCGAGCCCCACATCGGGCTCCCTGCTCAGCGGGAAGCCTGCTTCTCTCTCTCCCTCTCCCACTCCCGCTTGTGTTCCCTCTCTCGCTGTGTCTCTGTCAAAAAATAAAATCTTTAAAAATAAATAAATAAAATAAATAAATAAATAAATAAATAAATAAATAAATAAATCTCTTTCAAGGTTCCACTGCCTACAAAATTGTCCAGCATCCTTAATCCAGCATTCCAGGTCCCCCCGCAACGTGGTCCACTCTTGCCTACCTCTCCCACTCTGTCCCCCTCACAGCTCTGTTCCAGCCCAGATGAAGTATTTGACTCGCTTAGCCATTCCTGTTTATTCCCACCAGAGGCCTTACTCACTGTTCCCTACCATGGACCCCTTCTCCCTCACCTCTCTGCATCATTTCCTGTCCTCCTGCAAAACCCAAATAAAATGCCGTTCCTTCCACAGAGCCTTCCCTATTCTTCCATCTCTGGACAGGCTTCCTTCCCCTCTCCTTTGCACTCCTTCTCTCTTATGGCCTTGATCTCCTCTGTACATGTTTTCTTCTACCCCCTTCCAGGTTAGAGTTAGAGCAAGCTGTGGGCAAGCTCCCCGCCTAACTCCTTTCTGAGTCCCCAAGGGCTAGCACGGGGCCAGACCCAGACAGGAAAGGTGCTCCATTCATGCCAGAGCTGGCCTCGTGATTCTAGTCCCAGCTCCCCCATTTGCGGCCTTGGTTTATTTAAATTCTCTATTTCAGTTTTCTTATCTGTAAAGTGAGGACAGGAGCATCTACTTCACAAGGTTACTATGAAGACGTAACACATGAAAAGCCTGAAGCATCTGGTACAATTTAAGTACTATCTATCTGCTGATTATTGGTGCGGTTGTTGTGGTTCAAATAGCTTTGGGTGTCTGTCAGAAGGTGGAGGAAAAGATCATTCACTTGGAAAGACATGCAGAGTGAAGGGGTGGGAGATTAAAGTGGAGAAGCACACAGGCCTATCTTAGCAAAAAGCCAGACTTACGTAGTACTGGAAAGCCAACTGGGTGAACTGGCCACCAAACGGGCTCCCTCCCCCCAGGCAGACATCAGAGGCAGCCACGGGCCCTGGTGGAGCACAGAAGCCACCACCTAGTCCCCAAGGTGAGGCCCGAAGAAAAAGGTCTGCTTGACTGAGGGCCTAGGCTGACCTCCATGGATGGGAAACCCAGGCAGGTCCCACAGCCCCTTCCTGAAACAGCAGCTGGGCCACAGGGAATGAGGGCCATGGCCCTGGCCGAGAGAGTCTCTGGGACACATGGTCTAGGCGGTTTGCACGAAAGAGCCCAGGCTCTGGAAGCAAGCAGCTCTGATCCTCACTAGCTTGTGTGACTTCGGACAAACGACTGGGTTTTCTGAGTACTGATGGCCCCATTCCAAAAAAGGACCTACTTCCCAGGGCTGTGTGATGAGTAACTGAGGTCACAGCAAAATAAAGCTTTGGCAAAGGGCCTGACAATGTGTGCGGGCACATCTTCCCAGAGGAAGGACTGTCTGGAAGGAGGAGAAAAGAGTTGCGAAGGGAAGAAGGAAAGCAGGCGGCAGGGGCAGAGGGTGTGCAGAGAACTCCAGCAGGACTCAGGTGGATGGCAGCGAGGGCCCACGGCAGGCGTGGAGGCCAGAAAGGCCCGTTGGGTCTCGAGCACCTGTAGGATCTTTCCTGAGGGCAGTGGAGCACCTTCGATGGGCTAATCTGTCTTGCAGAGCAGTGGTGCTCGCACCTTAGATCCTGGATTCATCCAGTGGGGCTGAGGTGGGGCCTCCCAGGTGACTCCCCTGCAGCTGAGCTCCAGGGAGGCATGAGCTGCGCTGGAGAAGAGGAATGGAGGCCACGTGAAAGGAAGCTGCAGAAGATGGGGAGCAGCTAAGAGTCGGAGGCACGTCTCTCCTCTCTCTGCAGCCCCAGACATGATCTCTGGCCTCTGGCCCTAAAGGGACAAGCCTCACAGAGAGGGGCTCCTTTACCTGCAGTGACCTCACGTGGGCTCACAGGCAAGAGCTTAGAAGGCTGAGGAACTCCACCATGAAGCTGCTGAGCTAAAAGCAAACAGCCAGGAGCTTGGGGCTCTGACAAGATAAATGCCGCTGATTCAGTGTTTGGAACCCCCAAGGTGTGAGCTCTCCGTCAGGGCCACCTGCCTGGGAATGTGTGCTAAGCTGCGGCAGCTTCCCCGCGGGGCCGTTCCCGGGAGGCCCTGCAGGTGCACCAGAGTGGTTCCAGGCTGCGTGCTGCTGGTTTTGTCTCCTGGGAATAAGCATTCTGTGAAGAGGCCGACTGAGTGAGTCCCGGAGGAAACAGCGATCTAGGCACTCACCTTCCCTGCCCCCGTCTGAGGTCACTCGGTCATTTGCAGGGAGCCTGAAGCCCCCCGCCAGGATTCTCCAAGCTCTCCTCCCCTACCTTGTCCAATACCTCACCTTCAGCATTTCTGCTCTTTACCCTCCCTGCATCCCATCATTCTCCTACCTGCCTCAGTATCTCTCAGGGGTGAGGCCCTTGCCACAAACGCTATCACATTCATGCGGAATACCTCTTTGCTGAGAACGTCCCAGAATGAGTCCTCTCATAGAATATTGCGTATTAAGCCCTTCCCACTGTACCCAGCGTTTACCTGCACCTTCTCATCAAATACTTATTAATAATCTTGTCAGGTAGTAGCATTCACCCATTTTATGGAAGTGGACATTTAGGCGCAAAGAGGTGAAGTAATTCAGTCAGGTCAGTAGGTGGCCTGATCTCAAAAGCCCAGGCTTTCAACAACTACACTATCTTGCCTTTCTGTGTAGAGTGGCCAGTCTCCCTCACGTAGAAACGGGTTCTCCCCGCGGCACACTGCCTCTAGTTGTTTGCTAATCCTACCCTCTCCCTCCCCTGTAAGAGCACCGTACATCCTCTCTACTGCCTGGTGGCTTGCAGAGCCCCTGCAGGACAGCAATATCCACTCCCATCCTACTGTTGTCAGGCTTGGCCAGGGGATGTGGTTTGGCCAATAGAACGTGAGTGGAAGAGATGTAAAGTACTTCAACACAGAAGCTTTTAAGAGGCATTGTGCATTCCTGCTAACCCTCCCGATCTGTCTAGCCATGAGAACAGCCTACCCCAATTAAGGGCTGCTCCTTCCACCTGGATCTGGAAGGAAAAGACGCACGGCACAGAACCTCGGCAGCCAGACCCACAGCTGCTGGCACGTAAGCAACAGAAATAAATGCCGTCGTCGTAAGCCCGAATGAGTCTGGAGTTACTGTTACCATGGCAAAGCTAACTCGCAGACGCGTTCTGCTGATGCAAGCTGCAGCTACAGGCAAGATGCTGGGGGCCAGAGACCAGGCTGCCTGCATACCCACGGGAAGGGCAAGGATGGGCCCTGGGGAATGCAGAACAAAGTCAGAGGCGCCTGGAGTCCAAGAGCCCTACTTACCTGGAGGAGGTCCCTGTCCATAAGGCCCAGGATGCTGGGCACCGTAGGAATTCGGAGGCGGCTGACCATAGGGGCCCCCTGGGGCCGCTCCACCATATTGTCCTCCTGGAGTTCCAGAGGGGAGTCCCCCAGGGCTGGGGTGTCCATAGGGTCCCCCACCAGCTGGCGGTCCATAAGGCCCTCCGGGGGCAGGACCCCCTCCATAACCGCCACCGGGGGGTACCCCACTGCCATACTGCCCTCCACCATGGGGGGGTCCAGGGTAGTAGCTGCCCGGAGGGGCTCCGGGCGCTTGTCCTCCAGCTCCTGGGCAGCCCTGCAAGAAGAGCAAACTATCAGTCAGAATGGTAAGGCCAGAAAACAGCCAGTATGGCACTGTACCGTTATAAAGCCCGGCCACTGCCACTCTTTCAACTGATCCTATAGGCAGGGCTGGAATTATGACCTCATTGCTCAGATGGACAACCTGAGGCTTCTAGAGAAGAGAAAACCTACCCAAGATCATACCACCAATGACGTGTGGAGTCAGGGCTGGAATCCTGCCCTCCTGGCTCCCCTTTCCATCACACCAAGGGCTCCGTGACGGCTTGGGATCATGTCTGGTTTGCCACTTGCTCCCTAGCCCCCGGTGCTGAATGCATGCTCAGTAAATAATTATTGAATGAATGAGGAGGCAAATGAGTCAAAATCCCAACCCCTCACCTTGTGCTACGTCCATCTCTCTCCATCTCTACCTGGAGGACTCACAGTGCAAATGCGGTCTCCACCCTACAACCTGACAGTCTTCAATCACGAACGATATATCCATAGCATGGGCTCATCTGCAGCATGTCTTCCTCAGCCAAGAATAGCTCGAGATACAAAAGCATGTCCCCTTCTCACTCGTGACTCTGGAGACAGGCAGGGGAGGCCCTGCTCCTCGGGCACCAGAGTACAATCGGTAAGAGTCAAAAAGACCAGTTTGAGTTCAGGTTCTGCCACTTACTAACTGGACTAATGACTTCCCCTCTCGAAGCCTCAATATCCTTTGTTCTAAAGGGGAATAAAACAGTGCCCACCGCCCAGGTCGGAATGTGAATGAAATGAGACCAGGTGTGTGAAGCGCTTTGACACGGGAGGAAACCCCAATCCGGAAAAATCGCACATAGACTGTGTAGAGGGGCCGGGACCCAGGCCATCTGTCCCTTAGCGCACACAAGGGGGTGTCCCCTCTCTTGTCCATGTCCCCACACCACTAGCCAGGGATCCCCAAACTCAGTGTTCAGCTGCAACTGCCTACACGGCAAAGCGAGCCCCAACACAGCTGCGGACAGGCTGGGCACAGAGGCACGGGGAGCAGCTGGGCCCAGCTCCGAGGACGGTGCCATCTAGACATGCTGTAGATAAACCCAGAAGGCACATTAGTGGCCTAGCCTCGGAGAGCCTGGACTTGCTCTTTTTATTGTGTTTGATAGCTTCTGAGACACTTGCCCTCAAGGCTGAGGCCGAACTCACACTTCATCTAAAGGAGGTCTGCGGCTCAAGGAAGGGGGCCTTCTTGAGGGGGGCAGGAAGCAGGTCCTTCCACCTTCCCCATTCAGCATGGTGGGAGCTCTGCTGTCCTGGAAGCCTCCAAAGCAGGCAGCAAGACTTCTCTGCGGTGAAGTCACGGGCCACTCTCAATCCGAAACTCTGCACTCACCAGCTGAGTTCTCACTGTGGGCCCCTGGCTTCATCTCTCTGAGCCTGCTCCTTCACAAGCAAAATATGATAATCTCTCCCTCACTGGGTCGCTCTGCTGAATACAAGACATAAATGCAGCAGAATTTTGTCAGTCTTACTTTTAGCTAAAGACTCTTTTGATAAAATAAAATTTTAAAAACTGATAAAAGAAAGTGGCTTTGGTTGAAGCCCGGTGGGGATTCCAGAGCCCCGACCATGCAGGGCCCCCTCCTTTGTTAGATGCTGACGGAGCTCTGCAGATGCCACATGGTGACTCAAAAGACAGTCTGAAAACCACTGATATAAGAAAACAAGTTCTTACAACAGTGCATAAAGCAAATGATCTATAAATCTTGGCTACTGTTATATTACTCATAGTCAGCAAAGCCCTGGGCCAGGTAAATTCTTGGGGAGGGGGTATATAAAGGTGAGAACCGGTCTGAAGGAGCTCCCAGCTAACTGCAGAGGCACGGAAACGCCCTCCGTAACATCTAACAAAACTGCCAAAGGAACCGGGTGTTTCCAAAGTGGACACACAAGCCGTGAAAGGAAAGAGGGTGAAGTCGAGGGAGTTTCCATGAGAAAGCAGTGTTTGAGCTGGGATGAAAAGAATGAAAAAGGGGCGCCTGGGTGGCTCAGTCGGTTAAGCGTCTGCCTTTGGCTCAGGTCATGATCCCAGGGGCCTGGGATCGAGTCCCACTCAGCGGGGAGCCTGCTTCTCCCTCTCCCTCTGCCTGTCGCTCCCCCTGCTTGTGCTCTCTGTGTGTCAAATAAATAAAATCTTTAAAAAAAGAAAAGAAAAGAAAGGAATGAAAAAGATTCCAAGGGAGTTGGAGCAGTGTGATGGGAGGGATGTGCGGGAGGTGGTCATCTAACCCCTTCAGTTTCCGGATGGGGAAACTTAGAAGAGGGAAAGGGACTTGGGGAGAAACTAAGAAGAGGGAAAGGGACTTGCTCAAATCCCACGGAGCTGGAGGCAGAGGTGGACCTCTGCCAGGTCCAGACCACCTCCCACCACACCCGGGCACAGTAACTCCTGCTGCCTGTGCTACAGTGTTCTTTCCTTAAGCAACAGGGCACAGGATGCCAGCGCAGGATGGAAAGAGGGGTGGGGACCCTGCAGAGTCTGGGCACACCCAAAGAACAGGCCCGACACCAAGCCAAGAAGTAGCTGCTCCACAAGCAGCCTGGTGGGCAAAGCCATAAACCCTGGCCTAGGGCACCCGAGGCCCAGGCCTTCCCCCCCGGGAAATGCCCCCCGACCAACAAAGCACGTACTGCCAGGCAGGTCTTCTGACCCTCCCACTGCCACATTCCAGGGGCCTGCTGGGTCTGGTGCAGTTTGGCAACTAAACCCTCTCCTCTCTGCCCTGCGTGAGAGCCCTCACCTGCACAGTTCACAGAGCACTTTAACAAACACACAAATGCTACCAGCAGAATCCTGCCAACAGTCCTCAAACAGAAAAAGGGAAGCTATTAGGAGGCTGCTTTTCAGATGAAGAAATTGAGGTATGCAACCCGCAATGACTTCATCCAGCAAGCATTTATAGAGTGTACCGTACTAGGCATGGGGAGCAAAACTAAACAGGGCCTGTCCCTGAGGGTCCCATCGGTGATTCGGATACAGTTTGACCGGTGCCATCAGAAAAGCCTACTTAAATGCTATCAAGGAGGCACAGAGAGAAGAATTTATTCCGTTTGTTGAATGATGGATGAGCAATCAACTGAAGCAATGCAAGGGGCGCCTGAGTGGCTCAGTCGGTTAAGCGGCTGCCTTCAGCTCAGGTCATGATCCCAGGGTCCTGGGATCGAGTTCTGCATCGCGCTCCTTGCTCAGCGGGGAGCCTGCTTCTCCCTCTGCCTGCAGCTCCCCCTGTTTGTGCTCTGACAAATAAATAAAATCTTAAAAAAAAAATAACAACAACAACAAATGAAGCAATGCACGAAGTAGGTCAAGGAAAGCTTCCTGGAGGAGGCAGGAGTGATACTGGAGCTGGCCGTGAAGGGTGCCTAGGCATTCCCCGAAAGGAAAGCAGGAAAGGATACTCTGGACAGGAGGGAGAAGACAGGCACAGGCCTGTGAGTGAGCACCGAGAGGTGGGGGGATGGCTGGAAAGCAGGGGCGGGGGCAAGGATGCAAGGTGAACTCAGAAAGGCAGGCTCTTTACACTTTCTTTGACCAGGCTCCCTGCCTGCTGCATTTCAGTTAGCGGGTGAGTTACTGGTGTCTTAACGTACTTTCTGTCTGTCTGTGTCTCCTCCACACAGTGCGCGCCCCAAGGCCAGACACTGGGCCTCATTCATCAGGGTACCCAGGGTCCAGCACAGTGCCTGGCACCTGCAAGCCTCCATAAATATTTGAACAGATGAATACCGCTCTAAAGAGTTTGGTATTCACCTGAGGAAACAGAGCGCCATAGAAGGGTTTCCAATAGAGGAGGAATGTGATCAGAGCCTTGTTTAGAGAATTAATCAGCAGCAGGGTGGAGCCCAGGAGCTAGGCAGGCAGGGCTTGAACCAGACAGCAGACTTAGACATGGAGAGAACAGGATGGATTCTGAAGCTATTTCAGAGATAGGCTAGACATGACTTGACGACTAATTCGATTAGGGAGGAGGTGGAGGGGGAAGGAAAGGGAAGTGTTTAGAATGACTCAGGGACCCAGCAAGTACAGACGAAGTGCAGCCACCAACTGAGGCAGAACCCGGGCCGGGGACGATGGTTCCCAGGGTCACTGAGTTGTTAGTGAAGGTCTGAACCAGACATGAAAACCGGAGTCCCTGACTCCCTGTTCTTTTATGCTACTCCACGCTGCCAACCCTTTTGAGACTTTTTCCAAGAGCATTTCATGTTGATCAACACAAGATTGTGGAAGGAAAGAAGGAAGGGTTCAGCAACCACAGTTTCTGAAGCATCACAGAAAACTACCCGTAGGTCTTCCCCCCCTCCAAGATTTTAAGTAATCTCCACACTCCGCGTGGGTCTCAAACTCAACCCCGTGATCAAGAGTTGTAAGCTCCGCATGCCCCGCTGTCTGAGCCAACCAGGTGCCCCTCCCTAGGTCTTTACTGATGGCACATAAACTACATTTGATATACTGGGGTGGGGGAGGGGGCAATTAACATTTTCCTGAGGCTCTGCTAGGTGCTTCCAGTTCAGCTGGCTCCCACTGATCCTCAGTCCCGTGAGGGAAGTGCTGTTACCCCCATGTTACTTACAGATGAGAAAATTAAGGTACAGAGTTACTAGTGTGCCTGTGATGACGCGGCTAGAACAGGTGAGTTGGGATTCACAACAGGGCCTCTACTCTACTACCCTCTGCTGTGTTCACTCAACTGTGACTGAACAGGGACTGTCCTCAATATAACTGTCAGACATGATGGATTTCTACAGTGGACAGGGCTGAAGGGGGAAGGGCTGGATTAGGTGATCTTTCAGAGGCTTCAAGCCCAGAAATCAGGGAGACTCAGAAGAATCTTACTCTTTTTTCACCTCTGCACCTAGACCCAATCTGAGAGGCACAGTACTGTAAGAGATCCCAAAGAGCCTCCAGTCCGACCTCTCAGAGAGGATGGAATCTCTGCAGCACCATCTTGAATCTGTTTGCATTCCTGCAAGTGATGGGCAGCTCACCTCCTCCTAAATAACCCACTCAGGAAGTTCAATATCTTCTTTTGGTTCAAGGGTTCATTCTTCTACCCTCAAGACCCCCGTGAAGTTCAGAGATATCAAAGGTTGGTCCACGTGGAGTCCTGATGGGGAAGGAAGTAGGCTGCCTTGCAAAGAGGCCTGTGCTCTGAAGCTGTCCCTCAAGTGTCGGCTGGAGGAGGCTAACGCACATTCTAAGGGGTTAAACAATCAAGAAGACAGGAGTGGTTTGGGCATTCATCAGCAGAGCCTCCTAAAATATTTAAAGGCAAGAAACCTGCAGCCAATAAAACAGCGGGCCAAGAAATGTCCCAAGACTTCAATTACCATCTGTGTGCTGACACTCCAAAATCCTTCTGTCCAGCTTCATCTCTCCTGAGCTGCTGGCTGACCCACGTATCCAACAACCTCCTGGACCTTCCCTTCAAATCTATTCCTCCCTCTGTGTCCCCATCTCAGTGGATGGTACCTCCCACCCAGTCCCCCAAATCTGAAGACTTAGTGCCCTCCTGGGCACTTCCTCTTTCCTCCCCTCCATCACCCCAGTTAGGCACCAAGTTTTCTCAATTCTACCTCCCAAATGTTTCTCAAATCCACTTTCACCAGGCCCCCATTCTCTCTAATTAAGGATACTTCATCAGCTTTGAGACCGGTCTCCCTGCCTCCAATGTCTCCTGCATTGGTCCATTCTCACAGTGCCCCACGGTACCAAGTCCAAAGCACAAATGAGACAAGACTCTTCTACGGCTCCCTCATTAGTCAGGATGAAATCCACACTCCCCCGAAAGGTATACAAAGTCCTTGAGGATCTGGCCCTTGCTTACCTTTCTGGTCTCATTTCTCAGCCCTTTCCCCTTCTTCACTCGGTATTGATCTCCTGAAATTCCTCCAAAATACTGGGCTCTTGTCAGCTGACCTTTGTGCGTGCTATTCCCTCTTTCTTCACTCAGCTAATGCCTACTGGTGATTCAGCTTTTGGCTTCAATGTCACCTCCTTCAAGAAGCCTTCTTCCCCCACACACTTAGTTTGGCATCCCTCCTGTGCTGTCCTAGTACCTTACACTCACTCCCATTTAGCATTTATCACACTGATTCCACAATTTATCTATTTGTATCACTCTTTCCTTGGAGTATTTACTATATGCCAAACAACACACCAAGCACTTTACATGGATTAGCTCCTTTAATCTTTACAGTAACTCTTGAGGCAGGTGCTCTTATGACCCCATTTTATTTATTTATTTATTTTTTTTTTTTTAAAGATTTTTTATTTATTTATTTGAGAGAGAGAGAATGAGAGAGAGCAAGCACATGAGAGGGGGAGGGTCAGAGGGAGAAGCAGACTCCCTGCCGAGCAGGGAGCCCGATGCGGGACTCGATCCAGGGACTCCAGGATCATGACCTGAGCCGAAGGCAGTCGCTTAACCAACTGAGCCGCCCAGGCGCCCTATTATGACCCCATTTTAAAGAAGGGGAAACTGAGCCTTGGACTTTGGCAAGAAATTTCTGTGAGGAAATGGCAGAGCAGAGATGTGCAGCCAAATTTCTCAGTCTCAGAGACCAAGCTCGCAATCACTGAAACCCATCAAACTGGCTCCCCCGCCCAGGACCCAAGGGCACTTGGGTTTCACTACTCCAACACCCAGACCATGCTTGAGGACCCTGGGGCTGGCGGCAGTGGAAAATTAAGAGTTTTGACTCCTAACAATTGGTTGGAATCCTGCAGGGCTACGTTCTGGGTAGAGGGGAGGCGGCACTAGCCTTTGTATGCTTTGAAACAACCAGGTATTTTCTTAGAATACCCTGGACCAGAGCTGCACAGGCGGACAGGGCATGATGGCAGGGATAAAAGTATTTCTTCTATTCTGGATGCATTTCTCTCCGTGCTCCTTTTCAGTATTTCACTCTGAGCAGAAGCCCAGGCCATGTGGCCTAACAGCAATCAACAGCAGCAAGAACCTCCACCAGGGACGCCTGGGTGGCTCAGTCGTTAGGCGTCTGCCTTTGGCTCAGGTCATGGTCCCAGGGTCCTGGGATCGAGCCCTGCATCAGGCTCCCTGCTCAGCGGGGAGCCTGCTTCTCCCTCTCCCACTCCCCCTGCTTGTGTTCCCTCTCGCTCTCTGTCAAATAAATAAATAAAATCTTAAAAAAAAAAAAAGAGACTCCACCAGGCATGGGCACACACTTGGTATCAACAATGTGCCAAGCTCACTGCAAGTTTTAGCAGTTTGTCTTCATTTCAGCCCTATGAAGTATTCCTTTTTAAAGGTGAGGAAACTGAGGCTCAGAGCCCATAGATGGTTTGTCCAAGGGTATGTAACTATTAAGTGCTAGAATTAGGATTCTAGCACAATTGTATCCAACCTGGAAGTGCAGGCTCTTAATTTCTATGTCACTGCCTCTAAGATGCACACAAAATACCTCCAGAAGCTTATTAAAATGTAGATTCCTGGGCCCTTCCTGGGCACAGAATAGGTCTGAGATGGAACCCAAAAGTGTGCATTTTTTTTTTTTAAGATTTATTTATTTATTTGAGAGAGAGAAGGAGAGAGTGCAACAAGCAGGCACAGAGGGAGAGGGAGAGAGAATCCTAAGCAGACTCTGGGCAGAGCCCAGAGCCCAACACAGGGCTCGATCTCACAACCTTGAGATCATGACCTGAGCCAAAACCAAGTCAGATGCTCAACGGACTGTGCCACCAGCGCCCCCAAAAGTGTGCTTTTTAAACAAGCTCCTAGGTGATTCTGATACAGACCATCCACTGAGAAACAATGCACCATGGCAATGTTTTCCCAAACTGGGTTCCTCAAGAATACTAGTGTTACCAAAAAATGACCAGAAATTTTAGAAAAAGGGGGTTGGGGATGGGAGGGAGTTCCCATGGTTAAAAAAGTTTAAGAAATACTGCATATTCTATCCCTCTCTGGCAAATTTACAAAGCATATTAACAAATTAAGAATTCTGAGATGCTTCACGTTGAACAAACTTATTCGGCTGTATTTCACAGAGTGTTTCCCAAACTTATTTAACCACAGAATCCTCCTCTATTAGCAATACCTATTAACATTTCATAAGACCCAACAAACGGAATGGAGCTTCAGAAGCCCTGCTAGGTTATACTTCCTCCTAACCTCAGCCCATGCTAGCTTTTTTTCCTACCTCTGCTAAGTATGCAACGAAAGGAGTTCTACATTCCAGCCCTGGTCTCCCTCCCTCACTTGCTATATGTGACCTTGGGCAAGCCATTTCACCTCTTTGGGGTCCTTCCTCAGCTATAAACTGGGGATAATAATCTCTACTAGCATGCTTATGGGGCCTTCATCACTGAGATTAAAAAGGTCCAAATACTGTGTACAAAAGCCATACAGAGCTGCACTTCCTCACCATTCTTTTGGCATGTGACTATACTCAGTTGAGTGCTTTCTAATATCCCATGTAATTCTGTTTTCCTACTTTCCCTGCATGGGTTTTATCTCCTAAATTAGCATGATCTTGGAGTCTAGAGAAAGATCCAAATACTAAAATACTGTTACACTTTTAGAAGTACCAAATGCTTTACAAGCATGACTTCATTACTACTCACGACAGCTCTCTGAAGTAGACCCTATTATTGGGCCCAATTTTACAGAGAGGGAAAGAGGCTCCAAAGGCTTAATGGCTCATAACTATTTAAGTGATGGAGCCAAGGTGTGAACCTTCTTCTGCCTCCAAGCTGAACTTAACCAGTCTACCTATCTGTCATCCAACGAAGGATTCTGGCCACAGAATCACCTTGCTGTGGTGTTCTTGGCTGGATCAAAATGGGCAGGGGAGTGGGGAAGAGGCATCTGCTGACAGCTTCCGGGTTCTGCTGCCTGCCAGGAGACTGCAGGTTAAGTTCTGTGTCTTCTCTGGGTTTCACTTTTCCTATGCGTGAAATGGAGGTGTTAGACTAAGTAAATAAGGTCATTCGAGGCACCTGCGGAAACCACAGATTCTCCTGATGATTCGCACGCAGTATATCAGGGGTGTATTTTTATCACACGCCCCGAACGATGCCGACGAAGCCAGTGCTCTAAATGCTCTGTTGGCGTTGGTGAGCCCGCCGGGAGCCCCCGCGGGAGTCCTGAGAAGGTGTGGGGCCCCAGCACAGCCCAGCCTGATTACGTGGGGTCCAAGGTCCCCAAATCCTCCCGGGCGCGACGTCAGAGGGGGCGCGACGCGACCTCCCAGACCTGTAGTCCTGCGTGACGTGAGACAGGCGCGACCGACCAGCCCTTTCGCCTTCTCTGCCGCGCGAGACCTCGCTGAAGCCAACCTCAGCGTGGGAACGGCGCGGAGAATGCCAGGAGAAAGCAAAGCGGAGCCCGGGCCTGGACTCGGCGAGGCCCCTACTTGGAATCGCGCGCCCCCGCCAAAAGCACTCACCTGCCCGTACGGGTAGCTGGCCATGGCGACTCGACGTCACACGTTGGCGAGGGGCGGGGCTTCCCGGTCCTAAGCCTGCCCCGCCTGGGCCTGGGGGTGTGGCCTCTTCTGATTGGATGTTCTCTGCTGTCAATCCTGGGCGCATGGGTCGACGGAAGTGACGTTCTAGGGCGGTGGCCGGGTGCTTCAGGGAGAGGCCCTAGGTGCTCAGGCTTGGGTGAACGTTTCCGGAAATCCCGTTCGCTTACTGGCGGGGCTGTTCCTCCCTTTCCTGCCCTAGCGTAGGCCCCAGGGATGCTCAGGCCCGGGTATTTAGTGAGAAGCTTGGGTCGGTTGTTGTAGCGGTGGCCATGTTTTAACCTGGCAAATAGGACGCCTGATAGTGGGTAGTTGCAGTCGTCACTGTAAGTTTCCGCCCGCGGGAGGAGGGCCCAGGCGGTTGCCGTGACAACCAGAACAGAATTAGGCCTCCTGGACGGGATGGAGGCAACGGCGGAAGTACCTCGCTCTAATGTCATGACATCAGTTACTAGCTTTAGAGTGAGATTTGTGGTCTTTGGAGAGGAAAATGCCAAGTCCTCAGAGTGGGAGGAAAATTAAAATCATCTGGGGTCTCTTCTTTCATAAAACGGGATACTGTGGTCCAGAGAGGTAGTGACTTGCCCTAGTTCACAGTAGGTTGGGGGCAGAGGTGGCCTAGAACTGGTGTCAATGGATGCCCAGTTCTCAGCAGGGAAGTCTTGACTAGGCCCCAAAGTAAGTCCAATTCTGGTGACTGAGTGACCACATATAGTCATGTACTTACTTGCTCTTGGTGGTTCAGGCTCTGCACTTGTTTGCATGCTTATTTGACTAATTTGTTAAGTTCTTCCGTGTGGGCATAGATTGTATGTGTTGTTTTTTGTTTTGTTTTGTTTTATTTATTTGACAGAGAGAGACACAGTGAGAGAGGGAACACAAGCAGGGGGAGTGGGAGAGGGAGAAGCAGGCCTCCCGCCGAGCAGGGAGCCCTTTTTGGGGCTCGATCCCAGGACCCTGGGATCATGACCTGAGCTGAAGGTAGATGCTTAACGACTGAGCCCCCCAGGTGCCCCAGATTGTATGTGATTTTGCTTGTCATGTCCCCTGTACATAGTACAGTGCCTGGCACTGTATTTAAACACACACACACACACACACACACACACACACACACAGAGCAATAAATGAGTAGTGTTACAAGGTGTTATCCATTCCAGACCATCTATCTAACCATCTGGCCAGGCACTTTCCAAAATCACTGTTTTGATTCAAATATCACCTAGGGGAGGGGGGCATTCCTTGACACCACATCTAAAGTAGCATTGCCCCCCCACATTCTAGACGTCTATCATGTTACAATGTTTCATTTTATCACAGTACTTGTCAGTACTTGAATTGTCCTCTTTAAAGTTTAATGTATATTGTAGCATTGTCCTCTTCTTATTCACTCCTATATCCCCAGTGCCTAGAATAGTATCTGGCATGAATTTAATAAATGTTATTAGATATCATCATCGTTGTCATCATTGTCGTCGTCGTCCTGTATTGAATTCTTACTAGGTGGCTGATGTTGTACTAAGTACAATGTGTTGTTTCATTTCCATCACCGTGCTTTGAGATAGATATTACTACTCATTTATAATGAGGAGCTGAGGCTGACAGAGGCTAAGTGACTTCCCTACTAGCAAAAAGATAAATGGAGAGGTCAGGATTTGAACCCAGGTCCACACCTTTTAACTACTCAGTAGTTTAACTACTAAGTAGTCTTGTCTTTACCTTTGTAACCCCCTACCCAGTCCAAAAAAAAAGTAGGTAGAATTGCACTGCAAAATCTCAGAGAGGAAGAAGTCTTATAGTCTGGGCTGAAGGTCCAGGGGTATCTGGTGGGGGAGAAAATAGGTGACCCCCGGACTACAAACTGGGGTCATGTGATGCACATTTTATTCCACAAATATATTAAGCCTATTGAGTTCCCACCCCTTATCAGGCTCTGTTCTAAGTGCTGAGGATTAAATTTCTATGAAAATCTCACCCCCCTAACCCCCTCTGCCCAGCAAAGGGCTCCTAGGAGAACGTTCTGTTGGATATCTGTGCACTTTGGGAGCATCATCTCTCAGGTACTGAAACTAGCCAAAGCCAACGTCCAGGGCTATGCCTCTGAGGACCTGGGGCAGGCCCAGGTGTGTTTATTTTGGAGCAAGCTGGATAACAGGGAGATCAGGAATTCCAAAGACTGAAAAACAGTCAACTCATTTCCAAAACCTCAACTACCTGAGGCAGACGGAGGTGGGTGGGAAAGTTCCTGTTATTGTTTCAGCTTTAGCCAAAGGGGAAAACTTGGATTCCAGCCCTTTTTAGAGCACAGAGCACTTTTCCTGAGTTCATGGAAGGCCTGTGGTTGACCCATTAGAGGTGAGGCAGAGCTTGGTAATGGAAGGTCCATCCACTGGAAAATATCACCTCCCCTAGGGACACATCATTCCTCCCAGGCATTCTGGATCAGCTCCAAGCTCCAGTATTGCTTACTGAGAAGGAATACCAACAGCCACCTAATTATTGTGGAATTAATTCTCTTTGATTCCAACTAGATCCAGTTCTGAAGTTTAAATTGCAGTTGGATGCTGTGGATGAGAGGTTGATTTGCAGCTTTCCACAGAACCAACAGAAAAATGAGAACAGCAGACGTGGCATTTTGGCCACACTCCCCTTCCATCATGGGATCATACAGAGAGTACATTGATATATTCTATTCCCATAAATTATTCAGGACCACACCAGAAGATCTAGTCTTATAAGGGGTTAACAAGCCACATGTGAAGAAAGCGGCTAGATTTTGTTGAATTCTGGTGACAGGGGAAACTCTTTTTTTTTTTTTTTTTAAAGATTTTATCCATTTATTTGACAGAGAGAGACACAGTGAGAAACACAGTGAGAGAAGGAACACAAGCAGGGGGCATAGGAGAAGCAGGCTTCCCGTGGAGCAGGGAGCCCGATGCGGGGCTTGATCCCAGGACCCTGGGATCATGACCCGAGCTGAAGGCAGATGCTCAATGACTGAGCCACCCAGGCGCCCCCAGGGGAAACTCTTATGACAAATGGGAGGATTTAAATTCCGGAAGGCATCAGATTTGGGATTTTTCTCTGCAGAATAAATCTGCAGCAGCCTTTTCTTCCTCTTATAGAGCAGAGCGTTTCTCAAATTAAGGATCCTCCAATCCACTTTTTTTCACTTTGCTGTCAGTGAGCAGGCAAACCCGACCAACACCCCCTTGCAGAAAACCCTTGCCTCCCACTGCCTGCCCTGCTCACACTCTGCATTCCAGCCACAAACGACACTGACCCCTGCACTGTGCCCCTGTCACTCAGCATGCTGCTCTTAACCACCTCTGGACCTTGGCATGTGGTGGTCCCTCCGCCTCCATCGATCTGTGTCTAGACAAGGTTAGGTCCCTCAGCCCTGCGCTCCCCTGGTGCCTGGTACTGCCCCACCATCCCACTTTATTGTATTTGCTTGTTTAACTCCCTGCTCTCACTGTAGACACCGTGGGGGCGGGGGCCAGATCCGTCTTGTTTGCCTCTGACTCCCCAGAGCCTATTACAGTTCCTGGCACAAAGTAGTGAGAGGAAAACGGACTCATCAGGTTAGATTTTGCCGATCTGAATGATCTGTATGCTGCCTTTACAGCCTGGAATATACTAAGAAATGAAGACCAAAGAATAATATGGCAGGAATGTGAGAAAACTGCCTGAAGCTTGCACCCCTCCTTCCTTTCTCTTCAGCTTACCCAGCTCCTGAACTTATGAGCAAAATCCGTGGATTTTTTTGCTGAGCACAGTAACAGAAGACACTATAAAATTCAGCTTTCCATCTGGTTCTTCATGGTCCAAGAAAATACAGCCATTCCAAACTCCAGGGAGACAAGCACTCAAATCATGAAAGTTTAAACCAGCCTGTTGTAGACTCCCCTAAGAGCTGCATGAACATGACTCAGGAAGAAAAGTGAAGAAAGCGTCATTTACTGTGTAAGGATCGATTCCCTGGTGGCCCTCGAAGGGTAGGAGTTTGATGTTTCCCCATAGTGATAGTCCCCTCTGGCCTTCAAAGCCAACCCGCTTGATCCAACAGCTGGTCCTTGCTTCCCTCTCTACTCACGCCAATGTGCTCCTTATCATGATGCCAATCGTCAGCACTTCGCAGACTGGGGCCCAAAGTGGGAGTTGGCCTTCCAATAGGAATGCTTCAACATCTGTCCTCATCCACTGTCCAAAACTGGCTGCTATTTCAATGCAAAGATGATGCGTTTGCTTTTTAATGTTGCATGTTAGAACCAGAGTTAACTGAGAATGGCTGATGAGGGACAAAATAAGAATCGACGCCCTGTTGATCTAAAAGCGTCACATGAGATACTCGGGCATGCTTGGGAGTCTGCCTGATGTCATTCCCTTGGCCACTAGCACACCTCTGCTCCTGGCAGGAAGAAAATAGGGCAAAGGTTCTGAAAAGCCATGAGTAGGCTGGTCTCCTGGTATCCAGGGCCCAACTGGAGAAGGAAATTTTCAGAACTGTGCTGGAAATGTCGGCTCTGGAGAGATGGCAGCCAGTTGGAAGGCTTCAGGCAGTTTGGATAAGCATCTAGACTCTGGGTGCATTTCTGAGCTTGCTCTGTGATCTCTTTGAAGTTTATCCAACTTGAATAAACCTTCCAGAAAGCTGGGACCAGTAAAAAGCCTTTCTTTAGAAGTCCCTCTGGATGTGCCCTGTTGCTTTCTCACAGGGCAGCCAGCCCATCAGGACAAGAGATGTGAAAAGGACAGAAGGAAGAGGCTTGAGGTGGAATGTTTCCATAATATTCAACTTGCTGTCTTCCCCCCCACTTTTCTTCCTGACCTTTTTATATATAGAGAAGGAGACAAAAGAAAAGATCCCAAAATTCCCAGTGGGTTTTTTAAACCCCCCCCCCCCCCCCACCAAGCTTAGATCTGATCATGGCTTGCCCATGACCCTTTTGCACTGATGCAACCTGTTTCTGAAGGTCTAGGCTAAGATGTGCAGGAAAAGCACCACACCCATTAGATGAACAAAGTTTAACAAAAGACGCCATTTGCAGTCCAGGAGAGCTGGTGACAGGGCTGTGCACGGGTACAGGCAGAAGCTTCCATTTCATTTCCTGGAGAAGCCGTCCCTGGTTGCGTAGGCTGGGAGCTGAAGCCTATCTTTCCTGTTTGCACAGACGTTCTAATGACAGAATTACTGGAGCAGTGAGAAGAGCCTGCTCGCTTGGAGAGACTGGCAGGCAGGTGACTACACCCCCGCGCTGGGTGGCATTTCCCCAGGTGCACCCTGGATCGGCTCTGGGCCACTCTCCGAGAAGTACTAAACACCGATTTCTCTGGGGAAGCAACCAGGGAGGGCCCTCTACAAGCCATAAGTGGGGCCTTCAAATCTGCTTTTGGCTCATTTATGGGGACAGGCTATGTGACGCCTTCTCTGACTTTGAGAAGTGTGCCCCGAAGGGCAGGACACAAGGTCCACAGGGGACCAAAGCATGACTTGGAAGCATCTAGAGAGGAGAGCTGAGCTGGGGGCACCCTCGACAGCAGCATCCCACAGCTCTGCCAGTTGACCGCAGACACGAGAGAAAGGCCCTTTTTTTGACCCTGGGCCCAAATGACAGGGGGATGACAGAGAGGCGGTGGCAGCAGCAGAGAACCCCATGGAAGTGGGGTTGCAGGTAGTTTTGTTCATTTATTGATAAAAAAATATTAATAGCAATTAAGAAAAACAAAACATTCACAACCCATCACAGAGTCCTGTAAGTTTCAGCCAAATGTTCCCAATGGGGTCCTTCATCTGACAGAGGTGGTGATTTCAGCCAAAAGGCCCCTTCATGTTCTTCATGGGTGGGTACTGCTGCTCCATGGGCATGGCCCCAAAGCAATCAGAGGGGTTACAGTGGCCAGCCTTGCCTGGCTGGCCCATGGGACCCGGGGGGCCAGGGATGCCAGGAATGCCTTGCTGGCCCATCGGTCCAGTGGCGCCCATCTTGCCATACCCCGGAGGGCCTTGAGGACCTGGGGGGGGGGGGAAGAGTCAGAGAAGGAAGGTCAGGAGACCCAAGTGACAAGAAAAGAAGAAATCGTGGTCGTGGTAAATAATACCTTACGTGTGATAAATATTTGTCAGGTTACAACAGGTTTTCAAGAAGACCTGATCTGATCCTTATGTTAATGTAACAATAACAACAATATTACTGGCCAGTTTTATTGGGAGCTTCTGTGTGCCAGGCACAAGGCGAGTGCTTTTGATGCATAATTCAATGAATCTTCACAACGATTCTGTGAGAAAGAAACTATCACCTCATGTTGTAGATGACGACGCAGGCTCAGAGAGGTTGCCCACGTGGGGTAGGTGTTCAGTGAGGCTGGGTCTCAGAACCAGGCCGGCAGGCTACAGTCACTTCTCTTTCAGGCTCCACAGCCTGACTTAGTGACCTTGTCAAGTCTGGACAGCCAGGATGATGCTAGCAGGACTTGAACTCACCTTCCCTGGCCCCACCATATCCAACTACCTTTCCCTGTGTCCCGCTAGCCTGGTTTAGGACTTGAGGACGGGCCCTGGGTCCTCCACTCCCCCCTCTGCACACCCTGGCATGACTGTAAATGGTGGCTGATAGGCCTGTAGTTATTTGAGGTTCTACACAAATACATTGTGTTGTCGAAGGAACATTCTACAAGATTCATGCTCTCACATTCTGGCTCTTCCTACCTGGGGGGCCGGGGAGACCATTTTCTCCTGCAATGCCGATACCAATGTCCCCCTTTTCACCCTTAGTACCGGGCAATCCTGGGACAAAAGAAATAAAATAAGTCCTATTCCTGAGCAGAAAAATGACATGCCCAGGCAGATTATTTGAAACACACACATGCACACGAATGTCAGAGTCATGATAGACCTCATGCAATGCTCCTGTTTGCCCCCAGAGAGTTCCAGGTGCACCTGGGGAGCTGGAGGGCAGAGCTACCTCTCATTCCTGGCATGCCCTGCCGTCCTTCCCTGCCGATCTGACCAGGGAGTCCGGGTGACCCCGGAGCGCCTGGCCGGCCTGGAGCACCGTCCTTCCCTGGGGGCCCTGGGCGTCCCGGAGCTGCAGCCATCTCCATGGGGAACTGCATCCTGGAGGTGTAGTAAGCCATCCTCTCTGTAAGAAAGGCCAGGGACTGGTCACAGGGTGCCCCGGGGCCTCACACCGGTGCAGAGGGGCTGCCAGCATCGAGTCCCAACTGGCCTTGCTTCAAAGGGGAGTCAGAGCAGGGAACACGGGGGCTGATCTCCTGAGTGGCCTCCCGTGCCCTCGCCTCCACCTTCCTCTGCACAGTGGTCTCTCGGGAGCACAGACCTGATGATGGCCTCCCTCCCCTCCGACACCCTCATTAGTCCACCACTGGCTTCACAATAAAGTCCAGACTCCTTGCTTGGCATTCAAGCTCCACTCCCCAAGCAAGATGGCTAGCCCCATCAGGACAGGGTCCATGTTCTCCCCAGGCCCTAGCATGGCAAGGCTGGATGAACAGATGAACAGGAAAAAAGCTTAAAAGTGAAACCACCCCAGCTCTCTTACGGTTGCTGCTCGCCCCTCTATTTAGAGCTCACTTCACGCAGACTCGTTTGATTTCAATTTTCTTGTCTGTCTCCTTTGCTCCAGTGGGGGCTCAGGGAGCGCGGGGGCGGTGGGGGGGGGAGTCATTTTATCTCTGAACCAAGCAGGTGATAAGGAAGGTCTGACGTCTAACTGAACATATGCCTGTAAGTTGAGGGGGGTGGTGGGTGCCTGGGGAGGGGCACTGAGCTTGAAGGAAAAGGAGGCCAGGGCAGGGTGGAAAAAGAGCTGGGAAGGGCCAGCAGCGCCCACCGCTGCCCAGCCAGCTGCCAATTACCATCAAACATTTTAATGATCTCTTGTCTGATGAACCTCTTGATTTCATCATAATTCACCATGTCTCCCTGAGGAAAACAAAGAAAACCTGCCTCAATTATACTTCCAAGCCTGGTGCTCTCCCCCCTGGGAATAGACCTTATGGAAATAAAGGATAAGGAAGGGAACAAAGCTTCTAGGAGCCTCCCACAGGTACTTAACCCAAGGTCCTAACCCCCCTGAAATGGTGCAAAACACAGTGCATTTTTCTGGGGAGAGGGTTCCCAAACCTCCCCCACTCTCCCCCACACAGGTGAAGCATCTATATGGGAGTCATGCTCTTTCCCTCAGAGGGTCAGCAGGAGCTTCTAAAATGGTCTCTGCTCCACCCACCCTGTCTGCCTGCTCTGTGGGACCATGCCCCTGGCTGCCAGGCTTCCTCCTTACCATGGAGCCAGGCATCCCGGGCAAGCCGGGGCTCCCCACAGGCCCCGGGGAGCCAGGGTGGCCTCTCTCTCCTGCCGGACCCGGTGGCCCAACAGGCCCCATGGAGCCACTCTTGCCAGGCCCGCCAGGCATGCCGGCTCTCCCCTTCTCTCCTGCCTGGCCCTTCTGTCCTGAAGGTCCCGGATCACCCTGCAAGGACAAGAAGTCACATCCAGCATGGCCACTTCATGATGTCGCAGCCATTGGCCTTTCTCTCTCTCCATCCCCCCACCCGGCCCCTGGCATCTTCCTCTGACAGTGGCCACAGCATCCTGACAAGGACTCCAGAGCGGTCCTCTGAAAAGACAGTTTTCGTGCCGTTACTTCCTGCTTAGAAATTCTGATGGCTCCCGCCCACCCTCAGGATAAAACTGGATTCCTTGGCCAGACATTCAAGATCATTCGTGATGTGGTCCTGACCACCTCTTCTCCAGGCCCATCTCCCCGCCCCTGCACCCGCAGCCATACCTCACTGGTTAGAACTCTGCTTCAGCCACGCCGTCTTAGCCCTCCCTGCCTGGAATGCTCTTCCCCTCCTTCTACCCGGTACACTCCTCCCGTTCTGCTGAAATGCTCCTGTTCTTTGCACAGCCTCCCTGACTCCCAGGCTGAGTTGGGTGCTATGTCTAATCTTCTGAAAAGGCTACCATGCCCTAGCGTAAGTGTGACCGGACTCAGTGAGCGGTTATTGTTCGGAGACCTCTATTTACCCAAGGCTCGGGACAGAGGGTCTGGAATGTAAGTGAGATCAAGCAGATGCCTGCAGCATGAATGAATGAATCCATCCACTGGTCAATGAGTGAATGAACTTGAGATTTCTATCCTCCCAATCCTAGCTAAGAAATAGGCCCATGTGAGAAGTTTTTAGAGATGAGGTTGCTCCAAGTTCTGAGTTCTGCCCAGGTTTTCTTCCTGCCCACTGGCCTTCCTGTGTCTCCTCTCCATGGCTAAAATCATAGCTTAGAACTGGCCTTCATCACTCATGAGTTTTTCCCCTCAAAACCAGCCAGTGCCCACTCACCTTTGGACCAGGGGGTCCATAGAGTCCCTGTTTTCCAGGGGGTCCCTAGAGGAAAGCAAAAGTCAGGGGTCAAGTCTGGGCAACATCTCCGAGCCATTCTGGGGAGGTAGGTGTCATGAAAGGACCACCTTCCATGGCCCTGGGGCCTCGGGCTGTGTCCAGCTGGGCTCTGTGTGAGGAAGGACAACAGCCTCCTTTTTGTTGGTTGACAGCTAGAAGGGAGCATGATGTCTCCCAAGGCATGGCCTTGTGTGATCATGTTGGTTGGGTCCCTTGTCACAGACAAAAAGAGGTGAGAAGTCAGAGCAAGAGGGCCAGTCCATGGCATATTGGAGGGCCTGGCAAGAGCTGGTGCCCAGGAAATGTTTGGAGTCTACCACCACCACCACCACCACCACCACCATCACCATCATCATCACCACCATCATCATCATCACCACCATCATCATCACCACCACCACCACCATCATCATCACCATCACCACCACCACCATCATCATCACCACCATATCATCATCACCATCATCACCATCACCACCATCA